>NW_006399935.1:1650841-1658343 GCF_000299155.1 Elephantulus edwardii
GGACAACAGATTCCTGGTCTAAATTTCACACAAACAAAATCAAGTGTTCCGGGTGTTCCCAGCCTTCTCAACGTTAGCCACAATTTGTTGTGATCTACCCAGTCAAATGCCTTGGCATAATAAAACATAAGCAGACATCCTTCTGATATTTTCTGCCTTCAGTCAGGATGCATCTGACATCAGCAATGTTAGTGCCACAACATCTTCTAAATTTAGCTTGCTATTCTGGCAGTCAATGTACTGTTCTAGTTGTTTGAGGATAATCTTCAGCTAGATTTTGCTTGCGTGTGGTACTGATTCATAATATTTTTTCAATAAAATCCACCATATGTTGTTGTTATGTGCTGTTGAGTTGGCTGCAACTCATAGTGACCATCTGTACAACAGCCCTAAACTCTACCACACCTACTCCCATTACCCTAGTCACTGAATCAACCCATCTCATTGAGGGTCTTCCTTTCCTGTACTGTCCCTCCACCCTCCCAAGCATGACGACCCTTTCCAAGGAAAGGTTCCTCCTTGTAACATGTCCAAAGTATATCAGACAAAGTTTCAGAATCCTTGCTTTCATTCTCTCTAGGTTGAGCCTGTTCATTCTCAGCAGTTCATGGTATATTCAATACTCTTCTCCAACACCACAGCTCAAAGGCATCAATTCTTCTATCATCCCCAGTCATTGCCCAGCTCTCTGATGCATAACAAGTGATTGCAAAGACCATGGCATGTATCAGGTGCACCTTAGTCTCCAGAATGACATCTTTGCTCTTCAGTACTTTGGAGAGGTCTCTAACAGCTGACTTTCCCAATGCAATTTGTCTTTTAATTTCCTGGCTACTGGGGCCAAGAGTGTTGATTGTGGAGCCAAGCAAACTAAAGCTGTTTACAATCTCAGTCCCTTCACCATCCATCATGATGCTGCCAATCAGCCCAGTGGCGAGAATCTTTGTTTTCTTCATATTGAGCTTCAATGTTAGATTATTTGAGAGCAGAAATAAATATGAATCTCTCCAGTCAGTTGGCTGGGCAGCTGTCATCTAGATTTTTGGCACAACTTGGTGAACACGACCAGGATTGTATATGTATGGTGAAATATGTCAATTGATATCACATCAACTCATGGGGCCTTATTTTTTGCTAATTTCTTCAAAACAGCTTGAATGTCCTTTATTACCATTGGTTCTTGATCATAAGCTACTTCCTCAAATAGTTCCGTGTCAGTCAACTCTTTTTGTTATGAATGTTGTTGTTATTGTTTGGTGATGTCAAGTCAGGTACTATTCATAGTGACCCTATGAAATAGAGTTCTGAACCCTGTTCCATCCTGTGTCATCCTCACACTTCCTGACACGCAAGAGACCATTGCAGCAGTCACTGTGTCAATCCACCTAGTTGAGGGCCTTTCTCTCCTTCACCAACCCTCTACCCTTCTCAGCATCATGTCCTTTCAAGGAATAGCCCCTCCTAGCAACATGCCCAAAGTATGAGTGTCAAAGCCACCTCATTCTTGTCTCCAAAGAGCACTCTCTGTGTAGTCCTTCCATCTTTTTTTTTTATGCTTCCTGGATCATGGAATATTTTGCCCATAGCAACTTTAAATTTTACAACTCAAGGCCTGAATTTATTCTTCAGTTCCTTCAGCTTGAGAATTGCAGAGTAAATTCTTCACTTTTGATTTTCTGATTCCAGTTCTTTGCACATTTTGTTATAATACTTTGTCATCACTAGCTGCCCTTTGAAATATTCTGTTCAACTCTTTAAGTTCCTCATTTCTTCCCTCTGTTTTGGCTTCTTGGCATTCTAGTGTAATATTCAGAGTCTCTTCTGATGTCCATTTTGGCCTTCTTCCTCTATCTCTGTAATTCTCTTTTGCTTTCTTCATGGATGATATTCTTGATGTCATTCCAGGCTGCTCATCTGGTCTTCATTCATTGGTGTTCAATGCCTCCTATCTGTTCTTGAGACAGTTTTTAAGCTCAGGTGGAATAAACTCAAGGTAATATTTTATCTCTTGTGGATTTGTTTTCATTTTCTCTCGCTTCAATTTGAACTTGCACATGAGTATTTGATGGTCTATTCCATAGCCAGCAGTTGGCTTTGTATTCACATCTGATATTGAGCTTCTCCAATGATTCTTTCCACAAATGTAATCACTTTGATTCCTCTGTGTTCCATCAGGTGAAGTCAGTATGTATAATCACCATTTGTGTTTTTTATAGACAGTTTTTTAAATGAATAACTCATCGATAGTACAAAATTCTATCATTCTATCTCCAACCTCATTTCTGTCACCAACCCTGTATGTTCCAACTACTAATCTTTCTTCCTGGTTCCCAACTTTTGCATTCCAGTCACCAATTATTGTTAATGAATTTTTGTTGCATATTTGATTGATTTCAGGCTGCAAAGGTTAACAGAAATCTTCTATTTCGTCCTCTTTAGGTTTAGTTGTTGTTGCTTATATTTGAATGATAGTTGTATTAACAAGCCTTCTTCGTATGTCTATAGATATTATCTTATTACAACAGTACTTCAGGATGGATCTAGAAATGGTCTTTTTGACTATGAATTCAACTCCTTTCCCCTTACTTTATCATTCCTAGCATAGTAGATCACATGATTGTCTGACTCAAAGTGGCTTATGCCAATCCATCTCAGCTCACTAATGTATTGTTATTATTGTTAAGTGTGGTCGAGTCGTAGGCGACTCATAGCAACCCTATGAATTAAAGTCCTCTACACCAGTGTCTATTATACAGGTATTTATGTGTTCCATTTCTTTTTAAATTTTTTTTTATGCTGGTTTATTTAAAAGTTTGAATGCATTGTTTTTCACACCAGATCTTTTCCATTTCCTTCACCCCCTTATCAAACTGTACAACCCCATGATTAACACCTCCCCCTCCTCACTCCTCTGATTCCACCCTCCCCCACCCCTTAGATCCTCATACTAATTCTCCAATAATGGTTTTATACAGTATTTGTCCTTACGGGATTGAGTTAATTCACTCAATAACAGCCAACTTTCCTACAGTCATACTTTGTACTCTTCATGTTCCAATTATGAGTGACTACTTGCTACTATTCATCCTCATTTTTATGTTTCCCAATATGAGGGCTCAGTCTCCAGTGCCATATCTAATAATAGTCCAAGTGTGCTCTGTTATTCACAGAATTTGTGAAGGCCTCTTAGTTCAAACACAGATGGCCAATCCTCTTTTCTAGGCTGTCTTGATCTAGGTGCTCCATGTTAGCACAGCAGCTGACAGACAAGCACTGTGCCCCAACAAAGCAGATGATAAACAAGCAAATATATACTTATCTAACTATTAAGAGTAACACCATGCAAAGACCTTTCCTAATATAGAAACTTCCAGATAAATTGATGTATGACAGGAGGCCCAGAGAGCTGTCTTTCCCAGGAGCACTCAGTTAACAGTTGTGAGTGACTAGAGCCTGATATTAGGGGTTAGTTAGAGACCTCACCTCGTGGCTACTCATTGGAGGGGCAAGGAGGAAGACCAAGGCTAAATTTATCTGTTAGATTTTTAGCTTGGTGTTAAGAAGATGGAATTCATATTGAAGACTGTCATTTTTATCTTCTGCAGCAAATGTTACAAATCCTCTTCACTTTCTCTAAGCAAAATTGTATCATCTGCACAGTGATTGTCAATGAGTCTTCCTCCAATCCTGATGCCACATTCTTCTTCTCAAATGCAGATTCTTGAATAATTTTCTCAGCCTACATATTGAATAAGTTTAGAGAAAGGGTGTAACCTGACACACACCTTTTCTGATTTTAAACTATGCAGTGTTCTCTTGTTCTGGTGCAAGTATAGTTTTCACATAGCACAGTTAAGTTTTCTGGGGTTCCTATTCTTTTTAATGTTAACCATAATTTGTTATGATCCACACAGTCATTTGCTTTCATATGTAGACATATATGCTATATGTGTAGTTATTATTGCGTACTGTTGACACAGAACCAACCCATAGCTGACCTTCCAATGGGTATTCAGAGGCAGCTCATTGCACAGGAGGAGATTCCTCTGTCTCTTTCTCTCTCTTTTCCTCTCTCTCTTTCTTTCTCACATACACACAGAGAGGAGAGAGGGAGAGGAAGAGGGAGAGGGAGGGGGAGGGGGAGAGGGAGAGGAAGAGAGAAAGGAGGGAGGAGGGAGAGGCGGGAGAGAGTAGAAGAGGGAGGGAAAAGAGAGAGGAAGAGAGAGGGGGAGGGGAAGAGCGAAGGGAAGGGGGGGAGAGAGCGAGAGTGAGAAAGAACACACTACCAAGAAGCCCAGGACTCAAGGAACCCCTAGAGCTATCAAGAGAGAAAGAAAAGCATAAAATGATTGTATTAGAGCCCTCAGGAGAAAAGGGTTGGGCTGACCTGCTCTTGAGTTCACTTTTCTAGCATTCAGAGCTATAGGATAATGAACTTCTCTTCACCTGCTTTTAGCATTGTAGGTATATCGACTGCAGTCACTTGTACATAAACTCCACCAGCATGCAATGTTCTGTATTTCCTACTTTGTGGTGTCTGGTAAAAAGGGAGCTCCGGTGATCTAGTGGATATGGAGTTTCCCTGCCAACCTAAAAGCAGGTGGTTCAGATCCACCAGCTATTCCAAAGGAGAAGGATAGGAAATCTCCCGTGTGATTTGTAGTCTCTAAAAACCAGATGGAGAGTCAGGTATAAGTTGGTTCAAACTCCAAGGCAATGAGCTTGAGTTTGTTTTCCAGTCTGGAATAAAGGGCTCCTGGATGTGGGCTCTGCTATTTTCTATTTTTATCTTTCAAAGCATGGAAGGTGGGAGAGTTCACCTTGGCCCCATATAACACAGGTATGCCCATATTCCCAGAAGTCTGGCGAGTCAAGGCCTATGTGCTTAAGTAGTTTTGAGCCCTTGGGCCCGTGGCCCTCGGGTCAAGAAAACATCTCTTCTATACCAGATATGTTGTTGTTAAGTGCCATTGAGTTGAAGGCAACTCATAGCGACCCTATGAAGGAGAGTCCTCAATGCTTGGGTGTCTCTCATCCTCTCTCCAGGTTCATAGGGTTTCCGGAGGGAAGCTGTTACCGAAGTGGATGCCACTACTCCTTACAAGCTTGTTTTAATTGGGGAGCTCCACCCCCACTCTCTGTCCACATTGGGTAATCAGCCATTAATGCATTTGACACATCACTGTAACAGATGCCAGATATAGAGAACACAATACTCTCTCCTGGGAAACTATTCCCTTGTGAAAATAGTGTGCTGCAAATGGAAGAGAGGAGGCACTAAGCCACAAGAAGTCAATCCTGAAGCAAAAGTTTAAGGCAAAGGACTTTTCTTCAGAACTATCAGAGATAGGTAGCCTTACCTAATACTAGTACCTGATATTTGGACTTAGAGACTCCTAAACTCAAGAGATGCTGGCCACAGCATAAGAAACTGGCAGGAGCATGAGGCGTTCAGAATCATAGAAGCCCAGAAGGCTTGAGATATAAGCCATAATATCAAGAGTTGGCTAGGGAAAGAGAGGTGTGGAACGGTGTAGGTGGGAGTAGAAGGGGATGCTGGTGGAGCAGGGAAAGGGTTGGGCCAAGACACACGTGTTAAGTGTGGGGACAACACAGAATCTATTGGTTGTTTGTATAATTGGTGAAATGTCTGTCATCTGCTCCTTTCTATAAAATGCTTATCTGTCAGATACTATTCCAAATCTGAGCATTAGAATTAAGACAGACTAGGGAGAAGGATTGGCCATCTACTTCTGAAATAACAGGCCTTCAAAACCCCTATGTGCATTAGAGCACACTTAGACTAGCAGATATGGCAACTGAGGCTGAAACCTCAAATATGGAAACACAAAGAGGGAGGAATAGTTGTAGGCACATGCTAGTGATCAGACCGTGTAATGTGAGAAGCATGAATGTAGAAAAACTTGACATTGTTAAGAAAGAAATGGAACACAGAAATATTGACTTACTAGATATTGGCAAAATGAGATGGACTGGCCTGGGACATTTTGAGTCAGACGATTATATGATATGCAATACCAGAGATGGAAAAATGGAATTGCTTTCATAGTTTAAAAAGTTATTTCTAGATCCATTTTAAAATATAATCTAGTGAGTGACGGGATAATATCCATACACATACAAGGAAATCCAGTGAATACCACTGTCAATCTAATATATGCACCAACAACTAGAGCCAAAGAGGAGGAAATAGATTTCTACCAACTTTTGAGTCAGAAATCAATGGGACATGCAATTAATATGAATTAATAATGATAATTAGTTAATTAATAATAATGGGTGACTGGAATGCCAAAGTTGGAAACAGAGAAGTATCAGTAGTTGGAAAGCATGGACTTGGTAACAGAAATGAAGCTAGAGATAGAATGATAGAATTCTGTACAATCAACTATTTATTCATTGCAAATAGCTTTTATCAGACATGTAAATGTAGGCTGTACACATGGATTTCACCTGGTAATATGCATAGAAATTGTATTAATTACATCTGTGGAATGAATCGTTGGAGAAGCTCAGTACTAGCTGTGAAAAGTAAGCCAGGTGCTGGTTGTGGAACAGACCACCAAATATTCATATGCAAGTTCAAGCTGAAGTTAAAAAAAATGAAATCAGTCGAGATCCAAGATGGCGGTGGAGGCAGAGACAGCGTGGTGAGCTGCAGGAGCAGCAAACCACTTAAAGCAGGGCCATTATGGTCTTCCACAGACTTCGGCTTATTGATAATTGAACACTTAAACAGTTGATGACTGGCCCTCAGTGAAGATGAAGGCTCAACAACAGGAATTCAAGGATTCCCAAAGAGAAATGGGTGAGTCTTGTGGCTCCCCAACCCCCCCCCCCCCCCCCCCCCCAACCCTGCAGAGCCTGCGGTGCAGAACAGCCACTGCAGCTCCATGAGGCTTCCACAGCCGGAACGAATGGATTCCCTCACCCAGGATGGATGCTGGGCACCGGCCCTCCTCAAGACTGGTACAGTGAAGCCACCACAATGCCGCAAGGTGGACTTGGTCTGGAGATAATTCTTGGAGCCAGGATGGCGGCTGTGGGAAAAGTGGGCGCCTGCTGGCCACCCGCACAAGAGGGGCCATGCACCCGCTGAGCGCCCATGTGGCGGGGTGGGGAGGCGCGCCCCAACTGCCGCCCACACTGGGGGGGTCGTGCCTCCCACAGGCCTCTTGCACTGGGGGGGCACCCTGCTGGCTGCCTGTATAGGAGGTGGGGGATGGGATGCACGCCCGCCTTCTGCAGGTTTGGGTTTCTTTGGACAGGCCAAAGAAGATGATTACCTATGCATTGGAAAGGCCAAAGAGGATGATTACCTATGCAATGGATTGCTGACAGTCACTGTGAGTCTGATGACCTTAACAGTGGCAGCATGCACAAGAGGACCAATATCCGAAATGCACCACATATTTTGTTCTGTTGAATGCTCCTGCCAAAAGATGGTTATACCTAGGGGGAGTCTGTTCACAATTCTCAGG
>NW_006399935.1:1659107-1686469 GCF_000299155.1 Elephantulus edwardii
TTCAACCAGCCATCCGCACTGGACCCTCCTGGGAAAACACTTTGCAGTCCAGAGGGGAGCAAATGACAGGAAAATATCTTCCAACAGAGCAAGAAGGCAAGTAGCTGTAACCCATGACCACCAGTAAGGTGATAAAGAGTCCTCCCTTACCCCCTTTACATCTACGCCCCTGTTCAGCATGAAGACGCCAGAGAGTCGGCATCCAATTCCCAAATCAATAAGATGGCTGGTTTAATTACTATTGGAAAATGCATGTCATTCCCCTGTAGCATCTGGTCCCCACTGGACCCTCATCATTTCCTTCACTTGCTCCCCCCACAGACCAAACTGTGCAGCTCTTCAACTGCATCCTGGCCCATCCTCACCCTTCTGCCCCCAACCCTCACCTCCTTGTACCCCCAATATGTTTTTCCCAGTAAAATAAATGCGAAAAAAAGAAATAAAAATTACAGAAACTAAAATATGACCTTGAGTCTATCCTACTCGGATTTGAAAACCATCTCAGGAACAAGTTTGAAGACTTGAACACTAATGAGGATATCAAGGATATCATCTATGAAGAACGCAAAAGGTCATTACAAAGTCAAGAGGAAGAAAAGACCAAGATGGATGTCAGATAAGACTCTGAATATTACACTAGAGTGCCAAGAAGCCAAAGCAAAGGGAAGAAATCAAGAAGTTAAGGAGCTTAACACCAGATTTCAAAAGGCAGGATGGGAAGACAAAGCATTATAATGAAATGTGCAAAGAGCTAAAGTCAGAAATTCGTAAGAGCCAAACTCACTTAGCATTTAAGTTGAAGGAACTGAAGAACAAATTCAAACCTCAATTTGCAATACTTTGCAAAGAATGCTTTGGGCAGAATATGAAATGATCCAGGAAGCATTAAAAGATGATGGAAAGTGTATACAGAATCATTGTACCAAAAGGTACTGGCGGACACAGAAGAATTTCACAAAACAACATATGAGCAAGAGCCTATGGTGATGAGGAAGAAAGTCAAACTGCTCTGAAAGAATTGGCAAAAATAAGGCCCCAGGAATTGACAGCATTCCAACGGACGTATTTCAACACATAGACACTGACCTGGACGTGCTCACCAAGTTTTGCTAAGAAATCTGGAGGACAACCACCTGGCCAATTGAGTGGAAGTGATCCGTATTTGTTCCTATTACAAGGAAAGGTGACTTGGCAGAGTGTGGTAATTATGCAACAATATCATTAATATCACACACAAGCAAGATTCTGCTGAAAATTATTCAAAACTGACTGGAGCAGCACATCAACAGAGAACTTCCAGAAGCGTAGGCTGTGTTTAGAAGGAGATGTGGTACTAGGGATATTAAAGCTAATGTAAGATGGGTCTTGGCTGAAGACAGAGAGTACCAGAGGAATGCCTATCTGTGTTTCATTGACTATGCAAAGGCATTTGACTGTGTGGATCACAACAAACTCTGCCTAAGTATGAGACAAATGAAAATCCAAGAACACTTGATTGTGCTTATGTGAAACCTATACTTGGACCAGAAAGGAGTAGTCAGAACAGAGGAAGGAAACACTGCATGGTTCAAAATTAGGAAGGTGTATGCCAGGGATGTGTCCTATCTCCATATGTTTTCAATCTGTATGCAGAACAGATGATGCAGGAGGCTGGGCTCTATGAGGAGGAATGTGGCATCAGGATTGGAGAAGAGTCATCAACTATCTGCACCATGCAAATGTCACAACCTTGCTTGCTTGATATTGTTCCTCTTAAATACATGGCTATTGCTGGGCTGAAAGTTGAGCTTTCGACATGACTTTTGCTTTAGTGTTATAGTCTTGGGAGTTCCATCCATCTCCATTGCAGTATTGACTGGCCAACTTAATGTCTTTGAATTTTGTTTTTCATTTCCCACACTCTCTCTTGATTCTTTTATTGTGATCCATTCTAGAGTGGTCAGCAGGAGAAGTGGGCATCATCTGGTTCTCATCTGAGGGTTGTGAAAGCTGAGGTTTGAGGCGTCCATTAGCGTGTTTAATTGTTTCTAAGCATCTTTGTTCTTCTTCTTTATTCTTTGTTTCTCAGTTGCTTTTATATATGCTGTATGGTATGGATCTTGCTTCAAATAGAATAGCTGAAACAATAAAGTCAAACAGTAACAAATGTGATGATGGCACAAGACATGGTAGTCTTCTGTTCTATTTTAAATAAAGTCGTTATGAGTCAGAACCAATTCCATGGCACTTAGCAACCACATCTAGTGGGTATTTTTTTTCCTGGCTGCTGCTGGCCATTATATCTCAGACTAGATTGCTCAATAATATAAGGGAGGCACCTCAAGGAGGGCTCTTGCAAAAAAGCACTTCCCTCCTTCACTTCCTGTGTTTGTTTATTAATTATAACAGGAGACATTAGAACCTCATTGCAACATAACTCATCTTCCCCCTCCCCCCATGCCCTCATTTAAAAAAATTTTTTTCTACTAATTTATTTACAAAATTCAAACACAAATTTGAACAAATTCTTTAAATTTCCCTCACCACCCCCATCAATTTGTACAACCCAATGATTAATCCACCCTTCCCCCTGCACATCCACATGCTGCTGCTTCCAGCCTCTCCCACCCCTCCTGGATCCTTATACTCATTCTACAATAAGGGTTTTATACAATATTTATCCTTATGGGACTGAGTTAGTTCACTCAGCAAAATGCTCTCCAGTCCCTCCCAAGTTAGGCAATAATTTACAAAGTTATTTTTTCCTGTGTGTTGCATACTATTCCATTGTGTGAATGCACCATAATTTCTCAATCCATTCGTTTGTGGTTGGATATCTGGGCTGTTTCCATGTTCTTGAGATGATGAATAAAGCGGCTAGGAATATTGGTGTACAAATCTGTTTGTGCTTCAGTTCTAATATTTTTAGGGTATATTCCAAGTAGTGTAATAGCTGGATCATATGGAATCATCTTTAAAAAACAATGTGAAATAGCAAGAAGTTGGAAACAACCCAGGTGCCCATCAACAAACAAATGGATAGAGAAGTTGTGGTATATTTACACAATGGAATACTATGCTGCATTGAAAAACAAGGAACTCATGAAATATTATTCAAAATGGGTGAGCCTGGAGGACATTATGCTTAGTGAAATATCTCAGTCGCAAAAGGACAAATATTGCATGGTGCCACTGTTGTAAAATGGGACTGATATCAGGGTTGGGGTAAGACTGAGAAAAACTGGATAAATTTTGTATACTGCACTGAAACAGATGAGGGAGTGAATAATTTAAAAGTGATGTATAATAGTGTGTTATGGTTATCACAAGAGTCCACAATTAAGGTTGCATAGTGGAATGTACTTGGGGTGGCGGGAGGGGTGCAGGGGGGATTGTGTACCAGGGAGGGAGTGTTTCCTTTACTGTTGAAAGAAAGAAGCGAACTGGGTGGGGGGGGGGGGCGAGAGGGTTGGGCGGAGAGAGAAGTGCAGCAATGAATGAATGGAAATCCAAAATCTCTGTAAATGCTCATTAAAATTATTAAAAAAAATAAAGCTTAAAAAAACAAAACAATGTGAACTGGAAAAATAGAATTACAAAGATTAAGCATATTACATATCTGGATGAACTGATACATGTCAATTTGATACACTCAGTGGAATCACAAAAGAAAGGGGAAGGGATCTCTTTTCATAAAGATTGTAGACTTGAAAACCCTGTGGAGCTCAGTGCTTCTCTCTAGCACATGGGGTCACCATGAGTCAGAATCAACTCAGCAGCAACAGATTTGTTGTTAGGTGCCATCGAGTCGAGTAAAACTCATAGGAACCTTCTAAACAATGGATCTACACCCTGTCCTATCCTGTACCATTCTCACAATGTCTGACACACTTGAGTCCATTGCTTTACTGTCAATCTGCCTGGTTAAGGGTCTTCACCTTTCTTTCACTGTCCATCCACCTTCCCAAGCATGATGTCTGTCTCCAAGGAATACCCTCTCCCAACCACATGTCAAAAGTATATAAGACTTTATCATTTTTGCCTCCAAGGAGCACTCTTTCTGCACCTTTTCCAAGACATATTTGTTTGTTCTTGTGGCAATCCATGAGATATTTAGTATTCTCCTCTAACACCACAGTTTAAAGGAATAAATTCTTCTGTAATCCTTATTCACTGTCCAGCTCTCAGCAGCATAGCAAGTGCTTGAATTGTTCTGTTGGGGAAATGATCTGCATATTGCTAATGATGTTGTAGAACTTTATAGTTCTAATTAGTACAGCTCTTGTCTGTCAGTTTGCTGTATTGCGGTTTCTTCTGGGTGCTGTGAAAGCTGTACCACCAGAATTTCAGATGCCAGAGAGGTCATTTATCGTGGACAGGTTTTAGTAGAGCTCTCAGATTAAGAGAGACTAGAGTGTAGAACTGGCCATCCATTTCTGAAATAGCAGACCTCTGAAAACTCTAGGAACAAGAAGAACATGGTTAGTTATAGTATTAGAGGTAGAGTCCAGATTGGAAGTCATCCAATATGAGGAGAAACAACTGCAACAAATTCACAATTACATGCTGTTCATCAGAGAGCTTGACAATGCCTAAAGGTGACAGAAGAAAAATTGATGCCTTTTAGTTGTGGTGCTGGAGAAGAGTTTTGAACATACCATGGACCACCAGGAGAACAAATAGGTCTGTACTGGAGAGGGTAAAAACAAGTTTCTCCTTGGAGACTAGGATTTGGAAGCTCTGTTTGAGCTACTCCCTGAAATAACTGATCATTATTCGGTTCTTTTTGGTATAATGACTGCATATTCCTTTCATCTTCTTTTGATGCTTCTTGGATTTTTCAGTGTTTTGCTCCTAAGATCCGTAGGTTGCATCTTGTTGTGCCTGTTAGTTGCTGTTGCATTGGCAACGACTCATAGTGACCCTATAAGTAGCATCTGCATCTTGCCCTGTCGACCGTATCCTGTGCTGCCTTCAGACTCTGATATGCTTGAGCCCATTATGTATGGAAGCTTGCATTTCCCCCCTCCTTTATATCTTTCCCTCCCTCATATTTTTCTAAACTTCTTTCAGCTTGAGAAATATACAGTATATTCTTCCTTTTTGGATTTCTAACTCAGGGTTTTTGCATCATTATAGTTTTTTTCTTTGTCGTCTTGAGCTGCCCTTTGAAAACTTTTGTTGGTGTAGAGAAACTACAGTGCAAAGAAAAAATGATGACAAAAGAGAGCTCACTGATGATTAGATGCTGTCATTTATGTTATGGACTGACAATCAGGTGATTCTGTACAGCATCAGAAAACAGAACAATGGCAATACATTTTTGCTAGTACAAAGAAAATATTTACAACCCTTAATTTTGTTCCAATTAACAAATAGTGGTGAAATCCTGAATAGGATCTTAGAGCAGAAAATGATTTTTTAGGCTCTTGTAGTAAAAAAAAAAACAAAAACACAACAAACCAGTAACCATTGCAGTTTCAAAATCCGAGGAAAGCAGTTTATTTTTTAAAAAGTTTCCATATAATTATTAATATATTGATTCATATATTGCGATAGAAATTTATATATATATTAATGTATTCAGCAATTCATCTTCTTGTTATTGTGTACCATTGAGTCAGAACTGACCCATTACTGACCCTCTGGTGAGTTTTCAGAGGCAGTTAATTGCGTGGGAGAAGGTTGAGCCTCCTCCTCCGTCAGAGCAGCTTGTGGATTTGAACCGTGTGCCTTCAGGATTGCAGCACAGCTTCTTGCCACTAGGCCACCCAAGCTTCACTTTGTATATGTACTTTGTGCTCTATTTGTACTTTGTGTTTTATACAATCATTCATATAGATTATATTTTATATAATTACCGTTGTTTTATGCCTCCTATCATCTGGTCTTTTCAAGTCCCCATTGAACTTCCCTCATTCCTTCACACCCCCTTGCACCCACTAACCTCTGCGATCCCAGTGACTTTCTCCTTTTCCCTTTTTCTGCCCTTCTTCTTTCCTTTTTCTTTTTGAACATTTATACATATCTTCCTTAGTTAGCCTCCTATTTTCACAATTCTGGCTGCATGCAAGAAAAGTGGATTATTAAGATAGACTGTTGTGGAAGGAAAAAAGATGATAGGTAAAGAAAGGAGAACAGAGCTGCATCGCTCACCGACCCGGCGCTCTGAGGCAAAGAAGCTCCTGGGCTTGGTGTACCCTGAGCGATGGAGGCTGTCAGGTGCATAACTGGAGTCCAGAACAGGCTATGGGATTCCTCACCAAGATCCGGTCACACATCCACATAAGACCTGGCCAGTTAGAAGCTCTCAAAGAGTTCCACGAGATTACTGCAAGGGCAGCAAAGGACAAGCCTGGCCACATTAAAGACATGAAGTGTGTGGATTAGAAAGAACTCAGCAACACTCCTGCTTGCCACAGAATAAAAAAAAAAGAAAAAATTACCAGAACCAAAGGAGCTTAAGTCTACTTGACATACCAGAAACGTTCTAATGGGGAATGGTGCTTCATTTGTCTTTACTGTTTAAAGTTTGGGAGTTGAGGGAGGAGAGAGATTTAGTACTGCCTCTGTTCATAGGGTAAAGAATGTGGGCCAATGATGGAGAGCCTCTTATTTTCATGATCGGGGTCAAAGAAATATTAATTTCAACAACAACGAAAAAATTTGGTATGCAAACCATTATAAAAAAAAGTTTAAAAAGATATCACACTGTCTATCAGTGGCTTGTAGATAGATAGTGCTTGATGGAAATAAATCAAAACATGAAAGCTTAAAACAATAAAAGAAAAAAGAAAGGAGAACGAGGGCTACCAGCAGGACAGCTTCTCTCGAGACTCAGAATGGCTGCATCCTTTTGGAAATGTATACAAGTTATAATATTAACGTTTCCTTCACATCAAGTTGCTAAAAGGGGGTTGTTGATACGTCTTGATTTTACAGGTGTCTTTGATATAAGAATCTTTTGATATGGGTCATGAATCCAGTCGTAGTAGGACACAGAATATTTACTCACAGGCACGGAAAGGAGGGAAACCCAAACGTGCTACTTCAGTGTATTCTTAGTGACCAAGGCAATAGAAGCCTTCAGCCTAGGTCAGTGAGGGATGAAAACGGAAATGAAGTGCGCTCAAGACAAGTGCTCTAAAAAAAAAAAAAAAAAAGACAAGTGCTCTTTGTTCTTTGTTGTGAACAAAAGGCCTGAAGCCCCTCTACCACTATCGACAGTTATCAAAGTTCATCGAGTTTCTGGAGGCATGTTGTTTAGGAAGTGGATGCAACAAGATGGCTTTTTTTGTTGTATGAAAATATCTACATTCTATTTCTTAACCTTTTTTTTTTTTTTTTTTAGATTTCATACATGAGCTTATTTATTTGCCACACATAGAAGGTTCGATTTCTGACTGGATTCGGCTTTGGAGATAGACGCTCTCAGAGAGGACAGCCTCCGTCTCTCGGCGATCTGCGCAGACGTTTTTCTTTGGTTCCTTTGTTCTCTTGGCCAAAAGCTGAGCGACCTCTGCGGCCTCCTTCTTATTCTCCCCAGGGCGCTGTTGCTTCAGCAAAATGCACCAGCGCTTGTGCTGCAGAACATGTGGAGTAACAAGACGCTGAATTTAGGGTGCTTTGGTCCTGGGTTTCTTACCTTCTTTGTTCAGTGGCTTTCTCGCAACATATTGACAGACATCATCTTCCTTGGAGAGACTGAAGAGTTTGTGAATTCCACTGGCTCTCTTGGGCCCCAGGAGATGAGGCACAGTGGTGTCAGTCAGTCCTGGGATATCCTTCTCCCCTTTCTTGACAATAACCAAGTTGAGAACACCCAGCTTGGCATCCACAATGCAACCCCGGATAGATTTGTGCGTCCTCTGTCCAGTTCTCCATGATCTGTGACGGAGTGCCCCTTACTCAGCAGGAGGCGAGCTCAGCCATGGGTCAGAACACCCTGCTTCATGGGAAAACCCTGCTTGTCGTTTCCACCGCTGATCCGGACAACATATCCCTTCCACTCGTCACCGAGAGAGTCAGCAACAACTTCTGTGGCCATTCGCTTCTCATCAAATGTACGAAGTTTGCGTTCATTGTCCACTTCAAAGAGATTTTGGCAGCCAGTGGCTGAGTAAGAGATGTTCAGCTTCATGGTGAAGCAGCTGATTGCCCCAGCGGCACCAGGAAAAAGAGCAACTTTAAAAAAAAAAAAGAATGAGCACAAATGAGGATCTCTTCCAGTCAGTTGGCCAGGTGTCTATTTTCCAAATTTCTTGGTGTGGGTGAGTGTCTTAGAGCTTCATATATCTTTTGAACTGTTACTGAATGCAAGGGGTTCTCTTCATAGTCAATTACGAATAAGACAGGTGGATTGCAATCTACAAAGCACTTTATTGCAGATCTGGGAGAGCAGGGAGAATCCTCTCAAACCCGCCTCTGTCTAAGACTGGTCAATGGCTTTTATTCTTGGGCTAGATGTTAGGTTTGTCCTGGAGAGGGTTAAACCAGGCTGTTCCTTGGAGGCAAGGATTCTGAAGCTTTGTCAGACATACTTTTTACATGTTGCAAGGAGGGACCAGTCCTTGGAGAGGGCTGTCATGCATCATGCTTGGGAGGGTGGAGGGGCAGTGCAAAAGAGTAAGATTCTTGATGAAATGGGTTGATTCAGTGACTGGGTTAATGGTGGTAGCTGTGTCAGAGACAGTAAGATTTGCATAAAATACAGCAAGGTTTAGGACTGTTGTACATAAGGTCTCTATGAGCACAACACAACACAACAGATGTTAATTCAGTTCAAAGTCACAGGATTTTTACATTAAAAAAGAACAATTTACATACAGCTACTAGCAAACAGACAAGTTATGGTATAGTTTATATGTTTGTTGTTGTTATGTGCCATCGAGTCGTTTGCGACTCATAGTGACCCTATGTACAACAGCCCTAAACCCTGCTCTAGCCTGTGCCAATCTCATGGCCTCCGACACACCCATACTGCTTCAAAGGTAAACGCTAATCTAGGAAAGACATATTTCTCCTCCTGATAAACAAGCAGCTTAAAGTGCTTTCCAAAACTAAAGAAAGAGAAGTAGTTTCTAGGGCAAAGCAATTAGTTTTGCAGGCCAGAGGCAACTGATATCAGTTTTAAGATGATCCCATATGTTTGAACAAGCCTGAACTTAATACCACTCTATCAGAACCATCTCAACCTGGTGTTTTATCAATTCCTGGAATTGAATTTTTTGCTAATGTCTTTAATTAAGTCTGAAATTCTTCCCCCCCCCTTTGTTAAGATCCCCCCATACTAATTTCTTTACAAAATTCTAATACATTGACTTCGAGAACAGATTCTTCCCATTTCCCTCCCCCCAACTCATTAAAGTTGTACAGTTTGAAATTCTTCTTTTAGTTCTTTTTAAAATTGTGATTTGAATGGAATTTTACAAAGAAATCAACTTTTGATTCACTTATTTATACAGCTTTATCTCCCTCTTTCCTTCCCTTTCATCCCCAATGCATGTCCTGTACCAGCTTGTTAGTTGCATTACTCATAATGTCTTTCCTTCCATTCTTTCTAGAATTAGCCTCTGTTCACCTATTCTGTTGATCTATCCATTCACGCCAACTCTCTGCCTCCCACAGCTTCCACTCACCTTTAGTCCTCTTGATTTTATAGTAGTGTATACCATTGGACCAATTGGCAGCATCAGGATGGATGGTGAAGAGATTGAGATTGTACACAGTTTTAGTTTGCTTGGCTCCACAGTCAACACTCTTGGTACCAGTAGACAGGAAATTAAAAGGCGCGTTGCCATGGGAAAGTCTGCTGTTAGGGACCGCTCCAAAGTACTGAAGAGCAATGGTGTCTTCCTGGAGACTAAGGTGCGTTTGATACAGGCCATGGTTTTCACAATCACTTGTTATGCATCAGAGAGTTGGACAATGACCAAAGAGGATAGAAGGAGAATTGATGCCTTTGAGCTGTGGTGCTGGAGAAGAGTATTGAGAATACCATGGACTACTAGAAAAACAAACAGATTTGTCCTGGAAAGGGTTAAACAGGGTGGCTCTTTGGAGGCAAGGATTCTGAGGCTCCATCTAACATACTTTGGACATCTTGTGAGGAGAGACCGGTCCTTGGAGAAGGGTATCATGCTTGGGAGGGTGGAGGGACAGCGCAGGAGGGGAAGGCCCTCTATGAGGTGGATTGATTCAGTGACTGGGATAATTGGGATGGGAGTGTCGGAGACAGTGAGATTGGCACAGAACAAAGCAGAGTTTAGGACTGTTGTACATAGGGTCGCTATAAGTCTCAAGCGACTCGACGGCACATAACAACAACAATATATTTATATAGTAGTCCACTTGCCCTTTTATAACTGAGTTAATGAACTCAGTAGGGATCTTTGCCAGCCTGGTGGCAAGGAGTTATGCTGCAATCCTGAAGGAACGAGTTTCAAGGTCACCAGCTGCTCTGTGGGAGAAGGATGTGATTAACAGCCTCTGAAAACCCGCTGGAGGGTGAGGTATGGGTTGGTTCTGACTCTTTGGCACACAACAACAACAACAACAACAACAACAACATAATGATCTCTAGGTTTATTCATGCTATACAGTGTTTCTTCACATCTCCATTGGTTGGCAATACTGCATAATACTCCATTCTGTGGATGTACCACAGTTTCACTACCCATTCATTTGCTGATGGACAGTTGCGCTGCTTCCATCTCTTTGCTATTGTGAGTAGCACTTCAATAAACATGGATGTGCATACATCTGTTTGTGTATCAGCTCTGATTTCTTAAGAGTCTATTCCCAGGAGTGAGATATCTGGATAAAAGGGTACTTCTATGTCCAGCTTGGTGAGGAAGTGCCAGAACTCCCAAAGCAGTTGTACCATTTAAAATTCCCATCACCAGTGTATGAGACTACGTCCTCTCTGGCATTTGCTATTTGCTGTCCTGTTGAACTTTGCCATTGTTGCTGGGGTGAGATAATATCTCATTGTTGTTTTGATCTGCATCTCTCCAGGTGAGATAGATTGACAAATTAACTGGGGTAGTGATGGTAGGTGTGTCAGAGACAGTGAGATTGGCTTAGGATACAACAGGATTCAGAGCTATTGTGTATCGGGTTGCTACGAATCAGCAACTGGATGACACACAACAACAACAACAACAGCTAGGGAGTTTGAACCTCTTCATGTGTTTGCTGGCTTGCTTTCTTCTTTGATGAAGATTCTATCTCTTCTGCCCACTTTGTGATAGGGTTATTTGTCTTTTTTGTGGCAACTACTTTCCTTCAAGATGATAATACTACATGTAAGGAGTTCTGGTGGCTGAATGATAAGAAACTGCACTGCCAATACAAAGGCACATGGTTCTAATCCACCAGCTGCTTCCAAGGAGAAAGATGGGCAATCTCTTCCATGCAATTTATTGCCCCTGAAAATCTGCTGGAAGCCAGCGATGTTTAAGTCCACAACAAGTGGTTGGTGGTTTAAACACAGCCAGAGACATTATAGATGAAAAGTCTTGTAATGTATTTCCAAAAGATCATAGCTGTGAAAATGCTAAATTCTAGTTTGTATACATGGATTCATCCTGGAGAGGGTTAAACCGGGCTGCTCCTTGGAGGCAAGGATTCGGAGGCTTTGTCTGACATGGCTTGGAGAAGGACATGAAGCTTGGGAGGGTGGAGGGGAGGCGCGGGAGGGGAAGGCCATCTATGAGGTGGATTGAGTCAGTGACTGGGGTAATCAGGATGGGTGTGTCAGAGATGGTGTGATTGGCTCAGGACAGAGCAGAGTTTAGGGCTGTTGTACATAGGGTCGCTATGAATCACAAGCAACTCGATGGCACATAACAACAACAACATACATGGAGCTACTGCCATGAGTTTGAAGCAACTTCTCCAGTTGGTCAGGTCTTTGTGACAGTTTTCCCGAGACTGTGTCTGGTTGGTAATCATCACCACTTTGGCACACCATTCACTATTCACATGAACACCATCTACTCTGTATCAGCTCCTTAGTGTCAGAAGAGGTATCTTCTACTCCTGGGTCTCCCAATTGCACTACTCTCTCCTCACAGCCCAAGGACAGAGGGTGTAGACAGGAACCCTACTCATGATCTTACTTCCCCAATGATTCTTCCTTCCTCTCTCCTGGCAAAGTTCTTATCTGGTCTTTAGGTTAGAGTGTGAGGGTGGTGACAAACTTCCTGTAGTTGGTTTTATATTATGCCCCAAGTCACTTAACTAACTTGTTAAAAACTCATACTTGAAAATGCTTTCCGAAAAATATTTCCAAACAAAATGTAAACTAATACAATTTCGTTCAGTGACATTTAAAGTTGTGCCAGCGATCTCACCCTTTCCCCCCACCCTCTTTTTTAATTATCTCTTCCTCGTTAGCATAACCTCACTGCCCACTAAGTTTCCTATCTGAGTTTTCAAGTTGATTTTTCAGTATGATCCCGTACAATTGATAGGCACTGTCAGTTGACCAAGACTCATAGCAACCCTATGAACAACAAACAGATCTGAACCTTGCCCTGTCTTATACTATCTTCACAATCTTTGATATGCTCAAGGCCATTGTTAAGATCACTAGGTCAATTGCTATGAGTTGAAATAAATGAGTTGGCACCTAAATAAAAAATAAACTTACATAATTCCTTACAACCAAGCCACTAAAATTCCTCATTACCAATCTTTATTAATACATTAATAAATAATAATAATAAAGAATCATAAAATAATATTTGCTAAATAAGCTATTAATATTTATATCCTTCTCCCTTATTAAATAATGACAGAAGAAAATTCAAGTGCATACAAATTTAATTTTTTTGAAAAAGATTATTTTGGAGAAAAAGAATCAGTAGCTCTTAAGCCTGGCTTGGTGGATGAAGTTAGTAACAATAAATATATATTTTAGATTGCTTTTATTATGTATCCTCTGATTGAATCTTTTTTCCTTCTTATTCTTTGATTGAATCTTACTAATTTTCAATGCTGTTGTTGTTATGTGCCATCAAGTCAGACGAACCCATAGCTAACCTTTCAGCAGGTTTACAGGGACAGTAAATCACATAGGAGGAGATTTCCTTTCTTTTCTCTCAGAGAACAACTTGTGGTGGATTTGAAACACATGCTTAAAAAACAGTACCTCTTTAGAGGAACTGTTGTCAAATTGATCCCATACAGATAAAAAGCATGGCCTCCTGGGTAAAGAGTGCTGCCAACGCAAAGGCATACAGTCCAATTTTATTAGCTTCTTCATGTGAGAAATACGGGTGATCTCCTCTCAGACTGTAACAATGATTTTTTTTGGATATTCATATATGTTAATTATCAACAATTGAAGCAATTAGATTATTAATTGTCTAAACATATCCGTATTGTATATTGCTATTATTTTTGCCCACCTTCTCTCTTTTTTCCTTCCCCCCACTGCTTTTCCATTTCATTGATAGTGTATATTGTTCATTGTAATATACATAATGTCTGATTATCTATTTCAGATTGACCTTCCTTTCACCTATTCCAATATAGGAATCATCTACCCATTCTTTTCCTACTATCCTCATCACCCACCCACTCATAACAATCCCATTTTTACAACAGTTGTCTTAAACTGTCTTTGTCCTTTTGTGACTGAGATATTTTATTGAGCAAAATGCCTCTAGGCATCCCAGAACCATCAACTGTGCTTGTGCAAAACCTATACCTAGACCAAGAGGCTATTTTACAAACAGAGCAAAGGAAAACACTGTTGTTGCTGTTGGTTGGTGCTGTCGAGTTGAGTGTGAACCCATAGTAACCTCATGAACAACAGATTCGAACACTGTCCTATCCTGTGCCATCTTTATACTTCCTGACACAGTAGAGCCCATTGCAGAAGACACCATGTCAATGCACCTGTCTTCCTCACCTTTGCTGACCCTCTCTGCATTTCCAAGCATCATGTCCCTTTTCCAAAGAATAGACTCTCCTAGCAACATGCCTGACATATATAAGGCGAAGCCTCATCGTCTTTGCCTCCAAAGAGCCCTCTGGCTGCACCCTCTCTAAGATATATTAGTTTGTTCTTTTGACCATCCACGGGATGTTCAGAACTCTTCCCCAACACCACAGCTCAAAGGCATCAATTCTTTTTCTGTCATCCTTATTCATTGTCCAGCTCTCAGAAAGACCTTGGCCTAAATCAGACACACCTTAGTCCTCAAACTGACATCATTACTCCTCTGTAATTTGGAGAGGTTTCTAACTGTATACTTTCCCAACGCAATGCATCTCTCAATTTCCTGATTACTGGTGCCAAGGGTGTTAACTGTGGATCCAAGTAAGATGAAGTTATTGACAGTTTCAATCTTTTTTCCATCTATCATGATGTTGTCTATCAGTCCAGTGGTATGAATCTTTGTTTTCTTGACATTTAGATGCAATCCATATTGAAGGCTGTATTCTTTGATCTTCTTCTGTGTTTCAAGTCCTCCTCATTTTGAGCAAACAAGGTTGTATCATCTGCATAGCAAAGGTTATTGATGAGTCTTCCTCCAATCCTGATGCCACATTCCTCTTCATAGAGTCCAGGTTCTTGAATGATTTGTTCAGCCAGCATACAGACTGAATAGGTATGGAGGGAGAACGCAACCATAACACACTCCTTTCTTATTTTAAATTATGTAAAGTTTCCTTGCTCTGTTTGCACAACAGCCTCCTTTTCCTAGGTTTCGCATGTGCACAATTAAGCATTCTGGGATTCCCATTCTTCTCAATGTTAGCCATAAATTGTTATGATCCACATGGTCAAATAAATGCCTTTGCAGCTCATGCCAAAGGGAAACACCTAAACAGAAGATTTCAAAGGACAGCTCACAAAGACAAAGTATTATAATGGACTGTGCAGAGATCTGGAACTGAAGAATAAAAAGAGATAAATTTGCTCTACATTAATTCAAGCTGAGCGAACTGAAAAACAAATTTAAGCCTCAAGTTGCAACATTGAAAGATGCTATGGGTAATGTATTGAATGGCCCAGGAAATGTAAAAGGAAGATGGAGGGACGACACAGAATCACTGTACCATAAAGAACTGACTGAAAGACTTCAGGGAGTACCATATCAGCTGGAGCCAATGGTAATCAAGGAGGACGTGGAAGCTGCACTGAGGGCATTGGCAAAAAAAATAAGGCCCCAGGAATCTACAGGATACCATTTGACTTGTTTCAGACAACAGATGCAGGCCTGGATGAGCTCACCAAGCCATGCCAGAAAATTTGGAGAACAGCTATCTGGCCAATGGATTGGAAGAAGTCCATATTTTGTTCCTATTTGTTCCTATTCCCAAGAATGGCGATGCAACAGGATGTGGAAACAATTAAACAATATCATTAATATCACATGCAAGCAAATTACGGATGAAGATCATTCAAAAACATCTAGAACAATACATCGATAGGAAACTGTCAGAAGTTCAGGTAGGATTTAGAAGAGGCATGGCACTGGGGGTATCATTGCTGATATAAGATGGATTCTGGCCAAAAGTAAAGATTACCAGAAGAATAATGTCTGTTTATGCTTTATTGACTATGAAAGGGAACACTAAATGGTTTAAAATTAAGGAAAGTGTGCATCAGGGTTGTGTCCTTTCTCCATATCTATTCAATCCTTATGTTGAACAAATTATTTGAGAAGCTGGACTCTATCAAGAAGAATGTGGCATCAAGATTGGAGGAAGACTGATCAATAATCTTTGCTATGCAGATGACACATCCTTGCTTGCTGAAAATGAGGAGGACTTGAAACACTTACGGAAGAAGATCAAAGGATGCAGCCTTCAATATGGATTGCATCTAAATGTCAAGACTGGACTGATAGACAACAATCATGATAAATGGAGAAAAGGTTGAAACTGTCAACAACTTTGTCTTCCTTGGCTCCACAATGCATACATTTAGTACCAGTACTCAGGAGATATCAGTAGCAACGATGTCAGTCTAGAGACTAAAGTGTGCCTAACTCAGGTCATAGTCTTTGCAATTACTAGCTATGCTTCAGAGAGCTGGATAATGACTAAAAAATGACAGAAAAAGAATTGATGCCTTTGAGTTGTGGTTCTAAAGAGTCTTGAACATACCATGGACCGCCAAGAAAACAAATAAGTCTGTCCTAGAGAGGGTGAAACCAAGTCTCTCCTTGGAGGCTAGGGTTTTGAAGCTCTCTCTCACATGCTTTGGGCCTGTGGACAGAAGGTCTTTGGAGAAGGACATCTTGTTCCAAAGGGTGGATGGATAGTACAGGAAAGGAACACTCTGGATGAGACGGATTGATACAGTAAACGGGGCAATGAGGATTGGTGTATTGGAATTAGTGAGACTGGCTCAGGACAGGGAAGAGTTCAGATCTGCTGTACGTAGGGTCACTATGGGTCACAGGCAACTTGATGGCACATAACAACAACAACAACAACAACAACTCAGGATATCAGCAGACTTGTTGCCATGGAAAAGTCTTTAGTCAGTGACCTCTCTAAATTATTGAGAAGTAATGATGTCTGTTTGGCAAAATTCATTGGTAAAGCTATATTGTCTAAGGCTTTTTTCTCTGGGAGTTTTTAATAATTACATAATTTCTTGTATTTTTAAATTAGTTTGCATTTGATAGTTCATTTACATGGTGTTTCATTAATGTACATTATATTTCATACAATCATTCATACACTTGTATTCCATATAATTACTATTCTTTTCTTTCAATAAAAATAAATTTTTATTTTGTTAGTTTGCTTACAAAGTTTGTGTCATTGTGTTTTATACTATCTTTTGTTGACTTTATGTTTCATACAATCTTTCCCATGAATTGTTGTTGTGGTTAAGTGCCGTTGAGTCACAGGCGACTCATAGCGACCCTGTGAAGGAGAGTCCTTGACGCTTGTGTGACTTTCATCCTCTCTCCAGGTTCATAGGGTTTCCGAGGCAAGCTATTACAGAAGTGGATGCCACTCCTCCTTCCAAGCTTGTTTTAATAGGGGAGCTCCACCCAACACTGTCAACCATGAGTAACCATTCTCACATTTGACACATCAGTGTCACAGCGTTTAGCTTCACAGCAACCACGAGTTATGTCTGTTCAGTAAGTGGACATATCAGGGTTACACAACCTAGAACAAAACAACTAGTATTTTATAAAATTTTTTACTGCTGCATAGTATTTAATTGTGTGAATATATTACAATTTCTCAACTCATTCATTATTTGATGGGCATTTGAACTGTTTCCATTTTCTGGATATTGCAAATAATACTGCTATGAACATAAATGTATATCTTATTTTTAATTTTCTTAGAATATATGCCTAGCAGTGGAATATCTGGATCATATGGGATGTCTCTGTTCAGCTCTTTGAGGAAAAAGTTGCGTTCCAGAATGGTTGTACCACTTTACAATACCACCAGCAGTGCATCAGAGTTCTTGTTAAATTTGGCTACTACTATTGGGGTGAGTTTGTATCTCATTATTGGTTTTTTTTTAAAGTTTTTTTCTACTAGTTTATTTACAAAACTCAAATACAAATTTGAACAAATTCTTTCAATTTCTCTCACCCCCCCTAATCAAATTGTACAACCCAATGATTAATTCCTCCCTACCCCCTGCACATCCACATCCCTCTGCTTCCAGCCTCTCCCACCCCTCCTGGATCATCTCTCTGGTTGCCACTGATTTTGAGCATTTCAGAATGTGTCTGCTGATCATCTGAATGTCTTCCCTTGTGCAAAGTAATTTCGTGTCTTCTGCTCATTTTCTTATTGGATCATCAGTCTTTTTTCTTGTGGAGATCTTGTATGACACTCTTATCTGAGACGTCATTGCTAAATATTTCCCCCCATATGGAGGTTTTTTTTCACTCTATTGTAAAAAGTTTTTGATGCATACATGGTATTAATTTTTAGAAAGTCCCATTTATCAATTTTATTAATAACAATTGGGTTTTTTTAAATACAATTTTTATTTTATCCTGTTCTGCTTGTGCATTTCCTTTGTATTTGGGAGGTGTGTGTGTCAGAGGCAGTGCGATTGGCACAGGACAGAGCAGGGTTTAGGGCTGTTGTGCATAGGATTGCTATGAGTTGCAGGTGACTCAACAGCACATAACAACAACCACAAATATATGTTTTGTAGGCTAGGTCTTCTCAGTTTGATCCCATTTTGTCTTTTGTGATCCTGTAGTCCTAAGTCTCTAATTCTCTTTGATTTGATTTTTGTGTACAGAGTCAGACATGAATGTTGCTTCAGCTTTCTGCAATTAGATGTCCAGTATTGCTAGCACTGTTTTTTGAAGAAGTCATTGGTTCTTCTTATAGAAGGCTTTAATTCTTTGTCAAATACCAATTAACCAGTAGAAAGATAACTAGTAAAATGTGTATGGGGATCCAAGGGAGGGGAGGGGAGAAGCAAAGGGGTGAGGATAGGCAGGGGCAAATAATAGGGTTGCATAATTTGATGTATGGATAAAGAAGTGGGTAAAGGAAGTGGGAGAAATCTGATGGGGATCTGGAAAGATAGGGTAATAGTGGATATAGTTCAGTGTTGATTGATGTTGTTATGTGCCATTGATTCACCTGTGACTCATAGTGACTCTTTGTACAACAGCCCCAAACCCAGCTCTATCCTGTGCTAATCTCACTGCCTCTGACACTCCCACCCCCATTACCCCAGTCACTGAATTAATCCATCTCATAGAGGGTCTTCCTCTCTTGCGCTGTCCCTCCACCCTCCCAAGCATGATGTCCCTCTCCAAGGACCGGTCCCTCCTTACAACATGTCCAAAGTATGTCAGACAAAGCTTCAGACTTTTTACCTCCAAGGAGCAGCCTGGTTTAACCCTCTCCAGGATGAACTTGTTAGTTTTCTTAGCAATTCATGTATCTTCAATACTCTTCTCCAGCACCACAGCTCAAAGGCATAAATTTTTCTTCTTTCTTCCATAATTTGAAACTTCTTCAGTATTTGTTCATGTGACTCCATGTCAATATATTTCTTTTGCCTTTCTATCTTTGGGGTATTTATTGAGTATGAAATTTGGTTTTTTAAAAAATATCTTAATGTTTGATCTTGCTTTCTTCTTTCTTGACATTATGTCAAGTTCTAAGTATAGCTGAGGCAGTTTCTGTTGTGTCTTCATAGGTTGTTTTCAGTTCCTTATCTTTATGATATTAATGATAAGTTGTAGATTTTAAATGTTGCCCTGATTCCGTTTCCCAGTGGCAAAAATCCCTCATTGTTTGTCTATGGGTGGTTCTTTTCCCATTTTCTGTGCTAAACTTGTCATCTAGTTGTCCTTTGTGGGTCAGGAAGTTGAAGTTTCTCTTTTTACCCTGTTGTGGTAGGTCTGCTTCCATGTAGTTTCCATGTAGTTTGATAGGAGGAGCTATTTTCCCCAAGAGTAGACAAAATCCCAGCAGTGCTGCTTGAGATATTTTGCTTAGGGAAAAGGCCCTGAGAAGTGGTGGGTTTCCAAAAGTCCATCCCCCAATTCTCAGTTGGTACTTTAAAAAAAAATATATATATATATATATTCCAAAATAACTTGCCTCTGGAAAACCTAGGAACCTGGAGAAAGGACAAAAGTTATACAAGTGTCCAGGTCTTTCATTCATAGGGTTGCTATGAATCACCTATGACTCGATGGCACTTAACAACAACAGCAGCAAAGAGAGAGATAAGATGGCCTAGTGGACAGAATGTGATGCTACCAAGCCAAAGGTGGATGACTCTAATCTGTGGCCCTCAGGCCTATCTTTAATTGTTTTTGGTAAAACTTTCTTCTAACTTGTGGTTGCTGTGCAGCTGAACACTGTGACACTGATGTGTCACATACGAGAATGGTTACCCATGGTGGACAGTGTTTGGTGGAGTTCCTCGATTAAAACAAGGTTGGAAGCAGGAGTGGCATCCACTTCTGAAATAGCTTGCCTCTGCAAACCCTAGGAACCTGGAGAAAGGATGAAAGTTATAGAGGTGTCCAAGACTTTCAATCGTAGGGTTGCTATGAGTCGCCTACGACTCGACGGCACTTAACAACAACAATATTTTGGAAGTAGAGTGGCATCCTCTTCTTAAATAATAAGCCTCCAGAAACCCTTTGAACTTTGATAAATGTCGATAGTTGTAGAGGGGCTTCAAGCCTTTTGTTCATAGGGTCACTGTGAGTTGTGCTCCACTCAAAGGCAATCAACAACAACTATACACACACACACACATGAAATACCTTTTTTTTGTGATTTTGCATTCCTCTTTAAAAAAAATAATTCCTTGTTGCACAATTTCCTTCCTCCCTCCCACCCCAGTTCACTTTGTTATGCACCTCTTATTCTGGATTGTTATCATGCAAATCATGGCTAATCATACATTCCTTTTAACAATTCTTTCTTACATTTATTTTTGCAATGTAGTGTTCATTATTTATCCCTCTTTTCTTAGTTTCCCTTCAACCTCCAATGTCAGTCCTGTTTTATAACAGTGACATGCAGTATTTGTCATTTTGTGACTGAGATATTTCACTCATCATACTGTCTTCCAGGGTCACCTGTTTAGTATAATATTTTATGAGTTCCTTGTTTTTCAGTGCTGCTTAATATTTCATTGTGTGAATATACCACAGCTTCTAAATGAATTCACTTGTTGATGGGCACTTGGGTTGCTTCCATCTCTTTGCTATTGTGAACAACATAGCAACAAACATGGGTGTGCATCTATCTATTTTGGTGGAAGTTCTGGTTCTTCAGGGTATATTCCCAGTAGTGGAATTGCTGGGTCCAATGGCACATCTATTTCCAACTTTTTGAGAAAGCACCATATTGCCTTCCACAGTGGTTGCACCATTTTACATTCCCACCAACAGTGAATAAGGGTTCCAGTTTCTCCACAGCTTTGCCAATACTTGTTGTTTACTGCTCTGTTAAATTTTGCTATTCTTACCGGGATGAGATGATATCTCATAGTTGTTTTGATTTGCATCTCTCTTAGAGCTGGGGATTTTGAACCTTTCTTCATATGTTTGTTCATTATGCATCAGCATTTCGTTTCTCTTTATGATGGCTGTGTAGGAAGTTCACTGTAAGAACGGACCACATCTTGTTGACTGATTCGTCTTGTTATGAAGTTTTGGGTTATCTCCTCCTATTTCACGATCATGAATAGTGTTGCAATGACCAGTGCACTCATCTTTCTGTGCTTAATTGGGCTTTCACAACCCAGTCAAGGAAATTTTCATACAATTGTATTATGCTTGTTCTCTAAATTATATGTAGGCTCGAGGACATTCAGTAGAAATATTTGTATAGGAATTTATGAATGCTGCATAGAACATTGAAGGTTTAACTGTGGTCGTGTTATCAGGAGGGACTCATTCCAGGAGAAGGACATCATGCTCGGTAGAGAAGAGGGTCAATGAAAAAGACAGAGATCCTCAACTAGATCGATCGATATAGTGGCTGCAGCACTGGAATAATTATAGCACAGATTGTAAGGATGACATTGTTGTTGTTGTTATGTGCCGTTGAATCGCTTGCGACTCAATGTGACCCCATGCACAACAGCCCTAAACTCTGCTCTGTCCTGTGCCAGTCGCACTGTTTCTGACACTCCCATTCTGATTACCCCAGTCACTGAATCAATCCACCTCATAGAAGGCCTTCCCCTCCTGCGCTGTCCCTCCACCCTCCCAAGCATGATGTCCTTCTCCAAGGACCCGTCTCTCCTCACAAAGTATGTCTAAAGTATGTTAGACGGAGCCTCAGAATCCTTGCCTCCAAGGAGCCACCTGTTTAACCCTTTCCAGGATGAATCTGTTTGTTTTCCTAGCAGTCCATGGTACTCTCAATACTCTTCTCCAGCACCACAGCTCAAAGGCATCAATTCTCCTTCTATCCTCCTTGGTCATTGTCCAACTCTCCGATGCATAACAAGTGATTGTGAAGACCATGGTCTGTATCAGATGCACCATTGTCTCCAGAGAGACACCATTGCTCTTCAGTACTTTGGAGAGGTCCCTAACAGCAGACTTTCCCATGCAATATGCCTTTTAATTTCCTGGCTACTGGTGCCAAGAATGTTGACTGTGGAGCCAAGCAAACTAAAGCTTTGAACCATCTCAATCTCTTCACCATCCATCCTGATGCTGCCAACTGGCCCAGAATCTTTGTCTTCTTGACATTGAACCTCAATCCATATTGGAGGCTGGGAACAGAAAATGTTTTTCTCTATTGAAATTGGGAAACTATGTGTTTGACATGAAGATACATGGCATGGAGAGCTGGCTTAATAGCATTTAACAATAACAACAGCAGTGTAGAAGTTATAGCTAAGATTGAGAAGACATGACTTGCAATCTGAGCTCTTACAGTAAATAACTTGGGCAAGTCATGTTACCTCTTCTCTTTTTTATAAATTTTTATTTTATTATTCGTGTGTGTGCGTGTACCATCAAATCAGATCTGACTGGTACAGGAGGAGATTGTCCCTTCTTTCCTGGCAGAGCATCTGGTGGATTTGAACCGTGCTCCTCTGGGATTGCAGTGCAGCTTCTTGCCACTAGGCCACCAGAGCTCCCCTACCTCTTCTTTTTAAAAATACTGGTTTACTTACAAAGTTTGTATGTATTGACATTTCTAAACCCCTGTGGTGTGTTCTTGAACATTCTTGGGGGTTCTTGACATCTCTAAATTTTAAGGCAAAGATGGGCAAATTGTTTCTGGAAAGGAGCAGAGGGTGTGTATTTTTAGCTCAGTAGACAATACAGTCTCTGTCATGACCACTTAGTGCTGCCTTTGTAGCATGAAAGTCTCCACAGCTAATACATAAAAGAATGGACGGTGTCAAATTCTAATAAAACTTTATTAATGGATACTGACATTTTAGGGTTTTTTTGTGACTTTAAGTGTCACAAACCATTATTTTTTTATTCACTTTTCATTGTGGTCAATATTTAAGTAAGTAAACATTTGCCATTTCATTGTTCTTCACCTGTATAACTTAATGGTATTAATAACATTGATAATTTATTCAGCCCTTATCTATTCAAACATAATTTGTCATCAAATTTTTACATCACCATTAACAAATGTTCCATAGCTCCTTAGAAACAGATCTACCTCTTCCTTTCCTCTAGTCCACTTTTATTATTTTGTCTCAGGGTTGTGATTACAGTTGCCATCAAGTCAACTCTCACTCCTGGTACCAGTATTTGTGCAGAATAGAATTCCATAGAGTTTTGTAAGGCTGAGACTTTTCAAAAGAACATGACCAGGTCTGTCTTCCAAGTGCCTGTAAGTGGGCTAAAACCTCCAACCTTTATATTAATCATTGAGTACTTAACTCTTGTGCCACATATACTGTCAATCCTAAAAATTTCATGTAAATGATATTACACAATTATACTGAGTGAAATAAGTCAGTCACCAGAGGATAAAGACTATTTATCTTTCTTGAACTATTTAAAAGCTGTTAAAACCTTTGTTGAGCCGATGTGACACATCCAGGAAGACCATGGCTGCTTAAGTTATGCAGAAAATCAGTGTTTGGGCATAGTAACAGTATCAGTGCTATCTTATTTCTCAGTTGCTCTAAAACTTATATCTTATATAACTTATAACTTATATAAGTAGGCAACTTATATCTGCTCAAACAGATCAGGGCTTGTTTTACATTATCATCCTTGTGTTTTACTCCTGAGTCTCCAAACTTCAAAAATCAAGACTCACCATTTGTCCAATGAGCAGTACATCTAATTTACCAGCAAGATCACAGAAGGGGAAAATACAAAAGAATGAACTAGTACTGAGAAAAAAAAGCAATGGTATTATTCCTTAAGCTCAAAGAGGGAAAAAAAAGTGGGGGTGGGGATGGGGAGGAGTTTGACTCTACAGCAAATAGGGTAAATGTGTAAGAAGTATGAGAATATAAAATATTCCATAAAGCTTTCCAAACCATATATATAGTCCAAATAGAATCTCTGTTAGCATTTTCAATTTATGATGAAAGAGTTTCCCAAGGGCCATTTTAAGGTGCTGTTTGCTTCTTTTTCTTCCTCTCTATAACCAGGAGAAGCAGATGATGGACTTGAAGTAATAGTTTAATTTTCAACTGATTTTTCCCAGCTGATCTTGCTACTTTTCCCAGAAAAATCCATTGTCTTTTCCATCTTCATTTTGAAAAGTAATAGGAGAGAGAGCAAATATGTTAGTGTTGCACCCATTGTATATGAGTAAGTGGTTATTTATTGGGTACTTCGCAGATTCAAAGCCAGAAAAACATGTAAATTATTTATTGCATTAAAAATTCATCTAGTTTCAAGTCATATTGCTGTTTGGATGAAATTCACACATCTCTGTATCTCTATCTCTATCTCTATCTCTATCTCAGTGACCAGATGAGTTGTGGGATGATATCATCTATGAGATATGATATATCGTCCCTTCACAGATAACATAGAATATCATCTATATCATCATTACAAAAATAGAGGAGAAAGACAATAACAAAATGGATGTAAGAAGAGACTCTGAAAATTGCATTTGAGCATCACGAAGCCAAAACAAAGAGGAGAGATGCTAAAGTAAAAGAGCTAAACAAAAAATTTCAAAGGGCAGTTTGAGAAGACAAAGTATTAGAATGTGCAGAGCTGACATCAGAGAATAAAAGGGGAAGAATCATCAACAAATGACAAAATCTCATTATATGTACAATAAAGTAATTTGTTGCTGTTGTTGTTGTAGTTATGTGCCGTCGAGTCGTTTGCGACTCATAGCGACCCTATGTACAATAGCCCTAAACCATGCTCTATCCTGTGCCAATCTCACTGCCTCTGACACACCCATCCCAATTACCCCAGTCACTGAATCAATCCACCTCATAGAGGGTCTTCCCCTCTTGTGCTGTCCCTCTACTCTACCCAGCATGATGTCCCTCTCTAAAGACCTGTCTCTCCTTACAACATGTACAAAGTACGTCAGGCGAAGCCCCAGAATCCTTGCCTCCAAGGAGCAGCCTGGTTTAACCCTTTCTAGGATGAATCTGTTTGTTTGTTATTCAATACTCTTCTCCAGCACCACAGCTCAAAGGCGTCAATTCTCCTTCTATCCTCCCTAGTCATTGTCCAACTCTCTGATGCATAAAAGTGATTGCAAAAACCATGGCCGGTATCGGGTGCTTTACGTATTAAAAAAAAGGGAAGAACACGGTTGGCATTTTTCAAGCAGGAAGAACTGTAAGACAAATTCAGGTGGAGTTTCAATACTTAGAGATGTTATATGCAAAATTTTCAGCAATCCAGGAAACATTAAAAGAAGTTAGAGAGAATCCAATCACTATAAGCAAAAGAATTGGCTGACACGAAAATATTTCTGGAGGTACCATATGTTGTTTGCCCTTATGAGATTGTGTTAATTCATTCAGTCAGGCTCTCCAGTCTCTCCCAAGTTACACAGTATTTTTCAAAATTGTTGCTCCTGAGTGCTGCACAGTATTCCATTATGTTAATGTACAACCATTCCTCACCATTATTATAAAAATAGAAGGATAACTAGTAAAACGTGTACAGAGACTCAAGGAGGAGAAGGAGGAGTGAAGGGGTAAGGATAGGTAGGGGTGAAACCGGTGCAGTTTGGTGGGTGGATGAGGGGGCAGCAAATGGGAAGGATCCAGGTGAAAAAACAGGGTAACGATGGGCAAGGTCCAATGGTGATTGATTTTCTAAAATATAATGTATGAGAATATTTGTATGAAACACAATGTGAATGAAGAATAGTGTGAAGCACAATGTATATAAACTTTGTAAGCAAGCTAATTTTTAAAAAAAGCCAATGGTGAGGAAAGAAAAAATTCAAGTTGCATAAAAGCATTGGCAAGAATAAGGCCCAAGAATCGATGGAATGCCAATTGACATGTTTCAAATAACAGATGCAGGCCTGGATGTCCTCACCAGTCTCTTCCTAACCAGGACATTTAAAAGAGAGCTTCCTGGCTAACTGACTGAAAACGATCCATATTTGTTTCAGTTTCCAAGAAAGGTGATCCAATAGAATGTGAAAAATTTTGAACAATATCATTAATATTGCATGCATGCAAAGTAGTGTTGAAGAACATCCCAAAACGGCTAGAACAGTACATGACAGAGAAATGCCAGAAGTTTAGGCCAAAAGAAACCATGGCACCAGAGATGCCAGATGGATCCTGGATGAAAGCAGAGAAAACCAGAAGAATATATATTTACACTATATTGACCATGCAAAGACCTTTGACTGTTTGGCTCACAACAAATTATGGTTAACATTGAGAAGAATGAGAATGCCAGTACACTTAAATGTGCTTGTGTGAAACCTATACCTCAACCAAGAGTCTGTTCTTCGAACAGACCAAGGATATATTGCATGGTTTAAAATCAGGAAAGGTGTACATCAGGGGTGTACCCTATCTCAATACCAATCCAATCTATATGCTGACCAAATCATCCAAGAATTCTGTTAATTCTATGGCAAAGAATGTGGAATCAGGGTCAGAGGAAGGTTCATCAATAACTTGCATTATACAGATGACACAACCTTGTCTGCTGAACTGCAGAAGATCAAAGACTACAGCTTTAAATATGGATAATATCTCAATGTCAGGAAAACAATAAATTTTCACCACTGAACTGATATGTAACATCATGACAGATGGAGAGAAGATTGAAACTGTCAACGACTTCATCTTACTTGCATCTACAATCAACACACTTGGTATCAGCAGTCAAGAAATCAGGAAATGTACTGTATTGGGAAAGTCTGCATTTAGGGACCTCTCCAAATTACTGAAGAGCAACAACGTCAGTTTGAGGACTAAGGTGTACCTGATTTGAGCTGTGGTCTTTTCCATCACTTCATATGGATCAGTGAACTGAACAATGAAAGAAGATAATAAAAGAAGAATTGATGCCTTTAAGTTGTGATGTTCAAGAAGAATACTGAATATTCCTTAGATTGCCACAAGAACAAACAGGTAAGTCTTGGAGAAAGTGTAGCCAGAGTTCTCTTTGATGGTAAAGATGACAAAGCTTCGTCTCACAGAGTTTGAGCCTGTCATTATGAGAGGCTACACCCTGAAGAGCGCCGTCATGCTTGGAAAGGCAGAGAGCTGGCAAAACAGAGGAAAATCCTTCGCTAGATGGATTGACACAGTGACTATTACAATGGGCTTGAATATGTCAGAAAGGATGAATTAGCACAGACTAGGACAGGGTTAAGATCTGCTGTTCATAGGGTTGCTAGGAACTGTACTCGCCTCAAGGACACCTAACAACCACAACATCAACAACGTGTCTATTTACAGTTATATATATGTATGTATTTACAGTTAT
>NW_006399935.1:1687244-1687912 GCF_000299155.1 Elephantulus edwardii
TATATTTACAGTTCTATATCTCTCTATATATCTCTGTCTCTGTTTTTATCTATATCTCATCAGTTTTCTACCAAGCTGTTGTATTTTGTTGTAATTACTTACTTTCTAGCTTATGTGAAAAAAATATTCTTAGATAGGATGGATAATTTGTGTTTTGCTATAACTTCCTATTACATACTTTGGATTTGTTATCAATAAGAACATGTAACTGGAGGAGTAAGTAATAGTTAGCTAAAAAGAAGACCCCCGACGGGAAGAATTGACACTGTGACTTTGACAATGGGCTCAGACATAGCAGGATTTTGAGGATGTTACAGGACCAGACATTGTTCTGCTCTGCTGTACCTAAGGTTGTTATGGATTGGAATTGATATGGCAGCATCAAATAACAGCACTGAATGCACCCAGTGATGTCAGATACGAACTGCTTCTGTAAAGGCTACAGTGAAGAAATCCTATGGAGCACAGTCTATTATGTAACTCAGAGTGTCACCTTGTATTGGAATTGACTTTGGAAATGGCTTTGGGCTTTGTGGTTTCATCTTGGTTGTGTGGTTTCTGCTGCAAGGACTCAGTTCTGCTTTTATAATCTAAGAGTTATAAAGGTCACAGTCAGCAAGCTCAAATTAACGGAGAAGGAGAATTGACGCCTTTGACCTGTGGTGCTG
>NW_006399935.1:1690067-1703651 GCF_000299155.1 Elephantulus edwardii
AGCAGCAGGAGGTGGCAGGGAGGAGAACCTTACCGTTTTGGTTTGGGTGGCCAAGCCAAACAAGTCAGAACTTTCCGTTTTTGTGCTTTTTCTAATCTTCTTGAACCAGTTTTTGTATTCTTCTCGCACCTGAGGGTTCAAGCACACACAGAGAGAATGAGCTGGAGACCATAAGAACTAAGCCAAACTTCTTGTCATTGAGCGGATGCCCGGCAAGACGACCCAGGGGCAGCCAGTCAGCACGTCGACGGGCAGGTTGACTTACCCTGTGATTGAGAAGGCAATGGACCAGGAAGATGTAGAACCCTTGAAGAACATTGATGATGGTGAAGGAGTAGGCAATCACAGACCTGGCAGGTTCCTGGATACCTTCAATCAGGAAAAACCCAAGACTCCAAGAACAGCCCAGAATCAGGAGTTGAGCAATGGCTTTGAATGTCAGAATCCTGCAGAACCAAGAGGCACGGTGATATCACTCATCTCTACCTGTCTCAATTCCTAAGTCGACTTAATACTTCAGCCCACCTGACCCCTCAGTGCACCTTAACTTCTCAGGCCATCTCAACACCTCAGCACATTTCACATTCCCAGCCTACCTCAACTCTTCAGTTCATCTAAACACCTCAGCTTAACTTGATACCTCAATTAAAGCACAGAAAGCAAGGTGGTGTAGGATAGAAGGATTAATGAAAATGAGAGTTACTGGGAAAGTACAATTACATGATGTTGTTTTGTTGTTATGTGCCGTCAAGTCACTTGCGACTCATAGCGACCCTATGTACAACAGCCCTAAACTCTGCTCTGTCCTGTGCCAATCACACTGTCTCCGACACTCCCATCCCGATTATCCCAGTCACTGAATCAATCCACCTCATAGAGGGCCTTCCCCTCCTGTGCTGTCCCTCCACCCTCCCAAGCATGATGTCCTTCTCCAAGGCCCGGTCTCTCCTCACAACATGTCCAAAGTATGTTAGACGGAGCCTCAGAATCCTTGCCTCCAAGGAGCCACCCAGTTCTATCCTCCTTGGTCATTGTCCAACTCTCTGATGCATAACAAGTGATTGCGAAGACCATGGCCTGTATTAAACGCACCTTAGTCTCCAGGGAGACACCATTGCTCTTCATTACCTATGTATGTACAATTACATGATAGGTATGATAAATAATTTAATAAAACAAAATGTGTGTGAATTATTGACTGGAAAACCAAACTGCTTTGTAAACTTCCCTTCAATTCGCAATTAAAAACAACCAAAATACAACTATTCACAGGCTCTGTAACCTAACAGAAGGCCTCTATGATTTGGAATCAACTCCACAGCAGTGCATTTTTATTTTAATTAGTGAAATCTAATGTGAATTTTTATGTATTTCTGCCACTTTTCATGAGAATGTTGGACAATCTCCTTTTACGTGGTTTATTACCTCTGAGAAACTGCTAGAGGGTCAGCTGTGTGCCAGTTCCCAGTTGATAGCAACAGCAATGACAAGTGGGTAAACAGTTATGCTGCCAACCCAAAGGCAAGCAGTCCGAATCCACCAACTGCTTCTTGAGAGAAAGATGGGCAATGTCCTCCTGTGTAATTTACAGTCTCTGAAAAACTACTGGAGGGTCACCTATGAATAGGTCCCAACTTGATGAAAATTAGTGAGCTGACACATCTCTAGTAATGGTTTATAGATGGCAACACACCACATACTTACAAAGAAATACATATTTGCATGTGATATTATGAGATAAAAATAAAGATATCATCCCTGTCTGATACAAATTGTTAGCTAACATGGTCAGCTGGTAACCTTAAAGTTGGGGGTTTGAATGGAATCAAAGGACTCAAACACCGTAGCCACTTCAAATTCTATGTAGCCAATGGAATGCAGTGCTCAGAAGCAACACTTTTAAAAAATACTACACAACTTGGGAGAGATTGGACAGCATATCCTGCATGAACTAACTCAGTCTTGTAAGGAAAAATACTGCCTAAGACCATTATTGCAAACACAGAAAACTACTACAACACTATGGGGACTTGAGGTAGGAAGGGGTGGGAGGAGAGATATGAGGATAGGTAAGGGTGAATGAAACCACAGTGTTGTACAATTTGGTGGATGGAGGGAGGGGGTGAAGGAAATGGGAAGGATCTGGTGGGAACCCTAAAAAGATAGGGTAATACAAACTTTGTAAGCAAACCCGTATCAAAGAAAACCCCGTGTGGCACAGTTTTACTGTGACTTATCTGGGATCATCAGGGTCAGAGCTAACTTGATAGCAGATGATTATGCTTGTAAGTGGGTCACTGGTAGACATTTTCTCTTACTGGTGTGGACGTTGTTTTAATTTCTGGTCAATAACAAAAGACTTGTACAAAGAAAACTACAGAACATTTCCGCAAGACACAATAAAAAACCTAAATAAATGGAAAAATGTTCCCTGTTCATCGATAGGAAGACTCAATATTATGAAAATGACAGTCCTATCAAAAGCAATCTTTATATTCAGTGCAATCCCAATACAGATACCAAATTCATTTTTCAAAGAGATTGATATGGAAATTGTCAAGTATGTTTGGAGAGAACAGAGACTTCAAATAATAAAGCACTTCTGAAAAACTAAAAATGAAGTGGGAGGCATAGCACTCCCTGACCTCAAAATCTATTATATAACAGTAGTAATCAAAACAGCATGGCACTGGTACAGTGACAAGAACATAGATCAGTGGAACAGAATTGAGAACCCAGAAATGGACTCATCTATCAGTGGTCAGCTGTTATTGAGAAAGGAAATAAACCTATCAAATGGGGAAATGACAACCTTCTCAACAAATAGTGTTGGCAAAACAGGACTTCTACCTGTAGAAAGCTGAAACAGAATCCATATCTCACACCATAAGCAAAAATTAATTCAAGGTGGATCAGAGAGCTGGGAGTAAAGCCTAAAACCAAAAAGTTCATAAGAGACAAACTGGAATCAAGCTTAGAAGGCCTAGTCTATAGTATAAAGAGACTGCCAAATACAACCGGAAATGCACAATCTGAAGAAGATAAAATTGATGAATGGGACCTTTTAAAGATTAAATTCCTGTGTGCATCAAAAGCATTTTCCAACAAAGTGAAAAGAAAACCTACTGACTGGGGGGAAAAACATTTGGCAATACCATTTCAGACAAGGGTCTCTCATAAAAAGTTTATAGAATCCTAAAGGGCATCCATGAGAAAAAGACTGATAACCCAATTACAAAATGTGTAAAAGATATGGAAAGACTTTTCGTACAGGAAGACATTCAGATGGCAAACAGACACATGAAGAAATGTTCAAAATCACTAGCAATAAGAGAGATGCAAATCAAAAGCACAATGACATACCATCTTACAGCAGTTGTTGATTGCCTTCGGGTAGAGCATGACTCATAGTGACCCAATGAACAAAAGGCCTCAAGCCCCTCTACAACTATCGACATTTATAAAAGTTCATAATTTCCGGAGGCATGTTATTAGGAAGATGATACCACACTCGTGCTTTTACCAGTAGCAGTAGCAAAGTTTAGTAGGGCAGCAATTAACAAATGTTGGAGAGGATGTGGAGAGATAGGAACTCCCATACACTGCTGGTGGGTTTATAAAATGGTACAACCACTCTGGAAGGTAGTTTGTTGTTTCTTCAAAAGGCTGAACATAGAAATTCCACATAACCCAGCTATTCCACTGCTTGGAATATACCCTGAGAAAATGAGAACTGAGGCACAAATGGAAATTTGTACACCAATGTTTATAGCAGTGTTATTCACCATTGAAAGAACATGAAAACAGCCCAAATGTCCAACCATAAGTGAATGGATTGAGATATTATTATATATTCACACAATGGAATATTACACAGCATACAAGAACAATGATTTTGTAATTCATTACCTAACTTGGGAGGGACTGGAGAGTATTATGTTAAATGAACTAACTCAGTACCATAAGGACAAATACTGTGTAAGACCATTATTTTAGACACAGATAAATTAATAAAATTTAATTTAAAAAAGAAAGAAAAAAGAGAGATAGAGCAGAGATTAACGGATGGATGGGTAGAAGGAAGGGAAAGTAAGGCTTCTGTAAAATGTTGTAAATAATGGCAATGTGGAATTGTAACTATTGTTATAAAACAAAATGTTTATGAGTGATTGAACAAAAAGCAATAAAAACAGGAACCTCTAAGTAAAAATAAAAAGGCCCAGAAAACAAAACAATGTGTATGAGAAACCAAGGGAGGAAAGGTAGGAGTAGAAAGGTGAGGATGGGTATGGGGATAAACACAATTTGATGGATGGAGGGAAGGGTGGGTAAAGGAAATGGGAAAGAGCTGGTGTGAAAAAACAATGCATACGAACGTTTTAAGTAAACAAATATAAAATAAAAAATTTATAAAAAAAGAAGACAAAAACTTGAGAATAATAAAACCAAACCACAAACCTTATACATAGACCAAGAAGCTGTTGTACAAATGGAGCTGGGGAACAATGCATGGCTTAAAATCAGGAAAGGTGTGTGTCGGGGTTGTAGGCTTTCTCTATATTTATTCAATATGTATGTTGAACAAATCATACAAGAAGCTGGATTCTATGAAGAAGAAGTGCCGTCAAAATTGGAGGAAGACTCATGACTGACCCGCATTACGCAGATGACATAATGTGGTTTGAGAGTGAGGAGAACTTGAAGTGGTTGCTACCAAAGATCAAAGATTATAACCTTCAATATGGATTGCATCTCAACATCAAGAAGACAAAAATCCTTATCACAAAACCAACAGGCCACATCAAGATAGACATAGAAAAGATTGACATTGTCTGTGATTTCATCTTGGATCCACAATCAACACCCTTGGTACCAGAAGCCAGGAGATTAGCAGACATATTTGAACTGTGGTGCTGGAGAGAACTGACTATCCCATAGACTGCCAAAAGAACAGACGGGTCTTGAAAAAAGTGCAGCCAAAGTGCTCCTTGCAGGCGAGGATGGCAAACCGTTGTCTCACATACTTTTGGGCAAGTTGCTAGGAAAGACTAGTCCTTGGAAAAAGACACCATGCTTGAAGAAGTGGAAGGTCATGGAAAGAAAGGAAGAGGCCCAATGAGATGATTTGACACAGGGTTTGCAGCAATAGGCTCAAGTGTGTCAGAGGTGATGAGAATGCCACAGGATAGGACAGGGTTCAGATCTGCTGTTCGTAGGATTGCTGTGACTTGTACTTGACTCAACAGCATCTAACAACAATAACAGCAGCCCCTCCTGATCACACACCCGAAGTATGTGAGAGAAAATCTCATCATCCTGGCCTCTGAGGAGCATTCTTATTGCACTTCCTCCTAGGCGGTCCAGTGTTCTTCTCCAACACCAGCCAACAGAGTGGTGTTTTTCCAAACAAAGTGCCTTTGTGTTCTAGGAGACATTTTACCATGTTTAGTAACCATGTTTAGTAAAAAATGTTTACCATTTTTTTTAGTTGTCAACATTGGTTAAGGGTGCGACTAACATAGTAAGTGGAAACAAGGAATTGCTGTTAAATATCTTATAACTCGTAGGATATCTGTCCCACTCTCACCCCAACTCTACCACACAAAGAATTGTCCAGGCCAAAATGTTAGGAATGCTGAAGTTGAAAACTGATATAGAGAGATCTTGAAACAATCCTAGACTGCTAAAAAGCATGTATGTTGTTGTTGTTGTTGGTATGTGCCTTTGAGTCTCCTGTACAACAGCCCGAAATAAACCCTGCTCTATCCCTTGCTAATCTTATTGTCTCTGACACACCTATCCTCATTACTTCAGTGACTGAATCAACCCATCTCATCGAGGGTCCAACTCTTAAAAACCTCCAAAGGCTGCAGGTCTCTAACTTCCCAGGGTAATTCAGTGTCATATTTGCAATATACCTCCCAGAGCTTTGCTATTGTTAACTACTCTCTAGTAGAGGTTTGATAGGCTGATATGTGGAAGTAGATTGCTAGTCTTTTCCAGTACATTTCAGTTAGAAAGCTCTGCTGGAACAAGTTCAGCATAATAACAATACAAAAAGCGCCACTGGCTGACCGAGTGTGAGATTCATTGGCAAGAAATGGAAAGCACTATTTTGGCAATGAAGGCTAGAATTCTACCATGGAACCACAACTGTCTCTTTCTCCCAGTTACTCCATTCAAGAAATAAAGAAAAATCACCTGAAGTAAAAAAAAAATCCTGGTCAATAATATACTTCATGTGCAACCATCACCTGCCTTTCAGGTTTCAGCAGAACTTCCAGACTACAATGGATTAGGAAGAATCTCTACTGATCTACTTCTGAAAATCAGCCAATGAAAATGAGTCACAATAGTCCAAGCTGCTGCTGTTCATGGGGATATTATAGACTGGGTGTTTTCTTTCACTGTGCACCCAGTGGCCATGAGTCAGGTGACCACCAGATGACAGCTAACAACAACATTATAAATAAATAGCCCATGTTCCAGTGCTTGTTCACGCTGACAAAGGATATTGAATACAGGATATGATAGGCAACACCATGATCAATGGAGAAAACATTGAAGTTGTCAAGTATTACATTTTTTCATGGATCTAAAATCAACATATATGAAAGAAGCAGTGCAGAAATCAAGTGATGTGCTGTATGGTGAAAATCTACTGCCAAGGACCTTTTTAAAGTGCTAAAGAGCAAAAATGTTAAAGCCTGAAGTACACCTGATTCAAGCTGGACCTGAGTCAAGCTGTTGCCCTGAGTCAAGCTGTAGCCCTGAGTCAAGCTGTCCCCCTGAGTCAAGCTGTCCCCCTGAGTCAAGCTGTATCTGACTCCAGCTGTCCCCCTGAGTCAAGCTGTACCCTGAGTCAAGCTGTACCCTGAGTCAAGCTGTACCCCTGAGTCAAGCTGTACCCCTGAATCAAGCTGTACCCGAGTAAAGCTGTGCCCCTGAGTCAAGCTGTATCTGACTCCAGCTGTCCCCCTGAGTCAAGCTGTACCTGATTCCAGCTATACCCCTGAGTCAAGCTGTACCCCTGAGTCAAGCTGTACCCCTGAGTCAAGCTGTACCCCGAGTCAAGCTGTCCCTGAGTCAAGCTGTCCCCCTGAGTGAAGCTGTCCCCCTGAGTCAGGCTGCACCTGACTCAAGCTGTACCTGACTCAAGCTGTACCTGACTCAAGCTGTGACATCTTCAATTGTTTCAGATGCACGTGAAAGTTAGACACTGAATAAGGAAGACCAGAGAAGAATAGGAGTCTTTGAATTACGTTGGCAAAGAATATTGAACATACCAGGGACTGCCGAAAAGAACAAACAAATCTGCCTTGGCAGAAGTGTAAGGATGGTGAGACTTCAGGGTTTTGGACATGTTATCAGAAAAGGTCAGATCTTAGAAAAGGACATCATGCTTAAAAAGGTGATCAGTCTACAAAACAGAAGACCCTCAACATTGGCAGAATGACTCAATAATGGACTGAAAGCACAGCAGAGACTTGAGGACAGTCCAGACTCGGGTAAGGTTTCTGCTTGTTATATGTGTGGTCTCTGTGAACTGGATGCCACACACCACCACCGCCAAGAAACAAGAAGGAGCAAAACTATCTCAAAAGAAGGGGTAGCCAAAACGCTTCTTAGAAGCAAAAAGGGGGAGACCTCATCTCACACACTTTGGACGTTATCAGAGGAGAAAAATACCCGGAGAAAGATAATCATGCTTGAGAAAGCAGAGTGTCAACAAAAAAGAGAAAGTCTCAACAAAAGGATTGATACAACAGCTGCAACCAAGTTTAAACACAGCAGAGATTGTGAGGATGGTGAAGGATCAGACAGTGTTGGATTCTGTTTTGCATTAGGTCACATTAATAGACAGCACTGGACAATTACAACTGATGGCAGTAAAAACAAAGAAAGAAACAAACCCCCCAAATGCATAATCCAGTTACTGTGGAGTTGACTGTGGCTTATGATGACTCAATAATGTTAGTCCACTATGTTGTCCACTAACCTCTAGGTGGTCTTCACCCCCCACCCCTGGCTGTGTACCATAAATTGGATCTGACTGGCACAGGAGGAGATTTCCCCTCCTTCTCCAGGACAGCATCTGGTGGATGAGAACCGCACACCTTTGTGATTGCAATGCAGCTTCTTGCCACTAGGCCACCAGAACTTACTTCTCTATGTGGTCTTGAACCTCTCACCTTTCAACTAGCAACTGAGTTCACTCACCATGTGAGCTCCCCAGAACCTCCACAAAACAGTTGTACAATCCACACATTGCCAACCACAAATGCCTCCAAACATTGCCAAATGTCCCCCGGGACTGAGAGGAGGATCATTCCCAACTGAAAGACACTATTCTAACTGCAGGCAACACAAGAATTCTGCGTTACTCTCCCCTGCGAGTTTCCAGCTCCCCGGCCACTTACCTCGTGTTTTGAATTCTGGATACCTCGTTGTTGAGAGAGCTGAGCTGGTCCCTTAAAATCCACAGGGTTGTCAGGTAAAAGGACAAGTTGATCTGTGGAAGCAACATGCTGAGTGAACCTTAAAATAGACTAATTTCTAATATTCATAGAAACATATGGATTTAAGATTTTGAAAACTTACTAAAGGAACTTTTTGTTTTATTTTTGAAAATGACTTCTCTTTTTTTTCTGATTAGAGAAGCATTGCATGATCAGTTGAAAAACAGAGGAAAATAGACAGGAGGAAACAAAAGTCTTTTGTACAGGCACATCTTGTATTATTTTGTTTTTGTTTTTCTTTTTATCATGCTCCGCAGACGTTGGTTTTTCATAAAAATTGAAGGTTTGTGGTAAACTTGCATCAGGCAACTCTATCAACATCCGTGTCCCTTTCCCAACAGCATGTGCTGGTTGTGTCTATATGTCACATTTTGGCAAGTCCCACAATATTTTAAACTTTTTCATAAAGCTACTGCACATTTAACTGACCATCCAAGCCCAACTCAACCCATGGCCATCATGACTGACCCTCCAAGACCACTGGTCTTTATAGGAGAAGACTATCTGTCTCTCTTCCTCTCTTCTATGGAGTGCTTGTTGGATTTGAACTCTTAATCTAATTTAATTTGGCAAATAAAAAATGTATTGCGATGGGAAAGCCTGTGGTTAGAGACCTCTCTAAAGTACAGAAGAGCAATGATGTCAGTCTGGAGACTAAGGTGCCACTGATACATGCCATGGTCTTTGCAATCACTTGCTATGCATCAGAGAGCTGGACAATGACTAGGGAGGACAGAAGGAGAATTGATGCCTTTGAGCGGTAGTGTTGGAGAAGAATATTGAATATACCATGGACTGCTGGGAAAACAAACACGTTTGTCCTGGAGAGGGTGAAGCCAGGCTGCTCTTTGGAGGCAAGGATTCTGAAACTTCATCTGACATACTTTGGACATGTTGCAAGAAGGGATCAGTCCTTGGAGAGGGACATTGTTTTTGAGAGGGTGGAGGGACAGTGTAAGAGAGGAAGACCCTCAATGAGATGGATTGATTCAGTGACTGGGGAAATGGGGTTAGGTGTGTCAGAGACAGTGAGATTAGCACAGGATAGGGCAGGGTTTAGGGCTCTTGTACATAGGGTCACTATGAGTTGCAGGCAACTCAATGGCACACAACAACAACACACAATACCACCAGGGTTCCTTTACTAGAGTATAATACAGTGTAAAAAAAACTCCGACTTATAAGCACTGAGATGCAAACAAGTCACATGACTCATTTTATGGCCGTATTTGCTTTGCTGTGAGATTTAATATGTTACCATGGTTTGGAACCAAAGCCGTGATATAGCTGAGGTATGTCTGCAATCCTATTACACACAGGCAACTGCTATTGCCTTCTTGATGTTTGGAGCACTTCCTCCATGGCTGCTGCTTCATGCCATGATTTTAAAATCATGCACTGACTATTTTGTATTGCCGTAAAATTCCCAGATTGAAGACCAAATTCTGTCCTCCAAACACATTTTGTCAAATCATCAATGAATGTAAGATCTGAGGTCTAGTGCTGGTTTTAATATTACTGCATGGTTATATGTTACTTGCTGTTGTTGTTATGTGCCATCGAGTTGCCCACAACTCATAGCAACTCTATGTACAATAGCTCTGAAACTTGTCCTGTCCTAAGTCAGTTTCATTGACTCCAACATACCTTCCCATTGCCCCAGGTACCATGTCAATCCATCCCATCTGAGATCTTTCTCTCCTGAGCTGTCTCTCCACCCTTCCGAGCATGATATCCTTCTCCAAGGACTGCTCACTCTTGGCCACATGTCCAAAGTACATGAGATGGAGCTTCAAAATCCTAGCCTTCAAGGAGAAACTTGGTTTCACCCTCTCCAAGACAGACATACTTGTTTTCTTGGTGGTCCATGGTATGTTCAAGACTCTTCTCAACCACCACAATTCAAAGGCATCGATTCTTCTGTCTTTCCTAGTCATTGTTCAGCTCCCTGATGAATAGCAAGCTATTGCAAAGATCATGGCCTGGGTCAGGCACACTTTAGTCGTATTAAATAGGGAGCTTATTTATATTAAATAGGAAGCTTTGGTGGTATAGTAGATAAAGAGAATTGTGCTGCCAACCCAAAGGCAAGCAGTTCAAATTCACCAGCTGCTCTCTCGCTCTCTCTCTCTCTCTTTCTTTCTTTCTTTCTCGGAGAAAGGTGGAATTTAGTGCAATTTAGAGCCTCTGGAAACCCACTCTCAGATCAGTTATGAGTTGATTCCAACTTGACAGTACAGAGTAGAATTTCCCCATAGTATTTTCTTGGCTGTTGTGTTAATGGGAGCAGATTTCTAGGATCCTGGGGAGTTGCTGTGTGGGTTTTAAACTATCAAGTTTTTTTATTAATAGTCAATTGCATAATGATTATACCCCTAGTACATATTTGCTTAAGGTTCTGAAAAGGACATCATCCTTTTAGAGTTGGAGGACCAGTGAAGGAGAGGAGATTGCAATGAAACAGTGACGGCGACAATGGGCACATGCACCTTGGAGATTGTGAGCATGGTGGAGGATCGAGCAGAGTTTTGACCTTTTGTTCATAAAGTCACTAAAGATCAGAGCTAATGTGATGACATCTTCAGTATGAATTGAAGCTCAACATCTCACCACTGGGCCTTTGAAGCACCAGGATAGATGAAGAAGAGATTGAGATTAGCGACAAATTTAGCTTGCTTGGGTCCACAATTAGCACTCTGGGAGTCAGCAGCCAAGAATCAAAAGATGATTTGGGCTAGGAAAGTCTGCCATCAGGAACTGTTCGAGAGTGCTGAAGTGCAGAGATGTCAGTCTAGAGACTAAGGTGTGCCTCAGCCAGGTGACGGTCTTCACAATTACTATGCATCAGAGAGCTGAACAATATGACTAAGCAAGACAGAAGAAGAGTTGATGTCTTTGAGTTGTGGTCCTGGAAAAGAGTACTGAACATACTCTTGAACTACCAGAGTATACAAACAGATCTATCCTGGGGAGGGTGCTCTCCAAGTTGCTCTCTGGAGGCAAGGATTTTGTAGCTCTGTCTCACATACTTTGGAAATGCTGCCTGGAGGGACTAGTCCTTGGAGAAGGAGATGCTTGGGTAAGTGGAGGGACAATGCCGGAGAAAAAGACCCTGCATGAGATGGATTGACACAGGGGCAGGCGTGTCAGAGACAGTGAGATTAGATCAGGATAGGACAGAGTTCAGAGCTACTGTGCATACAGAGTCACTGTGAGTCTCAGGTGACTTGACAACACATAACAACAGCAGCCAGTGGTACAAGTGGTTTGCTCTTAAGCATAACCTAAATGTTGGTAGTTCAAACCTGCTACAGAGGAAAGCCTTAATTATATACTGTTGTAAAGATTATAGCCAAGAAACCACCCCTAAGGCAGCTCTACGCTGCAGCCAATGTAGTGGCCATGAGTCAGAATCAATTTGGTAGCGACAGATTTTGTTTTTATATCTTCAGTAGAGACACTTTGGTGGGTGGAGAACAGGATACTTGGGACTAGTAGTAGAAATGCAAATAAAAAGAAATGTTTTAAAAGGGTAATAAAAGACCCTTTAATTTTGTGTAACCTCTCAGTTGCATCTCATAAATGTAATTCCTTCTGCAAACAAAATTTACTGCCTTGCCAATGGCTATGACTCTGGCTCCCTCTCCCATCCTGAGCCTAGAATGGAACTGTTCTCCCTGGGGATTTCAGTGATGTAGATCACCAGGCCTTTCATCCTTGCAGCTGGCTGTTTTAACCATTTGCACCGTTGAAGGAGTCTCCACAGATAAAAGGGTCTATATCTTCTTGGCATGCTCCATTTTGATTCTAAGAATACAAAAGGAAGTTTAACCAGCTCTTTAAATTATTAAGTGAAAACGATTTGTGAATTCAAGTCTATGTGAATTCAATGATTTGGGAATTCAAGTCTATCCAACAGAACCATAAAGAAGGCCTTTTAATCTTGTAATCTGCCTTCATAAAGATCACAGCCAAGAAAACTCTGGGGCATTCCATTCACTCTGTTGCTTGTGGGGTTACCAGGAGTTAGAATTGACTTAATGTCAATATGTTTAGAATTTATCAAGCTACTTCATTATCACATCAATAACATATATTTCTAATATCTGAATTGAAGGGGAAAAAATTATAAACCCACCAGAGTGATAACAGAAATGGGTCCCACGAAGCTCCAGATAAAACCTTTTTTAAGGTTAAACCAGCAGCTGAAAAACAGAATAAATAATGTCTCATATTTTCATATTCAAAAACAAATTCATAAAATTAAATAAGCACTTTTTCTTCCTAAGCTGTAACACAGGAAGACCAATCTGCACAGGAATTAAATGCAGGATACACAGACTGTAACCATCACATGAACAGCAACAACAACAAAGATTTAAAATTTGACGTTCATAGGGTTTTGGACAGGACAAAGATTTATTAACACTCTGCATTATGCATGTGGCACAACCTTGCTTGAAGAAAGTAAAAAGGCTTAAAGCACTTATTGCAGAAGATCAAAGACTATCGCCTTTATTATGGATAATATCTCAATATCAAGAAAACAAAAATCCTTGTTACTGGACCAACAGACACTATGGTGACAGATAGAGAAAAAAGTGAAGAAGTCAATCATTTAATTTTGCTTGAATCTGCAATCAACACTCCTGGTAGTCGTAGTCAAGTAATCAAAAGATGCATTTCATTGGGCAAAATTGCTGTCAAAGACATCTTCAAAATACTAAAGCTATCAAAGAAGTAGTTTAGAGACCTGATTCAAGTCTTGGTATTTACACTTGCTTTCTATGCACCTGAAAGTTTGACAATGAATAAGGAAGACTGAAGAAGGATCGATGCCTTCAAATTGTGCAGGTGAAGAATATTGAATAATAATACTGAATGCCCATGGACTACCAAAAGAACAAATTAATCTGTCTTGGAGGAAATGCACCCAGGATATTTCTAGAAGTCAGGGATGGTAACTGTTTAAAAGGGATATATGATTGGGTATTATTGTCATGACATGAATCCAGAATGAAGGCTGCACAGTGGAGTAGACTTGGGGGAGGGATTGCATAACAAT
>NW_006399935.1:1706500-1715017 GCF_000299155.1 Elephantulus edwardii
GGCTAAGCACAATTGATAACAGTGCATCTAAATTCCAAAATCAATCTCCATAATAGTCTACATGTTTCCTATTGCCAAAGGGGCCCTTTAGAGTAGTGAGAGAAGAGATTCACCCTGAAACCCACAGCGTCCCTTTTCAGCAGGAAGTAGCTAAGAGAATGCGCCTTCCCCTTTCCCTTATGAATCAGGGTGAAGTCTCCCTCAGGGAGGAGAGATAGAGAATGGCAAAGGACACACCGACAAAAGAGATTAATCAGAACTGGCTTTGACAAGCACTGTGGCAATGGGACAATTCAAACAGACTTTCAAGGGGAAACAAAAAAAGAGGAATGAACTGGGTCGGGGGGGGTGGGGTACAGAAAATAGTGCAACAATGAATGAATGGAAACCCAAAATCTCTGTAAATGTTCATTAAAATTAATAAAATTTAGTAAAAAATTTTTTAAAAAAGAATGTAGAGGTGGAGAAGGTGGCACAGGGTAGGGCAAGGTTCAGATCCATCGTTCATAGGGTCACTACGAGTTAGAGCGGTTTTCAGTATAGTCAGTATTCTTTGCAAACACTACAATTCAAAGGCATCAATATTCTTTGGTTTTCTTTACTCATTATCCAACTTCACAAGCATATGGAGCAATTAAAAATACCACGGCCAAGTGTCAGGTGCACCTCAGTTCTCAAAATGACATCCTTGCTCTTTATCATTTTAAAGAGATCTTTGACTGCAGATCTTCTCAGTGAGTGCCAGCATTGTTGTTGTTGTTAGATGTCATTGAGTAAGCTCTTGTAGAATTAAGACACCAGATCACTAGGCCTTTCTTTTATTGCATGTTGGGTGGATTAAAATCACCAATTTTTCAGCTAGTCATAGAGCACTTAACCATTTCTGGGTTTTAGATCCAGGGATCTAAACTGCAAACATAAGGATGCTTAACACATTGCCACACACTTTTAAATTGACGACTGTGCTTAGAAACAAATTTTTTCCCCCGGATGTATTACCATCATTTGCTGCAATGTGTTAAATGGGAGCAGAAGAAAATTGGATGCCTATGTGAAAAATGGCCAGAGCAATGTGGTGTTACTCTCTGAAAGCATGAAGGAGGGAGCCGCCAGCCAAGGCATATAGGCGGCCTCTAGAAACCAGAAAAGAAAAGAGAATGGTTTCTTCTGTGAACCCCCCAGAAAGAATGCAGCCCAGGTGAGATCTTAATTTTAACTCATGTATTATTTTAAACCACCAAGTTTGTACCCATTTGTGATGGTGCTAATAGAAAATAAATACAGTAGTACCTTAAAAAATGAGATAATATAGAATATTTAAGAGTCACTCCCTCAGAGCTCCCTCCCCAGACCGCACCATCTAAATGTACACCCAAACAATGGTTTTCCTTACAGTATTAATCCAATTGATACCATAAACTTGTCTAACTGAAAAATGTTGAATTGGCAAATGCCACACTACATAATGCTTTATTGTTGCGGAATGTCTTCAAGTCAGCTCAAATTCAATGCAAATCTTGAACAACAGCACAAAACATTGCTAATCTTGCGTGATCCTCACAATTGTTGCTGTGTCTGAGCCTGTTGTTACAATCACTATGTCAATCTCCTTAAAGATCTTCCTCTTTTTTGTTCACTTCTTACCAAATGTGATACACTTCTCTAAGGACTGATCTGTCCTGATAACATTTCAAGAATGTGAAACCAAGGCTCACCGTCCTTACTTCTAAGGAGTATTCTAGCTATACTCTTAAAAACAAGTATTTCCTAGATATTTTATGAATGGATTGAGACATTATGGCACATTTATACAATGGAATATTATGTAGCACTAAGGAGCAAAGATTTTATAAAATACTCTATAAAGTGGCAGAGTCTAGAGAGCATTATGCTGAGTGAACTAATTCCGTCTCATAAGGGCAAATACTGCATAAGACCATTATTGTGAAAATAGAAGGATAACTAGTTGTTGTTGTTGTGTACTGTCATGTTGGAACTGACTGGTGAGTTTTCAGAGGCAGTTAATCGCACAAGAGGAGATTGCCCATCCTTCTCCTGTGAGCAGTTGGTGGCCTTGAACCAGGTGCCTTTGGGATTGCAGTGCAGTTTCTTAGCATTAGGCCACCAGAACATAAAAGTCCAAAAAGGGCAGGAACCGGGGCAGGAAGTGGGCAGGAACATAGCAGGTGGGGTGGAGAAGAAAAGCTTTAGGATAGCAGAGTTTGGTGGGCAGGGGGGAAGCTGTGAAGAAATGAGAAAAGACCCAATGGGGACATGAAAAGATGGGGTAATAGGAGGCATAGATCAATGGTGATTCATTTTATCAAACACAATGTGTATGAGTGATCGTTTGAAATACAACGTGAATGTAGGAACACGTAAAACACAATGTACATGAATGATACATAATGTATATGATTTTTACATGCAAACCAATATAAAATCAAAATAAAAGTGTATGTAGGGAAGTCTGAAAAAGAAAAAAAAACTATATAACAAAAGTTTTTTAACTGGATACACAAAATTAGGATCTTAAATGGAGAAATTGTGGGCAAAAGACTCCTCTAAAAAGGCCTTAAACAGAATTTTTTTAGCCTTAAAGATTCTTTTATACTTGTGAGGAGAAAGGACTTGTGATCAGATCACAGCGCATAAGGAAGTTCTAGTCTGTCACATGGGATTACCAAGAGTCTGAATCGACTCAATGGCACCTAAAACCAACAGCATACTTCTGCTTACCCATATTAGCTATTTTAACTTGAGGTCTATGATGGTCTCAATTAGCCTATTTGTTAAATTGAAGATGAAAATAAAATCCACTTGTATTCTCATTTCTTCGGATTACTTCTCTACAGTATTATGAATAACATCGTATTACACATCTATGTCTTTATTATTTAGGGAGCTCAGGTGGCTTAGTAGTAAGGACTTGCACTGCCAACCCGATGGTATGTGGTTCGAATCCACCAGCTGCTCCATGGGAAAAAGATGGATAATCTCCATTTATGTGATTTACTGCTGATCTGGTGATCTCATAAAGAAGAGGCTTAGAAAAGGCTATGGGGCTGTTCTTTTCAGTTTTATGGGGTTCTTTAGAATCAGAATCAGCTTGATGATACACTTCAGCAACAATAATGTACTCATTAGGCAAGGTACTGGGTGGTACAAGTAGTGTGTGAACAGCTGCTAATATAGTTTGTGATCAGCTGGTCACCAGCAGTGTCATTAAAGAAGCCTTGCTTCTGTAAGCATCACAGTCTAGAGAACTCTATGGGGCAATTCCATTCTGTCACTTTGGGTTGTTAGGGATCTAAACTGACTTGTTGGTATACAGCAACATCATTCATTTATTTCTGGTTTGTTCCCTTTCCTCATAAAGGACGAAATAGTGCTTGTAGGAAATGCTCATTATGTTTGTCGAGTGAATGCAAGAACTAACCAATAGACCAACACACTTGGGCACAGACAGACATGACTTTCCAGTTCCAAAGACATGACAAGCTTACTGAGTGCGGGTTCCATAATTCCTGGGCCCAATGCCTGCAGACACGGCCACAGTCACAGCCGGGACTCCGTAACCGAAAGGGTACATGAACTTCTTCTTGAAGTTTCTTGCACTGAGGTAGTTGGCCACCTTGAGATTCCTGACAGTCAAGAAAAGCTGCAGCCCTTCCAGGAGCATCCAGGTGAAGGAGGCCAGGTAGAGGTAGTGCAGCACACCTGCGATGATGGAGCACAGCACCTGGAGGGAGGGTGGTAAAAGTATTTGGTAGATACATGGAGAATGGTGTGTCCGTTATTCCTGGGGACATACAGGGTGCAAATTTGGTGAGATACAGCCACAGAGTGCAAAATGCCTGCATTGGATTCCTGTCTGTCTGTAATCTAGCACCTGGCTGGATACCTTATAGAAGGTAAAGGAGGCAGGATGTAACGAATTGTGAAACTGGCTAGTCTTTGGGAATGGGAGGTAACAGTATGAATCACCTAATGTCAGTGGAGTAGTGTTTCAGCAATCGTTTTCCTGCAGGAACATAAGCCCATAGATAGTATCAGCATGTCTGTTCTTTTAAGGAACGCTGGACTTCTGGGTTATTATGCAAAAGCTCCCAATACTTAACTGTGGGAAATTATTTTTGTCCTCTTAATTTTATTTTGGTAGAAACACACATAACAAAGCATATGCTGTCTCAAAAATTTATACATATATCATTCAATAATATTGATTATAATCTTCAAGTTGTACACACTTTTTTAAAATACTTTTAAAATTTTTTTAAAATTGTGTGTGTGTGGGTGTGTGTGTGCACGCGCCATCAAATCAGATCTGACTGGTACAGGAGGAGATTGCCTCTCCTTCACCCGCAGAGCATCTGGTGGATTTGAACTGCACTCCTCTGGGATTGCAGTGCAGCTTCTTGCCACTAGGTACAAACTTTTTTGACATCCTGTTTCAAAACAGTCACCATCACTGCTGAGCTCGGGTGATATCATCTAAAGACAGTGGCTCTGTTAACTGAAAGGCCACACCTATATGAGAGTTTAAAACCACCAGAAGCTCCACAAGAGAAATGGGGTCAATCTTGTCTTCTCATCAATTCACAGCTCAGAAACTCAATCAGAAGGCCGGTTATGGTTTGGTTCCAAGTTTATGGCAATAAAGTTTTGTCTAGCACCACCAGCATAAGTTCAGTATTTCCTAAGCAAAACTTTCCCTCTCATTCTTTTCCACTGCTGGCCAAAAAAGAAACCCCAAATTGAAATAATACAAAAAGCAAATCCACTGCCTGTGAGCAGATTCTTGCTAGTTGACACTAAGGTGGATCTTCCCAATAGATATTCCAAAGATGGAAATAAGCGTGAAGCAAACTATAAGGGCAGCTGGTGACTTCAAAGGGCTGAATTTTTGGTTAGAAGTTGAACACTTACTATTCCAACAGCTCACCTTCTACTAGCTACACATCATGTTATTAATATCCAAACTCATTGAGACTAAACAAAATTAAAAATGAATTCTTCATCTCCATTTGCCTGCAGCAACAAAGGAAGAAAGAGAGGAAATGGAATGTGAGGGTGTTTGCCTCCTTGAATGACTTCCTCTTTTATTAAGACAACGGAAGAATTGCATGGTGCTTTGCTGTGATTTTGGAACAATTTAATCAATGATTCTATGAAAGAGTCCAGGTCAAAAAAAAAAGGAAAATGCAAAAGAGAATTTCTAGTTCTTAATGGAAGTCCACCATTACAGGCCAAATGAGGCTGGTTGAATCTCTTAAATAATTGCTCTGAGATTATTTTAAGCTTTACACCAAAAACATTCTCTGAAGTTTTCCTTAAACCAAGCAACAATTTAACGGAATTACTTTTTACAAAATCGCTTTTTTGAACACTATACTCTTTTCAAGAGCTTTATAGATGGGATGAAATTGACAAAGACAAGTTGAAAGGTTAGATGAAAAACCTTAGAAAGTGGTGAGATTATGTAAATGAAGAGGAACAATTTGTACAAGTAGGGTGAGCAGATCATTGCTTCACTGGGTGCTCATTGGTTGATTATTTTTGGCTGTAACACTGACCTTTCTTCTAAATCATCTCTAGGTTATTTTGAAGTAACAACACTTTGGTTAATATTCAAGCAGTTGTTTCAAGGACTACCTCCTGAATTTGACTATCTCCATGATTTTCACCATTTTCTGAACAGGAACGCTGAGTTAATAATCTTATCCAGGTACCACTTATTGACAGGAAAAAAAAGGTAGTTTTTGATGGTAAGTACAGTTGCTATCATGAGTTCCTGGATGGTGCAGGTTGTTAAACACTTAACTAGTAACTGAAACGTCATAGGTTCAAATCCATGCAGAAATGCCTCGGAAGAAATCTGTGATTATCAGCTTCTAAAGGTCACAAATGTGAAAGCTCTGTGGAGCAGCTGTGCTCCATACCGTAAGTCAGAATCAACAGTGACTTGCTTTGGTTTGATTTGTTGTTGTTGGTGGTGGTGGTGGTGAAGACAGAGGGTCATCCAACCCACCTTTCTGCCCCTCCTTCCTTCCTGCGTCCAGATGTTCCTGATACAGCTTCATGGAACGTAGCTGGAAAGTCCCTGGAACTTTCCTACAAAAAAGGAGCCTCAGTTATTTCTCTTACCTTAGGCTTGGTGCGGTTGATGCCTGTGAGGAAGAGCAGGTGGGCCAGGAAGAGGCAGATGGAGAGCTGCAGGTGCAGCGAGGTGCTGGTGTTCTGGATGGGCCGGCACAGCAGGAAGGTGAGGGCCGCCAGGAAGAGGCACAGCAGGGAGAGGCTCAGCCCCACGTAGGTGATCATGGTCAGCACTGGGTCCTCCTGGGTTCAGCAAGAAAACAACAGTCACTCTCTCCTACTTCAGTTTCTAATTTATCATTTCCTAATTTTGTTTGTGTTGTTTGGAACATAAACAGCACAACACACACCGATTCAAGTTGCTCGGTGTACTTATTCAGTGACACTGATTGCATTTTCCCAGCAGTGTGGCCATTCTCACCCTTATCTTCTAAGTTGTGCCTTCCCCTGGAATAAAATCTCATTTTCATATTTCCCCTAAGGTTCTTCTCCTTTTTCCTGTCTCTTTATTTGATCTGCCTTTTTATGCATATATTGACTTTCAGATTCATTTTTATTGATACTGCTAATGTATGATTTTTTTAATTATTATTTTTTGTGCATGTACCGTCAAATCAGATCTGACTGGTACAGGAAGAAATTGTCCCTCCTTCTCTGGCAGAGCATCTGGTGGATTTGAACTGGGTACCTCTGGGATTGCAGTACAGATTCTTGCCACTAGGCCACCAGAACTTCCCTCTAATATATGATTTTGTATGGAATGGTCTAACTCTTGTGCATCTTAATCATTATTTCTTTTTAAAATTGTCTTAATTTTAACGACGTCAGGCTGGAGACTAAGGTGCCCCTGATCCAGGCTATAATCTTTGCAATTACGTGCTATGCATCAGAGACTTGGACAGTGACTAGGGTTGATAGAAAGAGAATTGATGCCTTTGAGCTGTGGTGCTGGAGAAGAGTGTTGAATATACCATGGACTGCTAGGAGAATAAACAGGTTTGTCCTGGAGAGGGTGAAACTGGAATGCTCCTTGGAGTCAAAGATTCTGAAGCTTCGTCTGACACACTTTGGGCATGTTGCAAGGAGAGACTAGTCCTTGGAAGAGGGACACGATGTTTGGGAGAGTGGAGGGACGGCGCTGGAGAGGAAGACCCTCGATGAGATGGATCGATTTTGTGAGTGGAGTGGTGGGAATGAGCGTGTTTGAGATGGCGAGGTTGGCACAGGATAGAACGGCATTTAGGGCTCTTATACTACACAGGGTCGCTATGAGTCACAAGTGACTTGATGGCACATAACAACAACAACAACAATTTTAATGAACGTTTACAGAGATTTTGAATTTCCGTTCATTCATTGTTGCATTTTTCTCCCTGCCCACCCCTCCCCCCCAGTTTGCTCTTCTCTTTGAAAAGGAAAAGACAAATTCTTTCATTGGTCTACAACCTCCCTAAACCCCCCAACCCGAGTACACTCCACTATGCAACCTTCATTCTGGACTCTTGTCATAATGATAATACCCAATTATTGTGGAAAATTTTTCACTCAACTTACTATCTGTTTACTTTTAGTTACTCATTTTCCTTTCCTTCCCCTCAAGATTCTTATCTAAACATTCACATTACTGCTGTCAGTTTGATTCCATAACAATGTGATTCTTAAAAGAGTAAAACGCTCATTGCAGACATAAAATAAAGTCACAGTTCACAAAGTACACTCCAATAAAGTTGCTTGTTGTGTGAAAGCTGTTTGTTTTAGAGCTATTATATTTGAATCTGAGTTTGTTTACGTATAATTGTTGTTGTTATTGGATCCCGCCAAATAAATTCTGACTCATAGCAAACCCATGTGACAGAGTGGAACGACTGTACAGGATTTTCATGATGGTAGTTTTTACAGAAGCAGATTGTCATGTCTTACAGCGAGCCACAGTTGGGTTAAAGTGCCAATGCTTTGGTTAGTAGTTGAAAGTTTCACCTTTATGTCACCAGGGCTATTTTAAGTGTGCAGCGAAATGATTTCATTTGTGGGGGATTTGCCCTGGTTCTTTATAAAACAACTTGAGAGATCTCCACTCCCTACTCCCCCAAAAAGCTTGAGGATTTATCTTCTCTCTAGATTTTTGTCTCAGTGGGTTTGTTACTTTTATACAGATGGATTGACATTTTCTGAGTAAACAACATGCAGTTTAACACTTCTTGCAGGGATTAAGTCTATACAATATGCAAATGAAACATCTGTGCTTGTAGAGAAAGATACTGGTAATGCTAAGGCCGTGCTTCTCTGCTGACTTGAATACAACAGCAGATCTTTTAGGAGTAGAGAGATGGGCTTTCTGTTCTGGCGATATTTACAACCTAGGGAACCCAGTGGACAGTCAGCTATGCGTTGGTTTCGACTCAACAGCAATATGTTTTA
>NW_006399935.1:1715820-1718873 GCF_000299155.1 Elephantulus edwardii
TATGTATAGATATACATACATATCTACATATATATTTGTATATATCTACACATACATATATACATATACATGTACATATATTTGTGTATATATGCACACATACACAACAGACATATATACACACATTCCACATACACACATATATGTATATATACATATATGTATGTGTGTGTGTGTGTATATGAAACAGGAAATAGTAGACAGGAAATAGGATGAAGCAGCACAAATGAAACAGGAAGGAGCAGAAAGAAAGAAGCAAAATGAGAAAAGGTAAAAGAGAAGAGGCAGAGAGAAAAGAGGCAAAGAATCTCCTAAAAGAACCAATGGGTCAAGGTCAAGGGCTGTTGACGTTGAAGACAGTGGCAGGCCTAGAATGGGCCCAGCAGCAGGTTGGAGAGGAGACTGATAGCATGGCCAACAGGGGCTTGTTCTGAAGGGACAGAGAGGAGCCTGGCTTCAGGGAGATGTGCTGCATTGAAGAATGGACACTCGACCTACATGCTTCCTAATCCTGATCCCAAATTGTAACCTGTTGTTCCTGATCCCTGAGTGGAACCCTGACCACTTAATTATCAGTACGGTCTGTGCATTCTGTGTGGCCCTTGCGATGGACTGACACAATAACTACAACGGACCTGAGCATGACAGAGGTCACGATGATGGCACAGGATAGGGCAAGCTTGAGATCTGTAGTTCAAGGGAACTGGCAGCACCTCCCAACAACTGAATCCAAACAGAAGTAGAAAATACGAGAGGATGGCTACTGTCCGAGTTGGTTTGAAAAATAACCCCAAACCCTTAAAATGATAGGTACTAGCTAGGTGATTTCAACTCATCAGGACAGCGTAGAATTTCCCTGAGGGGTTAGCTAGTCTGTAATATTTATGGGAGCTTTGGAGCTGCCAATCCAAAGGTATACAGTTCCACGAAATTGGGAGGCAAGGTGAGACAAAGAGGGTGAACCTTAATCTCACACATTCTGAGCATTTATTAGAAGGGGCTATGCCTTGGAAAAGGGTATCAAGCTTGTATAGGTTGAGGGTCAGTGAAGAGGAAAATCCTCAACAAGATTTGCTCAAGTATGTTGGAGCTGATGAGGATGACATGGCATATAGCACAGGGTTCAGATCTGTTTTCATATGACTCACACATTTGACTCAATGTCACCTAACAACAACAACAACCACCACCCTGGGCTGACCTTGGACTTCTCAGAAGTTAGTTACAATTCTTTCCATACTTTTCAATCACTATTAGGTGGGTTTTTTTTTTTACCATCCATGAGGACAAGAAATGGATGTAGGACTTAGAAATCAGAAAGATAAGGACCCTCTTGTTCATTATGAGGGAGAGCAGGGCTGCCAGGAGCCACAGGGTCATAACCCACAACATCAGAATTAGGGCTGGAGATCAATGTCCCTACAGCACCCTATACACAAACACCAGTCATGTGACACTCCGGGCTGTCATTATTGGACTCTACTAGTAACAGATACATGGATTCTGCATTGTTAAACAAGTATGCCTGGTGATTCTCAGAAATCTATGAGACACATCAAATAGTTTGTTCCTCTTGGTCAAATTTTCCACTGAAATTCTTTTCGGAGCTTGTTTTAAAATACATCTCCATTCAATGCCAACATATATGGAATTGATAATGTTCTATTTCAACCAAAGATCCATTTTGGTGGAAATCAGTTGTCGTCAGAACAGCTCTGACTCCTGACAATCTCACATAGGTCAGAGTGGCGCCCTACAGAATTTTTAAAGGCTGACTTTGTTTTTTAAGGGAAGCAAATGACCAGGACTTTCTTCCAAGTGTCTCTGGGGAGATGTGACAGTCTTAGCTGTTTGTGGATGAGTGTGGTAACCTTTTGCACCACCCAGGGACTCAATACCTTTAACCCAGTTGATGCTGTGAGTATGGCGAAACTGGACAGGTGCCGGCAGCTGCAGGAGGTGTGATTTTCATCAGAAGAAATGACGTGGCAGCCTGAATCTGACCAAGATGACCCTTGCCAGTAGACACAGAGGGACTTCTCACTGCTCTTCTTCACCTGGAGAATAATCACATAGACACTTACCTCAGTCATTTGGTGGGAATTGCTACTGATTTATAATCAATAGAAAGGGACTTAGTGGTTGATAAAAAAGAGTGGTTCTGTTCAATGACCACCAGGGAAACCTTCAAGGAGATGGGTGGGTACAGGAGCCACAGCAATGACTCAAACACACACCATGGATTATGAATATACATCACAGGACTGAGCAAAATGTGATCCTGTTACATACAAAGTCACCTGGGTTAGAGCAAATTTGGTGGCTACTAACAAGAACACTTACTGATTACTTATTACTTCCCTGTGTGCACTAAAGAAACACTGATAACTCGGTAGGTAAAGTGTTGGGCTGTTTAGAGAATGGTTGGATGTTTGAATCCACCAGCCACTAGAAGAGATAAAGAGGAGGCAGCCTCCTCCTGTTAAGATTTATGGGGAATACTTGTGCTGTTCTGACTAAAAGGTCTGGATTCATGGAACGTCTGAGACTTTATTGGTAAAAACTCAATAAGGTGGTTAAAGGTGTTGCAGTTTGCTGGCAATATGGGTGAACAAATTTGTAATCTGAACAGTAGACCTGCATGACTGTCTTTAGCCCAACCCCTTGGTTAATAAGTAGGTTGAGTTTTCTCAGTATTTTAGTTACTGGTTCACCTGAAGCCAGAAAAAAATAACAAAAAACACAACTTTGTAGTAATCAGAATGTTAATCCAACTGCACATTGTTTACTTTATTGTAAATAACTGGTGAACAGTGGTCAATAAATTGTTTTATATTCCTTTACAAAATATTTATGAGTTGGAATTGTTAAGTTCTATGCGGTGGAATTGCTTTGATGGCGGTAGGTTTAGATTTTGTTTTTGTAACATATAGTACATATTATCTGAGAGGCTGGGCTCTATGAGGAGAAGTGTGGCGTCAGGATTGGTGGGAGATCTATTAACAATCTGCGTTATGCAGATGACACAACCCTGCTTGCTGAAACTGAGGAGG
>NW_006399935.1:1720117-1723960 GCF_000299155.1 Elephantulus edwardii
TACAGCAAATGGACAGACCAGTGCTATGCCACTTAGAAAAATCTTTGACCAAGAATAATTAAAACCAGGCCGGAGGGCAGATTAAAATCACCCACCTTTGGCTTGGTAACATCACTTTCTATCTAATAGGCCAACAGAGCTCTCTCATTATTGTCGTTGTTAGGTGCCATCGAATCATAGATGGCAAAAGGTGGTTTAAAACACTTCGTGGTTTAAAATCACGAAGGGTAAAGTTGTATTCTCACTTTCTACGTGTTCAATCTGTGTGCTGTATGCTGACGAAATTATTATTGTATATTAGATACTGATGTAAGGACTACGCAATTATGTCTGTTAACTCATTTAACTGTCGCATCTAAAAGACACGTTACTTTTATCAGCAGCAGCTACTCAGCTTATCCAGCTGAGGCATCAGAGGCTGGGTAACTAGTGGGTGGGTGAGAAGGTGTGTGATTGGAACCCACTGTTGGGTGTACTAGGGCCACATAATCTTATAACAGCTTCCAATTAGAAAAGGTGTAAGAGTTCTCAGGGAGCCACAGCTCACTGCTGGTCAATACAGGACTTTGGGGCACTACATCCCACATGTTGTGAGAACGGCTGTGGATTCTCACCCGTAGACTCTTTGATACAGAGCATTCCTCTTTAACCACAACTCCCTGGCGTGGACTCACCTGCTCATGCTGAAACGTGAAGTTGACTGGCCGGTCGAGAGAGCCATTCTTCGTAGACCTCAGCGCTCCACTTACTACCTTGGAGTTCAAGGAGAAATCGTGTAGCTGCTCCTCTGTTTCCAGGGCTTCCTCTGATATGAAGTCGTCGTCGATGATGGAGCCAATGTCAGCATAGGATACAAATGCAACCACACCTGTGAGAATGAGGAAACCCCACTGACTTTCCACAATGCTTCTTTACTGGTAAAGCCAACCCTTTTAGGAATGCCCAGTGCTGATGTGTGTGTGCGCGCGCGTGCGCACACACACTGACTTTTATGTGAGTAGGGTCTTAGATCATCAGATACATAATACTTTTCTTGTTGTCAAATCAAGTATGACTATAGCAAGCCCATAAACAACAGATCTGAGCTCTGTCCTATGCCACGCCATCCTTATCATCTTCAACACATTTGAGCCTATTGCTGCAGACATTGTATCAATCTGTATCGTCAGTCTTTCTCTCCTTCACTGACATTCAACCTTCCCAAGAATGAAGCCCCTTTCCACAGAATAGCCTCTCCTAACAACATGCCCAAAATATTTAAGACAAAGCATTGGCGTCACTGCCTCCAAGGAGCACTCTGGTTGCACTTTCTCCAAGATATATACTTGTTCTTTTGCATGTTCACTTTCTTTCCCAGCAACGTGACTCAAATGCATAGGTTCTTTTCCTATCATCCTTATTCATTATCCAGCTCTCAGAAGCATAGCCAGGGACTGAAAGATTGTTGCTTGAAGCAAGTGCACCTTAGTTTTTAAAACAGACACCATGGCTTTTCCCAGCGACTTTAGAATGATCCATAATATAGCAGATTTTCCTAATGCTAGACGTCTCCTAATCTCCTGACTGTTGGTACCAAAGGTATTCAAGATGAAATCATTGACAACTTCAGTCTTTTCTCCTCCCATCACAGTGTTTCCCATTGGCCCAGTGGTGACTATGCTGGTCTTCTTGATGTTGAGATGTAATCCACAGTAAAGGCTGCCGCCCTCAATCCTCTGCAGCAAGTGCCTCAGGTCCTCTCACTTACAGTAAGCCACGTTGTGTCAGTGGGTATTTCAGGCTGCTGAGGAGTCTTTATTTTACTTCTGTTGCTGTTGCTGTACACTGTCAAGTCAGAACTGACCCACAGCTGAGCCTCCAGTGGGTTTTCAGAGGCAGTTAATCGCACAAGAGGAGACTGTTCATCTCTCTCCCATGGAACTGAGGCAGACCAAGGCCCAAGAAGACACAAACTAAGTAAAGAGGAAGCCTGGTCAGCTGCCTGATTTCCCAGGAGCATTAGCAGGTTCTCCCCGTATGAGGTAAAGATAAGTTTGGCAATAAACAACAGAAGAACCAGCCCAGGTGCTGGGATTTGGCTGCCTAATGAGGGAATTTTAACTAACCTATGACCTTACGTATTACGATGGGAAAGTCTGCAGTTAAGGACCTCTCTAAAGTACTGAAGTGCAACGATATCAGTCTAGAGACTACGGTGCACCTGATACAGGCCATGGTCTCTGCAATCACTTGCTATGTGTCAGAGAGTTGGACAATGACTAGGGATGGTAGAAAGAGAATTGATGCCTTTGAGCTGTGGTGTTGGAGAAGAGTGTTGAATATACCATGGCTTGTTAAGAAAGTTAACTAATGAAATAATTTTTCTTTTACTTTTCCAAGAGGGTAGTGTACTGTGGAGAGGGGTGGGCAGGGAGAAAAGTGCAACAATGAATGAATGGAAATCCAAAGTCTTTGTAAACTTTCATTGAAATGAATAATAAATTAAAGAAAGATATTAAACATCAAACTCAATGTCAGGATTAGGGAGAAATGTTTTTATGTGCTGTGGAATAATAAATGATGACTCACGGCGGCCCTGTGAACAGCAGGCTGGGACCTTGTCCTGTTCGGCTGGGACCTTGTCCTGTTCGGCACCATTTTTACAAGGTCTGCCATACTCGAGTCTGTTGGCACAGTCATATGTCAACCCATCTCCCTGGGAAGTCTTTCTCTAACCCTTTCCCAACATTACATCTTTCTTCCTTAATCTGCCTTAATACTTAGTGGTAAGGAGTTGAACTGCCAGCCTTAAGATAAGCAGTTCGAATCCACTAACTGCTCTGCTGGAGAAACATAGACCATCTCCAGTCTGATTTATGGCCTCTGAAAACCCATCAAAGGGCCTGATAAAAGGTGATTCTGACTTTCCAGCACAGAAGAACCACAGCAGCCTTCGTCTTCAGCAAGAGATGTGCGTGTTATGTACGTTTTAGTCAGAATTGACTCCTAGGTGACTCTCTAGCAGGCTTTCTGAGCTTGTAAATGACATGAGTGGAAATGTCCCATCTTTCTCCCGCAGAGTATCTGGTGGCTTCAAGCTGCCTGCCCTTAGGTTGGCTGCACAACTTCTTACCCACTGGGCCACTGGAGCTCAGTTAAAGAGGTAATTCTGTCAAATCCAGACCCACAGCTGTTGTGTTGTTTCCAGATCATGACAACCCTCCACTGGGTACCTGAGCCTTTACATCTTGGGGCGGGGGAGGGGGGCGACGACATTCCATATTTATCTTTTAGAATAACTGGTGGATTTGAACCATCAACCTTCGGTTTAGCAGCATAACACATAATGTAGTCCAACAGCACCAAACTCCTGAGAAAAGGTGAGATAGTTACATTCCGGAGAAATGAGTGAATGAATGAATGAATGAATGAATGATTTGGGGGATTACGGAATGCATGAAAGGAAGAAATGAAGGAGGGGGGAAAGAAAGGGAAGAGATAGAGTATTCATACTGCTAAACTTCAGGAGAAGGCACTCCTGGAGGTTTGAACTGACAAACTTTAGGTTAATTGTGGAACACAAATCATTTATGCCCTCTAAGGACTTTTAAAAAAAATTGATTTGCTTTACTAAGTTTGTATACATTGTGTTTCACACTATTCTTCATTCGCATTGTGTTTCATACAATCATTCTCATGCATTATGTTTTATAAAATTCTACCCAGTCATTAGCAAATCAAAAATTATAGTTGTACTCTGACCCCACCCAGGTCAACAGAACAGGAGATGGGAGCCCTTGTGGTGTAGGGTGTAATGCGTCAGGCTGATAACTTAAAAAGGACATGTACAGCTAAGCACAACTG
>NW_006399935.1:1724415-1726972 GCF_000299155.1 Elephantulus edwardii
CAAAAAAAAATACTTTCAAGGGGGGAAAAAAGAGGAACGAACTGAATTGGGGGTAGAGAAAATAGTGCAACAATGAATGAATGGAAACCCAAAATCTCTGTAAATGTTCATTAAAAGTAGTAAAATTTAATTAAAAAAAAAAGGATAGTAGTTCAAACACACCAACCACTCCTCAGGAGAAAAATGGTTACGTTTTCTCTCTTAAAGAGTTACAGACTTGCTAACCAAGTACAGTGCCAACACAAATTGCAACCAACTTGTTATTCATGGTGGTGGTCTACCAGTGCCAAAATAGAGCTAAGACTTTTTCACCCAAGGCCCATCATCCTAAGAGCCATCTGTAGAACTGGGCTGACACAGGTAGCAAGGAGATGTCTGCTATGAGCTCTTTCATGTAAGAGCGTGTGGAATCTCACCAGGAAATTTCCCCCAGACTGCTTTGCGCACACTTTAGGACCTCTATTTTCTGTACCTCCCAAGCCGTCCTTAATGGTGGTGCAGTGAATTTCCATCGTCTGATTGTCCGCTTTCAGTGTGAATGTCTCATTCTCTGGTTTGCAGAGTAAGTTCTCCTTAATCTTCAGCGTTTGAATGGCTGAAAGACAGGGGATGGAGGTGACATAGTTACTAGTCTACTCCAATTTGCTCCTGATATCGAAGAGACAAAATATTTTCATCTTGGGGGCCGTTTCCTCCTGATTACTGTACAGAAATAGGCTCCACACCTGCTGAGCTCTGAATAAAAGTGAGAAGTAAATCAGGAATTTAACCAGCTTTTTTACAGACTAATCGGTTAAGTGCTCAACCATTAGCTGAAAGTGCCCTACTTCGAACCAATCCAGAGGTACCTCAGACGAAGGTGTGCTGATCTACCTACAAAAAACCCAGACATTGAAAACTTTACAAAGCAAAGCTCTACTCTGACACGTGTGGGGTCCCCATGAATCTGACTCCATTGCAAGACACCTAACAACTTAACTGTAGTAGTTTCCTAAGGTTGTGGAAACAAAGCACCAGAGCATAACAGAAATGTCTCATCTCTGTTGGCTCTAAGTCCAAAATGAAGGTATCTGCAGGAATGTGCTCCCTCTGGAGGCTCTTTCTAGCTTCTGGAAGCTCCAGGAGTTCCTGACTTGTGGTTGTATCTCTCCAACCTCTGTGTCTGTCTATCTATTTTCCTCTTTGTATAAGGACTCCTGTCATACGGGGTTAGGACCTAGCCTACTTCAGTGTGACCTTATATTAACTGATTACATCTGCAAGAGCCATGTTCCCAATTAAAATCACATTCATGGTACCAAGGCTAGCACTTGGATATACTGTTTTCAGGGACAAAATTGAATACGTAATCCTTTCTAACCTAACACTGATGCCCAGTGGAAGGAGAGGAGGTCAAGTTGAAAGAGTCATGTCCAAAGCTTCAAGGTAGGCGTTGCGTTCACACTCACAGTAGGCAAGAATACCATTCTTAGAGCATGAGAGGTCTGCGTTCAAGTCTATGCATTGTGAACTTGGACAGATGGCTTAACCTTTCCCTTCGCTTATATATTGTTGTTGTGTGCCGTCGAGTCACTTGCGACTCATAGGGACCCTCTGTACAACAGCTCTAAACTCTCTTCTGTCCTGTGCCAATCGCACTGTCTCTGACACACTCATCCCAATTGCCCCAGTCACTGAATCAATCCACCTCCCAGAGGGCCTTCCCCTTCTGCGCCAGCCCTCCACCCTCCCAAGCATGATGTCCCTCTCCAAGGACCGGTCTCTCTTTACAACATGACCAAAGATTGTCAGACGAAGTCTCAGAATCCTTGCCTCCAAGGAGCAGCCCGGTTTAACCCTCTCTAGGATGAACCTGTTTGTTTTCTTAGCAGTCCATGGTACCCTCAGCACTCTTCTCCAACACCAAAGCTCAAAAGCATCAATTTTCCTTATATATAAGACGGCTAAATATACCATGACTGAATATTAAGCAGCCACTAAAAATTATACTGCTGAAAAATGTTCACCATAGCAACATTATTCACCACAGCGAGAACATGGAAACAGCCCAGATGTCCAATTACAAACAGATTGAGAAAGTATTGTATATTCGCATAATGGAAAACTATGCAGCACGCAGGAGCAATGATTTTGTAAATTATTACCTAACTTGGGAGGGACTGGAGCACATTATGCTGTGTGAACTAACTCAGTACCACAAGGACAAATATTGTATAAAACAATTACTGTAGAATGAGTATAGGGACCCAGGGGTGGGGGAAGGGTAGAAACAGAGGGATAAGGATGTGCAGGGGGGGGGCAGATTAATCATGGGGTTGGACAATTTGATGGGTGAGGGCATGAGGGAAATTGGAAGAATCTGTTCTGGAAAGCAATGTATCCAAACTCTGTAAATAAACTAGTATAATTAAAAACCAAAAAAAGTTCAACAATATCAAATATATCTTGTTGCTATGGATGGTGAAGAGATTGAGATTGTACACAGCTTTAGTTTGCTTGGCTCCATAGTCAACACACTTGGCACCAGCAGCCAGGAAATTAAAAGGCGCATTGCCAT
>NW_006399935.1:1727333-1734742 GCF_000299155.1 Elephantulus edwardii
GGAAGGCCCTCTATGAGGTGGATTGATTCAGTGACTGGGATAATTGGGATGGGAGTGTCAGAGACAGTGCTATTGACACAGGACAGAGTGGAGTTTAGGGCTGTTGTACATAGGGTCGCTATGAGTCGCAGGCGACTCGATGGCACATAACAACAAATAACAACATGCATCAAGTTGACACTGACCCATGACAATCTTGTAGGACTGCATGGAACTGTCCCTTAGGGTCCCCTGTGCTGTAATATTTATAGAAACCATTCTACTCTGTTCTTCAGGTTGCTGTGAGTCAGAATTGACTTGATTTTTGTGGTGAGGAGAAAAAAAAATCACTGGCTATGGGAACAAGTAAGAAAATCACTACCACAACGAAGAAATGTTATCAACCTTTAACATTTCTTTGTTGTTAGAATTGTGAATGCGATGCCTCCCTTTGTTGTGGTAGAAATTTACCAGTAGAAATTTTCTGGTGAAATTCTGTGTGCTCTTATAATACAATCCTATATGTACAGCCCCCAAGAGAGGCTAGACCTTGGAAAAGGACGTCATGCTTGGAAGGGTGGAGGGCCAGCCGAGGAGAGAAAGACCCTGGATGAGATGGATTGACACAGTGACTGTGGCAATGAGGTCAGGTGTGTCAGAGATGGTGAGGGTGGCTCAGCATAGGGGCAGGGTTCAGAGCCATTGGTCCTAGGGTCACTGTGAGTGGTAATTGAGGGCACATAACAACAACATAATCCCTGTGCCCATAGAGATTATCCTATTGGAAGACAAGGTTTTATTTCCTATATTAATTACATCATATCAGTGGAGGGTGAGCCCTAGTTCTAAGAACCTCAAAGAAAAAAGGAAAGATAAATTAAAAAGGTACAAATGGGGGAAGGTCTTGATTATAAATCTGAAAGCCTCAAAACTTCAAAGACCATTGAATATTAGAAGCTACTAGGAGCCAACGTGTGCCTGATCTGGGCTATTTATTGTCTTTGCAATTACTTGCTGTACATCGGAGAGTTGCACAGTGACTAGGGATGATAGAAAGAGAATTGAGGCCTCTGAGCTGTGGTGCTGGAGAAGAGTGTTGAATATACCATGGACTGCTAGGAGAACAAACAGTTTTGTCCTGGAGAGGGTGAAGCCAGAATGTTGCCTGGAGTCAAGGATTCTGAAGCTTCGTCTGACATACTTTGGGCATGTTGCAAGGAGGGACTGGTCCTTGGAGAGGGACATCACATTTGGGAGAGTGGAGGGACGGCACAGGAGAGGAAGACCCTCGATGAGATGGATCGATTCTGTGATTGGGGTGGTGGAAGTGAGTGTGTTGGAGATCACAAGGTTGGCACAGGATAGAGCAGGGTTTAGGGCTCTTGTCCATAGGGTTGCTATGAGTCTCAAGTGGCTTGACAGCACACAACAACAACAACAACTAGGAGCCAAAACAGACAAGGACCTCTTCTAGTACCTTGAATTTGTATATTTAACCTCCTGAACTCTAATTTTTTTTTAAAAAAGTAGAATATTAAAGATTAAACAACTTCGGATAGTTTCCTTATAGTAATGCAAGAGAAAAAAGGCAGATGGAATCCAAAGTCATACCAAGTAATAACACGGGCTGCCCATGTGGTTGAAAGAATAAAATGAGCACACAGACACATTGGAGAGTTTGATTGCTACTCTTTTTAAGAGCTTAGTAACTCAGCATTTTCTGGTCCTCAATCTCCTGTAAAACGGAGGCAGTAACACTTAACTCACCGCACTGTTAGGGGATGTTAGGAGCTGTTCTGTCGACATTGTCAGAAAGTCTGGTTGCACCCAGTGAGAATTGCCCTCACTGGGGAAGCAATGCCTTACCCATAAATGGTCCTGTCACACTCTGAGTCTCTCTTTCCGTATCTCTGGATGCAGCTTCCAGGACGGCCTTCTCTACGCTTTGCAGATAGAGGGTCACTAGCACAGCTTTTTCTTCTTGCTTTCCGGTGGTTAATTGGGCAGTGAAGTTTGTCAGAGTAGCAAAGGAATTCCCAATGTCCTGGAGGAAACAAGGTTTGTTATGTGAAGAAGAAGTTTTGCAAGGTTGCGGTCCTTGAATCAAATCTATCAAATAAATTTGAACCCTTATAATAGTCTAACTTTTAGTGTCAGGAAAACTGTGAATAATGATGAAGATTGGGAAGGAAAAGATGTATGGGAGAAGCAGGAAGGGGAGGAGGAAGAACAACAAAGAGAAAGAAAAACAGCAACAACAACTTGATCGATCCTGTTTCTTATTTCTGTTCATAAAATAAATTTAGGTGGGAGAAAATGGAAATGAATGCAATGGGTTTCTCAGAGAAGAATGAAATGATAATTCTTGATGGGCATATGGAAAGGATGAGGAAAGACCTTCACCTTGAGTTCAAGATAGAATTCAGACTTATCTAGGTTGGGGCCTCTGGTTATAACAGTGTAACTTTTTTTTTACTTGTTTGGTTGGATTTAATTTGGATTTTGGTTACACTTCAAGGGCTCATTCATATAACAAATCTATATCAAACTCATTCTGCACCTCAAGGTATGTGTTATAGATACCCCCACACCCCTCTGTCAGTGTGTTATACTGGGGTGACATTCATATTTGCTATGATTCTAGAAGCTGTGCCACTGGGATTTGAAATACCAGTAGGATGACCTTTGGTGGACAGGTTATGGTGGATTTTCCAGACTTAGGCTAAGGAGAAAGGACTGGAGGTTTTCTTCTGAAAATAGACAATGAAAACCTTGCACATCCTAACAGAGACATACCCAACTCCCTTCCTTTTGGTATGTCATCAGGAGGCGTTAGTGGCTGGGGTTGAAAACCGTAACTGCTGTTAGCTCACAGCTTAGATTCAAAACTAAAACAAAGAACAAACTCATTGACGTTGAGTTCAAGCAGACTCATAGCTGACCCTCCATTGGATTTCTGAGGCTGTAAGTTGTGAGTGGATTGACACAGTGACCACTGCAATAGGCTCTAGTGTGTCAGGAAGTGTGAGGGTGGCACAGGAGGCTAGGACAGGGTTCAGATCTGTTGTTATTGTTGTTGTGTGTCATTGAGTTGAAACTAACTCATAGCTGACTCTCCAGGAGTTTTTCAGAGGGAGTAAGTGGCATGGCAGGAGATTGCATATCTTTCTCCCACAGAGAAATGAATGGATTTGAACTATTTGCCTTTGGGTTGGTAACACAACTTCTTATCACTAAGTTGAGTTCCCTTTAGACTCCCAAATAACCTGGAAAAAGCTTATGGATACTTAAACTTAGCATAATTGCCTAAGCATATCTTCACTGGGGGGCACCTTTGAGTTCATTCTGACACAATGGCAAACCCATGTGTGTCCAAGTAGAACGACAGACACCCTATCGAGTTTTCCCTGGCTGAATTTTTGGACACTGAAAGCTGGAACTCTCTTTTAAGATGTCATTGAATGGACTGAAACCCCCAAACATTTAATTCTTAGTCAGGTATTTAGTTGTGCTACACAGGGGCTCCATAGGGCAATAGAGGTAAGTAAGATAAATTCTATAGGAATTTTCCTACACACTGGAAATGCTGAAGAAGTTGGAGCTGATTAGTATGAATTAAATATTCAACAATAAGCTAGCCAACTTTGACTTTATCATTTGTAAGCACTTCTCAAAGTTTTAAATAAAGCCTTCAAGGTAACTGGGCCAAGAGTGATAAGAAAGGACCAGAAGGTAGGGTGTCTGTGACTTTGTATATCATCTTGTCAGAGCTATGCTTCTTAATGGTTTAACGAGATTAGTTGCTGTCACACAACGCATTTCAGAATGGATGTCATTAGAGATTCTGGAACTTTCCCTAGAACATAGAGATTGCTAAAACAAAAAGATGAAGTGATGAATGGAATATTGAAAAGTGAACCTCAAGAAAGCAAAGTTGTACATTATAATGAAATTTTTAAAAAGCCTGGAATTAGAGAACTGAAGGGAAGAATATGGTGGCCATTTGTCAAGAACTAAATAAAATATTTAAGCCTCAAGTTGCAACATTGAAAGATTCTGGGGACAAAGTTGTGTTAGAAGCGCAGTTAGGTTTCTTAGAAAGGAGAACAGAAAGACTGTCTCTCAGGTTCTTTGGGCATGTTATCAGAAGAGCCTAGTCCTTGGAGAACAAGAGAGCTGAATGGAGAAGGACGTCATGCTTGGTAAAGCAGAGGCCAGGGAAAAGGGGGAAGACCTTCATGAGATAGTCTGATGTGTTGGTAAGGTGAGCTAACAATGGGTAACAATGTAAAACAGTGACAGGAGGAAGATACAGCCCTGGACAATGTTTCATTCTGTTCTAAGTGGGGTAGAGGTCAGTTGGGACCAACACCTTACAACAATGCAATGTAATCACCTCTTATACGTAACCTAATGTGATGTGATAAACCACCATTAATAATGTACTGAATCAGTAAGTTGAGTGAAGGGTAATTCTCAGGGAACTAAAGTTTACAGGCTATAAATAGATATTATGGCAGAATTCACTTGACTTGCTCTTTCCCTGCCACTTGACCTATGGATCTTGGACTGTAAAACCTGTGCAGAAGCAGCCAGCCTATCAGCTAACTTACAAAGTTCGCAGTTTTCAGCCCTTACATAGATAGCTGGATAGATAGATGCCCTGAATTAGGGAGAGGGAGAGGTGAAGGTGGGGGAGAGGTGGGAGGGGTGGGGGGAGAAATGGGAGGGGGTAAAGAGAGAGAGGTGGAGAGAGAGAGGGAGAGAGATAGACATTGTAACATAGTAGTAACATATACAGCTGTTAACCAAAAGAAAGATTCAATGATTTACAAGATTTTTTCTCTTTAATCATCAGAACTCCCTTTTGCAAACAAATGAAATGATACAAAAGAAGAATAATTTTTACTTAGAACTATATGTCACAACTGGAAGCAGGAGTGGCATCCACTTCCAAAATGGCTTGCCTCCGGAAACTCTATGTACGAACAGTGCTCAGGCTGTTCGTTCATAGGGTCGCTATGAGTCGTCCATGACTCGATGGCATTAAACAACGACAACAACAACATATGTCGCAAAAACAAAATATTCCATCTCACTATCAGATAACTCATTGCAAAGGCCTAAGGAGCTTGAAACTTTACCTGGTCTTTTTCCCACTGCTCACCTCTCTATATATGAGACTCAAAGTATTTCTGGGAAACAGATTCCCTTAAAAGAAATTTACAAACCCCACTTAAGACTGTCTCGGACAGCTATCCTGAGAGTGCATAATCTAAAATCCATCTCCGTGCATACAACTCCTTAGCTTGTCTTTTGATATTGCTCAGGCTTCCAGTATTTTTTTTGTTTGTTTGTTTTGAAGCCTGCATCTGCAGCTTGGAAAGCAAAAGAAAAGAAGACCGAGACGGGCCCACTGACCTCCAAAGTCAAGGTGTAGTTCTTCTGTCCACAGAGAGAGGACAGTCTGGCCAAGTGGGCACAGAACTTCCTGCTGCTGTTCTCACCACTTCCTCCGTTGAACTGAGAAAGAAGAAGAAAAACATTATCTCTTTTTCCTACTTTTAATGAGAAGTTATTTTTTTCCTATGACTTGGGTTACAGGTTTGTTGTTGCTATGTGCCGTCGAGTCGTGCGACTCATAGCGACCCTATGCACAACAGCCCTAAACCCTGCTCTATCCTGCGCCAACCGCACCACCTCTGACACACCCATCCCGATTACCCCAGTCACCGAATCAATCCATCTCAAGGAGGGTCTTCCCCTCCTGCGCTGTCCCTCCACCCTCCCAAGCATGATGTCCTTCTCCAAGGACCCGTCCCTCCTGGCAACATGTCCAAAGTATGTCAGACGAAGCCCCAGAATCCTTGCCTCCAAGGAGTAGCTTGGTTTAATCCTCTCCAAGATGAATCTGTTTGTTTTCCTGGCAGTCCATGGTACATTCAGTACTCTTCTCCAGCACCACAGCTCAAAGGCATCAACTCTCCTTCTGTCAATAAATTGTTTATATACATTTTGTTCCTTAACATTAATTACAATGTCCACAATGTCCAGTCATCCATTTCATTCCATATTTCACACATATCTTTCACTTCACACATTGTAATAAGTATTTATTATCTCTTTATTGCTTGTCTTCTCTCTTCTTCTCCCTGGGGTCCACTTTTTGTATAAACCTTTCTTTGGCATTTTATAATTGTGGTCTTGTTGTTGTTGCTGATTGCCTTCAAATTGAGCATGATTCATAGTGATCCTATGAACAAAAGGCCTCAAGCCCCTCTACAACCATCGACATTTGTCATCAAAGTTCATAGAGTTTCCGGAGGTACGCTGCTTAGGAAGTGGCTGCCACTCCTGCTTGGGCTTGAATGACTTAATTCAGCATTATGTTCTCTAGATTTATCCATGTAATACAGTGCTTCATTAATTTTTGTTGTTGTTGCTTTTCAGTGTCACATAGTACTTCATTGTGTGATTGCACCACCATTTCTCCATCCATTCCCTCACTGAAGAGCACTTACATTGTTTCCATTTCTCTGCTACTGTGAATAATTCTGCAAGAAACATGAGTGTATAACTTATCTGTTTGTTACAGCTCTTCTTTAGGATATGTGCCTATAAGTGGAATAACTTGATTAAATGAGAGAAGTAAATCAAAACAACACGAAATACCATCCCACCCCAGTAACAATGTCGTTGTTAGGGGTCACCAAGGTGATTAAAAATAGTGACCCTAGCGCAAAAGCTCTGAACCTTGCCTGGGCCTGCATTGTCCCCACAATTGCCGTCATTCTCAATCCCATTGTGGAAGTCACCATGTGACGCCCATCTAGTTGAAGGTCTTCCTCTTTCTCACCACCCTTCTACCTTCCTCAGCATGATGCCTCTCTCTGAAGACTGGTTGTTGTTAAGTGTCGTTGAGTCTTAGGAGACTCATAGCGACCCTATGAATGAAAGTCCTCAACACTTGCATGACTTTCATCCCTTCTCCAGGTTCATAGGGTTTCTGGAGGCAAGCTGTTTTATGGAAGTGGATGCCACTCCTGCTTCCAAGCTTGTTTTAATCGGGGAGCGCCACCAAACACTGTCTACCATGGGTGACAATTACTGCACTGACACATCAGTGTCACAGTGTTCAGCTTCACAGCGACCACAAGTAACCTCTGTACAGCAAGTGGACTGGTACCTCCTGAAAATATATCCTCAGCAATTGAGACAAACTTTTGTCTTTCTTGCCTCTAAAGAGTACTTTGGTTGCCTTTTATTGCAAGAAATAAATGTTCTTTTGGCAATCAGATTCAATAATCTTCACCAACACACAATTCAGTGGCATTAATTCTTCAGTTTTCCTTCTTCTTTGTCAATTTTCAGACATAGAAAGCAATGGAAAGTACTGTGGCTTGGATCAGGTACTTTGGAAAGATTTTTGA
>NW_006399935.1:1735481-1739767 GCF_000299155.1 Elephantulus edwardii
TGGACTCAAGGTAATCAGTGATCATGGACAGGGCCCAGAACAAGGCAATATTTTGTTCCATTCTACATAAAGCTACCATGAATCAAAGTCATCTTAAGGGCAACTAAAAAACAACTAAAGAGTCTGGTAACTCAACTGTTAAAGCATCCTGCTGCTTTCTGGAAGGTCAGTGATTCCAACCCACCAGCTGCTTTGCAGGAGAAAGATGTGGCAGACAGTATCTGTGAAGATTTGCAGTCATAGAAATCCATAGTCCGTCCTATAGGGCCAGGAAGCATTGGAATGGACTCGAAGTCAGTGGGTGAAGCCACTGTATTACTCTATTCCGAAGAAGGCCTCTTCCATGTATCTCTTGCCTAAAGTGAAATATCAGAAAACAAGCTCATTGCCAGCAAGTCCATCCTGACACACAGGACTCATGTGTTACAGGGAGAACTATTCTCCATAGCAGTTCCTTATCTTCGTGAGAACAGATGGTTCTTCTGCACTACTGCTGGTCTTGAACCTCTAACCTTTTGGTTAGCAATCAGGCACAGACATTTATGCCACCCAGGGATGTTTTGCCAGAGCACAATACACATACGAGAAGTTGTGAATCTCACTCACCTGATTCTCACAGTTTTGCAAAAATGGGTCACTGTTGCTGTGGTTAATGCAGGCAGGATTTATGATTTCTAGGAACAAACAGAGGAAAAGTGGCTTAGCGATGCCAGAAGTTCATCACGGGGGAAAGAGGCTGTGTCTGTTTCAACTCAACTCATTGTTGTTCAATTTGAACGGATACATAGTTGACCCTCTCCTAGGTGTCCAGGGCTGTAAATCGCATGGAAGGCTATTTCCCGTCTTTACCTGTGGAACCTGGTGGAATAGAACTGGTAGAGAAGCATGACTATTGAGTTAGGGGTACATTTCCCCACAGATTAGACCTTTGACCTCAATGTGACCCCAACTCAGGGTCACCCCATGTACAATGGAGCAAAATGCTGACAGTCCTGTGATCAGCTGGGAATCAGACTGTTGTGATACATGTAGTTTTCATTGGCTGATTTTTGGAATTAGGTGTTTCTGGCCTTTCTTCCTAGCCTGCCTCAGTCTAGAAGTTCTGCTGAAACCTCTTCAACACTCTAACAACACAGGTCTCTACTGACAGATCTCTGGCAGCTGTGAATGAGACTGGTGCACTGGTGGGCCAGGAATCGAATATGGCTCTCCCACTCAGTGATAAGAATTCTCTTACTGAACCATCACTCATCCATTGCTGCTGTAGTTAGGTCCCATGTAAAAAGCTGTGACTCACCCAAATACCCAACAATAAACAAATGGATAGAGAAGCTCTGGTATATTCACACAATGGAATACTGTGCAGCATTGAAAAACAAGGAACTCATGCAATACTACACAAAATGGATGGCCCGGGAGGATATAATGCTGAGTGAAATATCAGTCACAAAAAGACAAATACGGCATAATGCCACTGTTATAAAAGTGAACTGACATGATTAGATATTATTGTTATGACAGGAGTCCAGAACGAAGGTAGCATAGTGGAGTGGTCTTGGAGGCTTAGGGGAGGGATTGAATAACAAAGAAAGATTTTTTTCTTTTATTTTTTAAAAATAAAAGTGAATTGGGAGGGAGGGGTGGGCAGGGAGAAAAGTGCAACAATGAATGAATAGAAATCCAAAGTCTCTGTAAACTTTCATGAAAATCAATTTAAAATAATAAATTTTTAAAAAAAGCTGGGACTCATAGCAACGCTGTAAACAACAGATCTTAACTACGCCATTCTCACAACATCTGTTATGCTCAGACCCATTATTGTGGTCACTGTGTTCGTAAATCGAGAAGGTAGTCCTCTTTACTTGACCACTGACCTTTCCTTGGAGATGTCACTCTCCAAGGACTGGTTCCTTCCAACAACACGACCAAAACCAAGTGAGACAACGTTTCACCATCCTTGCCGCCAAGGAGCATCCTGCTTGTACTTCCTTCAAGGCAGATTTGTCTGTTCCATTGGCAATTCATGATATATTTTATACTCTTCACCAACACCACAGTCCAAAGACTTGGATTCTTCACCAGTCTCTCTCATTCATTGTCCAAATTGCAAATGCACAGGAAACAATTGCAAACACTGTAACTTTGATCAGGACACCTTAGTCTTCTCTCTCCCCCAATTGACTTGTAATACATGTCTTGTTCTTGGTTGTTAATTGTCATACAAATAATGTCGAGCCATCTTTTCCTTTCACGTAGCCCTTTCCTTCACCAAGTCCAGGGCAGTGTTCATTATCTATCCACTTGTTTCTTGCTCTGCTTCACACCTCCTTTGTGAGTTTCTTTCTAATCATCTTGTCTTTCCTTAAGAGTGGTCTTCTACCATTCCCAAGAAGGGTGATCCAACTGAATGTGGAAATTATCCAACAATATCACTGATATCACATGCAAGCACAATACTGTTGAAGATCATTAAAAAAACAGGTGGACCAGTACTTAGATAGGGAATTGCCAGAAGCTCAAGAAGGATTTAGAAGAGGCCGTGGCACCAGAGATATCATTGGTAATGTCAGATTGATCCTGGGTGAAAGCAAAGAACACTAGAAGAATGTCGGTGCTTTAATGACCATGCAAAGGTGTTTGTGTGGATCAAAACAGATCATGACTAACATTGAGAAGAATGGGAATCCCAGCACACTTAATTATGTTTGTTCAAAACCTGCACCTTAGACCAAGAGGCAAACAGAGCAAGGGAACACTGTTGTTGTGGTTGTTGTTGTTATGTCCCATTGAGTTGCCTGTGACTCATAGCAACCCTAGCACAACAGCTCTGAACTCTCGTCTATCTCAAGCCAACCACACCATCTCTGATACACCTATCCCATTACTCCGGTCACTGAGGGGCTTCCCCTCCTGTGCTGTCCCTCCACCCTCCCTTGCATAATGTCCATCTCCAAGGACTGGTCCCTCCTTGCAACCTTCCCAAAGTATGTCAGACAGAGTTTCAGAATCCTTGCTTCCAAGGAGCAGCCTGGTCTCACCCTCTCCAGGATGAACCTGTTTGTTCGCTTAACAGCCCACGGTATATTTAAGACTCTAAACAACATGCTTCTGGAAACTCTATGAACTTTGATAAATGTCAGTAGTTGTAGAGGGGCTTCAGGTCTTTTGTTCATAGTGTCTCAATGAGTTGTGCTCAACTGGAAGGCAATCAATAACAACTCCAGCACCACAGCTCAATGGCATAAATTCTCCTATCATCCCTAGCTTTTGTCCAGCTTTCTGATGGATGTTTAAAATTGTGAAAGGTGTGCATCAGGGTCGGATCCTTTCTCTATACCTATTTCATGTGTATCATATGTATGCTGCGCGTATTATTCAAGCAGCTGGATACTATGGAGAAGAATGTGTCACTAGGATCAGAGGGAGACTCATCAATAACCTTGTGGTCCTGGAGCAGGTGGGAAGACTCCTCTTGCCTGAGGTCCTCACTACTCTAGGGGTAGATGGGATGTCTTGCCTGCCTGAGGTCCTCCCTTGTCCTGAGGTAGGTGAAGACTGCCCTGACCTTGGGTCCTTAATGTTCCAGGAATGTGTAGGACAACTTAACCTGCCTGACATCCTTCTTCTCTGATGACTTCTGCATGGCTGTGTCCCAGTAGAGGCGAGATGGATCTTCTGTGACTCCCTCAAAGCAGAAGCAAAGTCTAAAGTGCAGCAACCTCTACTATGTGGGGGAGTGGTGCCCACAATGGGGGTGGCAGCTGCTTCAAGTGGTTGGCATCTAGCTTGTGGGCTGGGCTGTTTAATATTATTCTTCCAACTGATGCACTTCCTCTTTAGAACTTTGGAAAGATCCTTAATAGCAGATATCCCCAACACTATATGTCTTGATTCTTGATTGTTGTTATCAAGGGTGTTGATTGTGAATATAACTTGAAATTACTGACAACTTCAAGCTCTTCTCCATCACTCATGATGTTGCCTATTGATTGGTCCAGTTTTGAGGATTTTTGTTTTATCTTTTTTCCTTTCTTTTCCTTTATTTTTATTTTTTTATTTTTCTTTAATTGGGAAAAACATATTGGGGGTACAAGGAGGTGAGGGCTGGGGGAAGAAGGGTGAGGATGGGCCAGGATGCAGGTGCAGAGCTGCACAGTTTGGTTGGTGGGGGGAGCAGGTAAAGGAAATGATGAGGGTCCAGTTGGGACCAGATGCTACAGAGGAATGACAAGCATTTTCCAATAGTAATTAAACCAACTGTCTTATTGATTTGGGAATTGGATGCC
>NW_006399935.1:1741276-1744908 GCF_000299155.1 Elephantulus edwardii
TCATTCAGGCTGTGGAAGCCTCATGGAGCTGCAGCAGCTGTCCGGCGTGGCTAGGGCTCTGCAGTGGGGGGTTGAGAGCCACGAGACTCACCCATTTCTCCTTGGGAATCCTTGAATTCCTGTTGTTGAGCCTCGATCTTCACCGAGGGCCAGTCATCAACTGTTTAAGTGTTCAATTATCAATAAGCCGAAATCTGTGGAAGGCCATAATGGCCCTGCTTTAAGTGGTTTGCTACTGCTGCAGCTCACCACGCTGTCTCTGCCTCTGCCGCCATCTTGGATCTCCCAGATTTTTGTTTTCTTACTGTTGAGATAGAACCCACATTTATGTAGTCTTCGATCTTTTGCAGTAAGAGTTTTGAGTCTTTTTTGATATTTTGCAAGCAAGGTTGTGTCATCTGCATAAAGTGCAGGTTCTTAATGAGTCTCCTCCAATCCTGAATCCATATTCTTCTTCATATAGTCCAGCTTCTTTAATGATTTGCTCAGCATACAGATTGAATAGGTTTGGAGAAAGGACACATCCCTGATACACCCCTTTCGTGGTTTTAAACCATGTGTCTCCTCTGTTCTGTTTGAACAGATGTTTTTTTGATCTGTGTATTGGTTTTGCATGAGCACAGTTAAGTGTTCAGGGAGTCCCATTTTTTTCTCTAAATAATATTAGTCATAATTTGTTATGTTCTACACAGTCACACATATTTTCAAAGTCAATAAAATACAAGTAAACATCTCTGATATTCCCTGCTCTCAGTCAAAATCCATCTGACATCAGAAATTATATCCTTCGTGCCATGGCCTCTTCTGAATCAATTTTGAGTTTGTGGCAGCTTCCCATTGATGCAGTGTTCTAGCCATTTTTAGGTAATATTTAGCAAAATTTTACTTGTATATGAAGGGACAGGAAAAACCCTATTTTTTTTATAAACTCCCATTAATGCTAGAGGCAGAAGCGGGCCATAAAAATTTTTAACTTAAGGCAAACACGAATGCCCTGGGTAGAGTCTTGTCTCTCCTTGCAAAGTATCAACTAGTGTCTACGTGACACAGAGGGAGTAAAGGTGGGCAAAGTAGCCAGCCCGTGAGAAGCCGACCCACACGACTGATCCCCCAACCCACCAACCATGATCTCAATCCCCCTGACCCTACAGAGCACCCAAAGAAAGCTATGACAGCAATTGGGAGGGGGGACTTGGGGCTTTTCCCCTCGCCACCCTCTCGCAGAGGGAGAAAGTCTCCACATGTGGAATTAATAAACCCTCTTGAAATTTTTAGACGTGTGATTGGATCTCCTTTGAGGGGCATTTCGTGGGCAGAATAGTATGCGGTTAAATAATTTTCACATCCTGCTGGATCACCTTTTGGGGGGTTGAGAACTTTGGACTTATTCACTCATTATGTAAGCCCTTGCTCAGGGAATGGTCCCAGCTACCTTAACTGTGGACACGTGGTCTTGCAAATCATCAACTGTGAGGCCTGTATAAGAGAGAGTGCTTTCCATTATTCTTCATTCACATCGTGTTTCATGCAATCATTCTTATGTATTATGTTTTCTAAAATTAATCACCATTGAACTTTGTCCATAATTATTACCCTGTCTTTTCACGCAGTTCCTTCCCATTTCCTTCTCCTCTATCTTCTCCCACCAAACTGTGCAATCCTGTTGTTTTTGATGAGTCTTCTTCAAAAACACATTCTCCTTCATAAAGCCCAGCCTTCCAAATGATCTGTTCAGCATACAGATTGTAAAGGTATGGAGAAAGATACATTCCTGACATAAACTGGATTCTTGTTGTTATGCGCCATCGAATTGCCTGAGACCCATAGCGACCCTATGTACAACAGCCCTAAACCCTGCTCTATCCCTTGCAAATCTTATTGTCTCCAATACGCCTATCCCCATTACCCCAGTGATGAGATCAATCCATCTCATAGAGGGTCTTCCTCTCCTGTGCTGTTCCTCCACCCTCCCAAGCATAATGTCCCTCTCCAAGGATTGATCCAGCCTTGCAACCTGTCCAAAGTATGTTAGATGAAGCCTAAGAATCCTTGCTTCCACGGAGCAGCCTGGCTTCACCCTCTCCAGGACGAACCTGTTTGTTCTCCTAGCAGTCCATGGTATATTCAATACTCTTCTCTTGCACCACAGCTCAAAGACATCAATTCTCCTTCTATCATCCCTGGTCATTGTATAGCTCTCTTATGCATAGCAAGTTATTGCAAAGACCGTGGCTTGTATCAGGTGCACCTTAGTCTCCAGACTAACATCGTTGCTCTTCAGTACTCTGGAGAGGTCTCCGAAAGCAGACTTCCCCAATGCCATTAGTCTTTTAATTTCTGGATGCTGGGACATAAACTGGATAAGTTCATTAAAAATTTACTTTTTTTCTTTGGCAGGGAGAAAAGTGCAACAATGAATAAATGGAAATCCAAAGTCTCTGTAAATTTTCATTAAAATTAGTAATAAAAAAATTACTTTCCCCCTTTGCACAAAAAGCTTATTTTCCCCTTTTGCATGAGTTCCCTTATTTGCAGGAAGTCATTTGAGTCTTTTACTATGAACGTTATAAAGATATTAAATGGAGAGTGAGGTTAGAGCACTGTTAAGTTCTTACCTGTAGGCTAAGTTCTTAACCATTTTTCACCCATTAATCATTACTGAAAAGTGAGCTATTGAAAAAGAAAAGCAAATGAAAAAGCCCCTATTGCCATTGATAAGATTCCAACTCAGGTTGCACCAATATCTTACAGAGGAAGACCGAGCTTCACAGGAATCTCTCATCTTTATTCATTACAAGAGCACATTGCTAGTTATTTCTTCATGGTCCCACAGCTGGATTCAAGACACTAATCTTCATGTCAGTGCTCAAGCTCAAACTGTCTGTGCCACTCAGGGACCTGATTGCGATTTTCCCCTGTAAGAGGAGGGTCCCCAGGTCTTCTTCTGAGATTACAGAGGGAGAATGGTGCAAATGTTGAATCCACTAGTTTGTCCATGGGAGAAAGGTGAGACAACTTCCTCTTGTTAAGATTTGCAACTTCAGAAACCCAGTGCAGAATTAATGTGAACCATAATCAACTTTATGACAGTGGCGTTGTGTAGTGCAAACAATTAAACACTGGAAAGCTAACTAAAAGGGTGGCCATTCAAACTTACCTAGAACGTCTGTGGGATAAATATCCAGCAATACGCTTCCCTAAAGAAAATCTGAAGATGTAGTTCTACCCTGTCACATGAAGTCACAATGAATCAGAATAGACACTGCCCATCAAAAGCAACTACTAAGGTTCGAATGGTCTTGTTCAGCAAAGTCACTTTTTCAACAAGCCCAGAATCACCTTTTCTGTGTGCAGTTGTGATGTCTGTTAACCTAGTTTTCTCCGTGGTCGAGGTATGTTGTGATGGGCAAAGGCACTTGTAACTGTTGTTGGCGAAGAGACAGGAACAAGAAGCAGGGCAGGGGTTCCTTTGGCACGCATCTGTAGAGAAAGAAGTGAAAAGCTAAGGTGACCTGCTGAGCTCTCTGGTATAGTAATATGTTAATCAGCTTGGTTCCAATTCAAGCTCTGTTTCGGAAAAGGACTCATTTCCTAGGTGTTCTCTCCCTTCTCCTCTCCTCTCCTCTCCTCTC
>NW_006399935.1:1746471-1749249 GCF_000299155.1 Elephantulus edwardii
TCTTCTCTCACTACTCTAAAGGGCCCCTTTGGCAATAGGAAACACATAGACTATTGTGGAACACTGTACTCTTCAAAGTGGCATCATCACATTATTTCTCAGTAATCTTTAGAGGTTCCTGACTGCAGAATTTCCCAGCACAACACATCTCCTAATCTCCTGGCTGCTAACACTAAGTAAGGGTATTGATTTTGAATCCAAGTAAAATGAAATGATTGGCAACCTCAACCTCTTCTCCATCTGTTATGATGTTGCCTACTGGACTGGTGATGAGAATTTTATTCTCTTGTTGTTGAGATATAATCCACATTGAAGGCTATAGTTTTTGATCTTCTGCAACTCATATTTCAAGTTCCCCTCACTTACAACAAGCAAGGTTGCCTCATCTGCATAAAGAACATTGTTGAGTGTTCCTCTGAGCCTGATGCTACATTCTTTTTCATTGAGTCCAGTTTCTCTAATGATTTACACAGCACACAGCTTTAATAGGTGTGGAGAAAGGGTACAACCCTGACACATACTTTTCCTAATTTTAAACCATGCAGTCTTCACTTTCTCTGTCCAGTCAACCTCTTGGTCTAGGATTAGGTTTTGCACAATTAAGTGTTCTGGTATTCCCATTCTTCTCAGTGTTAGCTGTAACTTGTTATGATCCATGCAGTCAAATGCCAGGTGCAATTTAGTGCCTTTGAAAACCCACTGGAAGTTCAGCTATGGTTCGGTTCTGACTCAAAGGTACACAGCAATAACATCATCATCATCATCATCATAGTTAAATTATTGGATATGGCACACAACAACATAGCAACTTTTAAAAAAAATGGAGTCATTATTACAAACTTTTGTGAGTAGGAAAGGACAGGGAGCTTTTCCTCTAAACACCTTTGTCCCATTCAGCTCAAATCCTCGACAATCTCTTATTTATTTATCCATGAAAGAGAAATAACTTTCTGCCCATCATGTCCATTTTGCAATTGGCAGGTACATCAATTTATCTGAGAAAGTGAAAATGGAGCGCTATGGCACTTTGCCATCCATGCCATGACCACAGTGATAATCCTATCAAAACTGAGCCAGTTGTTGAAATATAGTGCGATGAAAGCCAAGAGAAAAAAAAATCACCTTGGGACCCACTAAGATGCAACATTCTTAGGTAGGGAACTCAGGTGGCTTGATGATAAGGAAGTTCCCTGCCGACACACAGGTATATAATACCAACCCACCAGCTTCTCCACGGGAGAAAGAAGAGCAATCTCTTCCCATACAATTTACTGCCTTTAAAAACTTGCTGGAGGGTTAGCTACGAGTTGATTTCAACTAGATGGAATTAGTAAATGACAATATCAACCACACTATTTAGTAGCTCAAAATCCATGACATATTGCATATGGATCAGAATTACATAATATTTGTTGTTGTTGTTACATGCCGTTGAGTCATTTGCGACTCATAGCGACCCTATGCACAACAGCCCTAAACCCTGCTCCATCCTGCGCCAACCACACTGCCTCTGACACACCCATCCCGATTACCCCAGTCACCGAATATTTCCATACTTGAAAGTTCTACCTAGGTTGCCCTTTCTGTTAGTCTCCGTGTATTCTGTTGTGCATAGGGTTTTCAGAGGCCTGCTATTTCAGAAGTGGGTGGCCAATCCTTCTTCCTAGTCTGTCTTAATCTGAATTTAGGATTCTGAAACAAAGGAAGAGAGAAAAAAAGAACATAGCTTCATATTCTTAAAGAATCCAGACTTATATGACCTATTGAGGCTGAAAGGAGCCATAAGCTGATTGAAATACTAGCTATTCTCAAGGAGACCTATGTGGCAGTCTGTTTCCATAAATATTATCTCTCAGGAGGAATCTCTTGTGGCCCTGTGATAAGAAACTGGGCTGTAATCCCAAGGCACATGGTTCAATTTTCCCTGCTCCATGAAAGAAGACCAGGCAATCTCACCCTGTGCAGTTTACTGCCACTGTAAACCCATTAGAGAGTCAGCTATGAGTAGGTTCCAGCTAGAAGGTAAACAGCAATAACACAAGAAAGATAACCCAACAGAATATGGAAATTATTAAGAAAATCACTTGTGTTACATACAAGCAATATATTGTTACATACAAGCAATAATATATATTTTAAAAAAATAGCTAGTACAGAGAACTCTCATTGACAGAGAACTGCCAGAAGTTCAAGGTAGGTTTAGAAAAGGCTGTGTCACCAGGAATATCACTGGTGATGTTAGATAGATTGTGGCTCAAAGCATAAAATACTAGAAATGTCTATTTGCGGTTTATTGACCATTCAAAGGCATTTTCCTGTGTGAATCATAACAAATTATGGTTGACATGGAGAGAAATAGAAATCCCGGAACACTTAATTGTACTCATGCAAAACCTATAAGTAGACCAAGAAATTGTCTGAACAGAGCAAGGGAGTACTGTACGTTTCATACTAAGAAACGTGTGCATCTGGGTTGTAGTCTTTCTCCATACCTATTCAATCTGTATGCTGAGTAAATCATAAGAGAAACTTGACCCTATGAAGAAGAACATACAGTCAGGATCAGAGGAAAACCCACTAACAATCTCTGTTATGCACATGACACAATCTTGCTTGCTGAAAGTGAAAGAGGACTTAAAGTATGCGCTGCAGAAGATCAAAGACTATAGCCATCAATATGGATTACATCTCAACATCAAGAAAACAAAAATTCTCATCACCAGGCCAGTAGGCAACATCATGATAGATAGATAGATAGATAGATAGATAGATAGATAG
>NW_006399935.1:1750569-1752471 GCF_000299155.1 Elephantulus edwardii
GTCTGCAACACGTTGTTCACAGAGTTGCTTTGAGTCATACTTGACTTGGAAACACCCAACAACTACAACACCTTCATTTGTTTCATCTCTCTCGTTCTATCTACTAAATGGCTTTTCACTAATTCTTTAGGGAATTGTCTAAAGAATTAAGGCAGTTTAAGGTCCAAAAATTTTCCCACTCCAGTAATAGTTCTGAGTTACTTTAGAATTTAAGCGTAGTCAACTTTAACATAAGAAAGTTTAGTTAAGAAATCAAGATGTCCAGCCTTTAGGATTACATTGGTAAATGTAACCAAATGAAAAACAGCTTGTCTAAAGAACAGATGGGAAGTTGGGTAGGGGGCAGTGAGGCTAGGTCAGTTGAATAGAAACAAGAGCAGGAATGAAAATGATGTGTTGTGAGGATGTAACCAATGTCACCGATCTCTATGTCTAGAAATTATTTTCACGAAAATAAAGAAGAATTGCATCATTACCTCTGCCATCATGAACTAGCATGATGTACATATATAGCTAAATGTGAGTGTGTCTTCTTCAATAGACAGATCTGGTGGCCTCATGAATAAGAAGTTGTTTCACCAGCACCAAAGCATGCGGTTTGAATCTATGTTTCATGGGAGAAAGATGGGCAGTCTCCTCTCCTAAGATCTACAGTCTCTGAAAATTGACTGGAAGGTCATCTATGAGTTGGTTCTCATTCAACATTAATGAGATAGGGTGAGGAATAGGCAGATACATGAATAGTAAGCTGTTGGGTTTGAACCACTTGCCTTCTGTGAGATGGAGGGGGCACATGACAGAAACAACAAAACAAATGTGTAAGCTATATAACGATTCTCTATCACCCAAATGTTTATAAATTCTCTATAAACCAAACGTTTGTAAAAAGTGCAGGACCCCTTGATCTGTAAGCAAAGGGATTTTCCAGGGTGTGGACCAAAGCTTTGCTGTTTTTTTTCTCTCTGCATCTATCTATTTTATGAAATTAAATTTTGACTTGTGGAAAGTTTTTCCACTGTGATTTTGCCACTTTAATTTCCAAATTTGTAATTAGCTAGAAAACCAGTTTTCACTGTGCTTTTACTGTAACACACACAAAAAAATTGTTAAGGTGCTGGCTTTAAACGGTGGAAATAAACACTCTTGTCTTAACTACTCATTGCTTCACTAGGTGAATTACCCAAGCCGTCTTCACTCCCCTTGTCCTAGACAGATAAGCAATGTTTACATTTCAAAATCTTCAGCATACAGTTGATTCAACGTTCAATTCTTAACCAAAAGAATTAGTTTTCATATTTCAGGAACTTCGACTACAGTTGACCTGATCAACAATTAATCACAAGCCCTCTACATCAAAAAGCTTACATGATGTGTTTCTAAAATATTGCCTTAGCCAAGTTATGTCAGGAGATGAGGAATTCTTGTTAGAAATTATTGTTTAGAAAGTTGTGATTTCACAAATATTCTTCCCTTCCTCTGCACTGCTCTTTGAAGTTAAACTATTTAGTTTGGTTTAAAACAAAACAAAACAAAACCCAAAACAAAAACCTCCCCTGCACACCCTGCAAAGCAGGCCATGTGTCAGACCTTCTTTTTATTTTTTCCTTCTTTAAAAAATGTTTTTATAATTAATTTTAATCAAAATTTACAGAGACTTTGGATTTCCATTCATTCACTGTTGCTCTTTTCTCCCTGTCCACCTCTCCCCAACAGTACAACCTTCTCTTTGAAAAGTAAAAGAAAAATTCTTTCATTGCTTTACAATGCCTCCCCCCACATCCAGTCCACTATGCAGCCTTCGTTCTGGACTCCTGTCATGACAAAAATACCTAATCACATATCCCTTTTAAACAGTTTTCTCCCTCATCTGTTTCAATGCAATATACATTATTTATCCCATCT
>NW_006399935.1:1752591-1761411 GCF_000299155.1 Elephantulus edwardii
ATTGTGTGAATATACCACAGCTTCTCTAGCCATTCATTTGTTGATGAGCGCTTAGGTTGTTTCCAACTCCTTGCTATTGTGAACAAAGCCGCAATAAACATGGGTGTGCATATATCTGCTTGGGTGTCAGTTATTGTCTCTTTGGAGTATAGTCCCAGTAGTGGAATTGCTGGGTCAGTGTCAGACCTTCTTGAAGAAGTTGCTGTGTAAACCTGTTTCATGAAGTGCAATTATTCCTTTTTTAAAGTTTTTTTTTTGTTTAAATTTCCAGTGCAGCGTAACTTTAGGATTTTCACTAAAATATCAAGCATGAAATTATAAAAGCAATATTGTTGTTGTTATGTGCCATCAAGTTGCCTGTGACTCATAGAGACCCTGACCTATAACAGCTCTGAAGCCTCCCTATCCTGAGCCAGTTTCACTGTTTCCGAAGTTGTAAAGGCTATCTGAGCATCCCATTCACATTTACTATTCTCATAATGTTTCTATAGATACAAGCATTTTTTATTTGTTTGCTTATAAAGTTTTCAAACATTGTGTTTTACACTATTTCTCATTCATGTTGTCTTCCAGATGATTATTCTCATGCTTTATTTTTAGAAAAGTAATCACCACATTAGTGACAAACTCAGTCTCATGAGGACAAATACTGACTGCATAAGATCATTATTGTAAAAATAGAAAAATAACTAGTAAAACATGCATAAGAACCCGAGGGGGGAAGAGATAGGAGTGGAGGGGTGATGATAGGTAAAGGTGAAACCACAGCATTGTACAGTTTGGTAGGTAGATGGAAAGGGCAAGGAAATGGGAAGGATGTGGGTGAAAAGAAAGAATAATGACGGGCAAGATACAAGCATTTTTTATTTATTTATTTTTAGAAAACCAACCATTTTAATGAGCAAAGGAAAACACTGCACCTGTTCTTAGAAAGGATTAATCCAATTTCAATTTCACATCCTTTCTGTTCAGGCTTCTGTGGATTAATGCCTTGAGGATCAAAGCACAGTGTTGACACTCAGGTCTTTAACTGTAAATTATGTCTCTCTTCTCATTACACAGGGATCCTGTGGTGGTGCAAATGTTAATGCATTCAGCTGCCAACTAAGTGGCTGGAGACTTGAGGCAGGTGCCTTGGAAGAAAATCTGATGATCTGTACATTCACCCACTGAAAACCCTATAGAGGAGCCTTCATCCATTGCTGGTGAGATTGTAAAATGGCACAAGCATTGTGAAAAGTAGTGAGGCGATTCCTCAAAAAGTTGAATGTCAAGCTACCACATGACCCAGGCATTCTAATCCTGGATGTTTGTCCAGAAAAATTGAAAGCAAGAATGCAAACTGCAGACTGTCCTGCAATGTCCGTTGCTTCACTTTTCATAATAGCTAAAGACAGAAACAACCTAAGTAGCTATCGATTCAGAAAGAAATAAGCTCAAGGTGGTCTATACACACATTGGCATACCACTGAATTATAAACAGAAATGAAATTTTGGTGCAAACCGCACCACAGATAAACTGTGAAAACATTATGAGCATTATGAGGAAAAGAAAGTCAACCACCAAAACCTGTGTGGTTCACTTATAAAATACTCAAATATATAGAAACTAAAGCACTAGTGGCCTAGCGGTTATGGAGTTATTCTGCCGACCCAAAGTCAGGTGGTTTGAATCCAACAACCACTCTGATGGTGAAAGCTGGGTAATCTCCCCTCGTGCAATTTATAGCCTTTGAAAACCTGGTAGAGGGTCAGCTAGAAGTTGATTCTGACTCGATGGCATGTATAAAAATACAGATTTCTAGTGGTAGTTGTCAGACTAGATGGAGTTTCTCTTTCAAAATGATTTCTCTAGCCTTTATTTGATAGCCACTTTGCTAATGTGGGTAGGTGGGCATTTGAATGGAGCATGTTGGCCTATCCACGAGAGGATTGGCTATATACCATTCCACAGGAGATTGGCTAATCTCAACAATCTACAAGCAAATTAGCTAGTCTTGCCCATGAATTGAGGAGCTTCAGCTATAAAGACAGAAATTCTTCCCCTACCAGAAGAAGAAGACAACCTCCCGAACCTGGTGAAGTGTAGGACACACATTGGGACAGCAGAGGCAGTAATGGCTGAACTGGAGAACTGATGTGAGATGGGACTTGGGGAAGGGAAACCAAAAACCGCAAGAACGGGAAACTTGGGGGAAAAACTGGGGAAGGAAACCAAAAATGGCAAGAACTGGAAAAAACATGAAGCCCAAAGGGGAAGGTGTCTGCATATACATTTTGGGAGCTGTCTTGGATGTATTCTGTTATTAATATGAATTAGAACCTTTTGAATCCCCCAATATGATTCTGTGTGATCTGTGAGCAATTACATAGGATTTTGAACCTAGCCAAGTAGTGAGATTGGAGAAATTATGGTACATTCACGCAATGGAATTCAGCACGCAGGAGCAATAACTTTGTAAGTTATTACCTAACTTGGGAGGGACTGGAGAGCATTATGCTGAGTGAACTAACTCAGTCCCATAAGGATAGATATTGTATAAGACCCTTATTATAGAAGGAGTATAAGTGCCCAGGAGGGGTCGGAGAGGCTGGAAGCAGAGGGATGTGGGTGTACAGAGAGAAGAGGGGATTAATCATTGGATTGTACAATTTGCTGGGTGGGGGGTGTGAGGGAAATTGAAAAAAATTGGTTCTAATTTGTTTTAGAATTTTGGAAATAAACTAGTGGGAAAAAGTCAGCTTGGGGAAGGGGAAAGGAGGAGGGTACAATGTGTAACAATGAATGAATGAAAATCTAACTTTTCTGTAAACTTTTGTTAAAATGACAATTAAAAACATTTTCTTTTAAAAAAATATTGGTAGTAAGATGAGTAGAAGGAGTCATGGGACTGTGAGGGACATGTCTGACTTCATGGGATTTTGTATTGTGTTATCAATGCTGTGGATGGGTATAATTTCCCTGTGTAAAGTTGGTAAAAATCAGATATGGCTCTCCCCATGTGGCCTTGACTCTTTTTAGAGTAGACGTTCTGGTGGCTTAGTAGTAAGAAGTTGCACTGCCAACCTGAAGGCAGGTGGTTCAAATCCACCAGCTGCTTTAGGGAAGAAAGATGAGAGCACTTTCCTCCCGTGTGGTTTACAGACTCTGAAAGCCCATTGGATGGTCAGTGGTGGGTTGATTCCAACTCAATGGCACATAACAACAAAAACAAGTTATCATGAATCAGAATTGACTCTGACAACTGGCTTGTGGATTTGTTGTTTAGTTTTGGTATGGCTTTGGTTATCAGAGTTGGGTGAGAAGAGGCCAAGAGAACATTATTGTTGTTAGGTGCTGTTGAGTCGAATATGGCCTATAGCACCCATATGAACAAACAATAGGTCTGAACCCTGTTCTACCCTCTGCCATCCTTATACTTTCTGACACTTTAGAGCCCACTGCAACAGCTGTCATGTCAATCCACGTGGTTGAGTGTGTTCCTCTCCTTCACTGACTCTACTTTTCCAAACATCATGTCCCTCTCCAACAAGTAGGCACTCCTAGCAATATGCCTGAAGTATGTGAGGCAAAAACCTCATCATTTTTTCCTCCAAAGAGCACTCTGGCTGCACCCTCCCCAAGACTTATTTGTTTGTTCTTTTGTCCATCCATGGGATGTTCAGTACTCTTATCCACCACCACAGTTCAAAGGCATCCATTCTTCTTCTGTCATCCTCATTCTTCGTCCAGCTCTCAGATGCACAGCAAGTGATCAGAAAGACTATGGCCTGAATCAGACGCACCTTAGTCCTCAAACTGACATCATTACTCTTCAATAATTTGGAGAGGTCCCTAACTGCAGACTTTTCCAGTGCAATATAACTCCTCATCTCCTGAATGCTGGTACCGAGGGTGTTAATTGTGGTTCCAGGCAATGAAGCTATTGACAGGTTCAATCCTTTCTCCATCTATCATAATGCTGCCTATAGGTTCAGTGGTAAGAATCTTTGTTTTCTTGACATTTAGATGCAATCCATTTTGAAGTCTGTATATTTTGATCATGTGCGACCAGTGCTCCAAGTCCTCCTCACTTTCAGCAAGATTGTGTCAACAGCATAATGCAGGCTATTGATGAGTCTCACTCTGATCCTGACGCCACATTCCTTTTCATAGAGTCTAGCTTCTCAGATAATTTGCTCAGCATACAGACTGAATAGGTATGAAGAAAAGAATACAATCCTGATGCATCCCTTTCTTAATTTTAAACCACATAATGTTCCCTTTTGATATTGTTTTATAGTTCCACATTTAGTTGGATCACCTTTCTTGAGAATGGGAACAAATATGGATTTCTTCTAATCCACTGGCCAGACTGCTGTCTTCCATATTTCCTGGAATAGACTGATGAATGCATCCAAGGCTGCATCTCTTAATTGAAACAAGTCAATTGGTATCCCATCGATTCCTGGGGCCTTATTTTTTGCCAATGCCTTCAATGCAACTTCTACTTCCTCCTTCATTTACCCTTGGCTCCTGTTCATATGTTGTTATGGGCCGTCGAGTCGTTTGCGACTCATAGCGACCCTATGTACAACAGCCCTAAACCCTGCTCTATCCTGCGCCAACCACACTGCCTCTGACACACCCATCCCGATTACCCCAGTCACTGAATCAATCCACCTCATAGAGGGTCTTCCCCTCCTGCGCTGTCCCTCCACCCTACCAAGCATGATGTCCCTCTCCAAAGACCTGTCCCTCCTTACAACATGTCCAAAGTATGTCAGACGAAGCCCCAGAATCCTTGCTTCCAAGGAGCAGCCTGGTTTAACCCTCTCTACGATGAATCTGTTTGTTTTCTTGGCAGTCCATGGTACATTCAATACTCTTCTCCAGCACCACAGCTCAAAGGTGTCAATTCTCCTGTTCATATGATACTTCCCAAAATTTTTCAGTGTCAATTAACTTCTTCTGGTACAATGAGTCTGTGTATTTCCTCCATCTTCTTTTGATGTTTTCTGGGTCACTTAATATTTTGCCCACAGCATCTTTCAATATTGTAAAGTGAGGCTTAAATTTATTTTTCAGTTCTCTCAGCTTGAGAAATGCAGAGCGAGTTCTTCCCTTTTTCTTCTCCAATTCCAGCTCTTTGGACATTCTATTACAATGCTTTGCTTTGTCCTCCTGAGCTGCTCTTTGAAACCTCTCTTTTATTACAACATGTTTTCCTTTTCTTTGGCTTCTCAATGCTACAGTGCAATCTTTAGTTAGAGGTCTCTTCTGACATTCATTTTTCTTTTTCTTCCTTCTCTGTTTTTGTAATGATCTTTTACTTTCATCATGGATTGTATCCTTGATATCATCCTATAACTCATCTGGGCTTCAATTATTGGTGTTCAATGCCTTAAATCTCTTCTTAAGACTATCTTGAAATTCAGATGGAATTGATTCAAGATCATATTGTGGTTCCCGTGGACTTATTTTAATTTTCTTTGGCCTCCATTTGAACTTGAATATGAGTAATTGATGATCTGAACCACAGTCCACTCCTGGCCTAGTTTTGACTGCCTATATTGAGCTTCTTCAAAGATTTCTTCCACAAATGCCCTCAATCTGATTCCTATGCAGCCCATCAAGTGAGATCCATGTGTAAAATCATTGTGTCTTTTAAAAAAGGTATTTACAAGTGAATAAATAATTGTAAATAAACAATCATTCTGTTTCCAGCCTCATTTCTATCAGCAAGCCCATATTTTCCTACTACTATTCCTTCTTCCCAGTTTCTAACATTTGCATTCCAGTCACCGAGTATCATTAAAGCATCTTGATTGCATGTTTGATCAATTTCAGACTTCCAGATTTGGTAAAAATTGCCAATATCTTCCTCTTTCGCTCTATACGTAAGAGTGTATATTTGCATAATAGTCATGTTAATGGGTCTTCCTTGTATACTTATTAATATTATCACTCACAACATACTATTTCAGGATTTGAATTTGACTTTCAGTTCAAAAGAGTGAAACACTATTCTTCTTTTGTTTTTCATTCTCTGCCTACTATACCATATGATGATCTGATTCAAATCGGCCAAAGCTGGTCCATCTTCTCTCACTAACGCCTAGGATGTTGACTAGACACAAAGATTCTTACCACAGGCAGTGTTATGATGGATGGAGAGGAGATTGAAACTGTCAACAGCTTCATGTGGCTTGGAACCACAATTAACATGCTTGGTACCAGCAGTCAGGAACTCAGGAGATATATTGCACTGGGAAAGTCTGCAGTTAGGGACCTCTCCAAATTATTGAGGAGTAACGATGTCAGTTTGAGGACTAAGGTGCATCTGATTCAGGCCATAGTCTTTCTGATCACTTGCTATGCATCTGAGAGCTGGACAATGAATAAGAATGAGAGAAAAAGAATTGATGCTTTTGAGCTGTGGTGTTGGAGAAGAGCACTGAACATCCCAGGGACAGCCAAAAAGCAAAGAAATATATTTTAGTGAAGGTGCAGCAAGAGAGCTCTTTGGACTCAGGAATGATGAGGCTTTGCCTCACATACTTTGGGCATGTTGCTAGGAGAGGATATTCCTTGGAGAAGGACATGATGCTGGGGAGACTGACGGTTAGCGAAGCAGAGAAAGACCCTCAACCAAGTGGATTGACACAGTGACTGCTGCAATGGGCTTTTGTGTATAAGGAAATATGAGGATGACATAGGATAGAACAGGGTTCAGATCTTTTGTTCATAAGGTTTTTGTACTATTCTCAATGGCACCTAATAACTACAGTTAACCAATGTACAGTTTTCCTTTGTTCTATTAGAACAACAGCCTCTTCTAGGTATAAGTTTTGCATGAGCACAATTACCTGCTCTGGTATTCCCATTCTTCTCAATGTTATCCGTAACTTGTTATGATCCACATAGTCAAATTCCTTTGTATAGTCATTTATGCTTTGTAAAACATAAATAGACCTTCTTCTGATAATTCTTTGCTTTTAGCAAAGATCTATCTGACATCAGCAATGATAAGGGGGACTGAAATTTTCAAGGATTTCATTTTTCTTGGAAAACTACCGTAGCCATTACCTCTGTCAATTTCTGCAGTCTCTCCTACCCGCATTGTTCTCATCTCTGCGATGTGAACATGGCAAATGGATCGCAGACTAGAATGAATGACTGCTTTATACACAATGGTCGATTGCACTAGTGTCATTTCCTGATTTTGTCATTCAGTCTATTATGAAGAAAGAGAACATCCTTGTTCTTAGCAAATACATGGTAGAGCATCAAGGGGTGAAAAGCATACGGTCAGCAACTTCCTCTTGATTTTAAAAGAAATACTGGGTATTTGAGTGCCTGGCTGTGTAGTATACATAATATTATCACACAAGCTTTGTATGTTAACATATTGTGTACTGTATTATATAACATAGAGTATTTTATATTTAATTATATATTTATTGTAATATAGTATAAAATAGAATGTTGTTGTTGTTGTTCGTTGCCTTCGAGTTGAGTGTGACTCATAGCGATACTATGAACAAAAGGCCTGAAGCCTCTCTACAACTATTGACATTTATCAAAGTTTGTAGAGTTTCCAGAGGCATGTTGTTTAGGAAGTGGATGCCACTCATGTACAATAATAAAATACAGTACATGTAGAGATAGTTGAAATGTTATATATAGTATGTTATTATTGTGTGCCGTTGAATTGGAACTGTCCCAGAGCTGACCCTCCGGTGGGTTTTCTGAGGCAGTTAATCACACGGGACAGTGATTGTCCATCCTTCTGCCGTGGAGCAGCTGGTGGATTCAAACTGCATGCCTTTGGGATGGCAGCAAAATTTCTTACCACTAGGCCATCAGAGTTCCCTACTGTTATATAGTTGTTATGATCATAGTGATCCTATATACAACAACTCTGAAGCCTGCCCTATCTTGAGCCAATCTTACTATGACACACTTACCTGCATTATCCCAGTTACTGTGCCAATCAATCTTATCGGAGATCTCTCTCTCCTACACCCTAGCCCCGCCCTTCCAAGCATGATGTCCTTGTCCTTCTCCAAGCACCAGTCCCTCCGGGCCACATGCCCAAAATAGGTGAGATGGAGCTTCAAAATGCTAGCCTCCAAGGAGAAACTTGGTTTCATCCTCTCCAAGACAGACCTGTTTGTTCTTTTAGTGGTCCATAGTATGTTAAAGACTCTTTTCCAGCACCACAACTCAAAGGCATCAATTCTTTTGTCATCCATTCTGTTGTCACATGGAAGGAGATTGGCCATCTTTCTCTTGAGGCACGGTTGGTGGATTCAAACTACCTACCTTGGGTTGGCAGCTCAACTCCTCTCTCACTATGCTAACAGAGCTCCCTAATATGCAATAGGGTATGTGCTATTATAATGTATTATATGATATATGATGTTGAATATTTGTCAAATATTACATGTCAATGCAATTAATAGCTTCCATATTCATATATATTATTTAAATTATCATTTATTATATATCTAACACAAATTATAGAAATATACATAACTAATATATACATTGTTGTTGTTGTTGTTAAGTGCCATCTAGTTGTAGACGACTTATAGCGACCCTATGAATGAAAGACCCGAGTGCTGTCCATAGATTTCCACAGGCAAGCCATTTCCAAAGTGGATGCCACTTCTGCTCCTTGTGGGAGCTCTGGTGGTCTAGTGCAAGAAGCTGCACTGCAATCCCAGAGGTACGCAGTTCAAATCCACTAGCTGCTCTGCTGGAGAAGGAGGGACAATCTCCTCCTGTACCAGTCAGATCCGATTTGACAGTACACACACACACACATAATAAAA
>NW_006399935.1:1761511-1774249 GCF_000299155.1 Elephantulus edwardii
AATTTATTTAACTTGATACATACTTATACATTAATATGTGTCAGATGTTTCAATATATCTAATATTGCATATTGTTAGTGTTGTTATGTACTGTCGAGGCAGGACTGACCCATAGATGACTCTGCAGAGTTTTCAGAGGTAGTAAACCTTATGGGAGAAGATTACTTGTCTTTTTCTCATGGAACCTCTGGAGAATTATGACTATGTGCCTTTGGGTTGACAGCGTAACTCCTTACCGTGTGTGTGTGTGTGATTTTGTACCTATTTGTTTAAAATCACACACATACATATTTTATTGTTGTTTTTGTTATTAGATAACATTAACTTGGCATTGAATCTCCGTCTCACATACTTTGGGCACTTGGCCAGAAGAGGCCAGTCCTTGGAGAAGACATCCTGTTTGGAAGGGTAGAGGGACAGAGGAGGAAAGGAAGACCTCAGTTGAGATGGATTGTTACAGTAACTGTGGCAATGGGTGTAAGTGTGTCAGAATCACTGAATCAATCCACCTCATAGAGGACCTTCCCCTCCTGTGCTGCCCCTCCACCCTCCCAAGCATGATGTCCCTCCCCAAGGACCTGTATCTCCTCACAACATGTCCAAAGTATGTTAGAGCCTCAGAATCCTTGCCTCCAAGGAGCCACCTGGTTTAACCCTTTCCAGGACGAATCTGTTTGTTTTCCTAGCAGTCCATGGTATTCTCAATACATATTCGATAGATGCACAGATGGATGTGTTGTTGCTGTTATGTTACGTGCCATCGAGTCAGAACTGACTAATAGTTGCCTCCATAGTTTTCAGAGGCTCTATATTACACATATATGTGTCGGAAATAGTGAGGTTGGCACAGGATAGAGCAGGATTTAGGGCTACTGTACATAGGGGTTACTATGAGTTGCAGGTGACTCGACAGCACATAACAACAACATTTCGTGGTAGGAGGATGGTCAATTCCTCCAGTAAGATTAACTGTCTTGACTTTTAGCCAGAGGGTCAGCTATGGGTCTGTTCTGACTCTACAGTACACAACAACAACAAACATATTACATGAGAACATATTGCCTATCCTCCTTCAGAGCAGGGAGTAGATTCAAACCACCTGTTTTTGTGTTGGTAGTGCAACTCTTTACCCACTAGGCCACCAGAACTCTTATACAGATATCAGTATGTTGTTGTTATGTGCTACCAAGATGAAACAGATTCATAGCTGACGCCCAGCATGTTTTTAGAGGAGTATATTGCACGGGAGGAGATTGCCCATAATTCTCCCGTGGAGCAGCTAGTAGATTTGAACCATGAGCCCTTGGATCGTGAGTGTGTAGCTTCTTGGATCTATTCATACTTCACTCTCTTTCTCTGTATATCCTTTTATTTGCTGCTAGGCATTTAAAAAAATATTTATTTTAATGAAATTTTACAGAGACTTTGGATTTCCATACATTCATTGTTACACACTTTCCTCCCTGACTGCCCCTCTCCCTGAGTCTGCTTTTCTTTCAGAAAAGTAAAAAAAAAATTCTTTCATTGCTATATACTCCCCCCTCCCCAGTCCACTCCACTATGCAGCCTTCATTCTGGACTCTTGTCATGACAATAATACCTAAACATATATTCCTCCTAGACAGCTGTCTCCCTCATCGGTTTCAATGCGATATACATTATTCATCACCTCTTAGTTTCCCCTCAACTCTGATGTCAGTCCCGCTTGACAACAGTGGCACTATGTAGTATTTGTCATTTTGTGACTGAAATATTTCACTCAGCATCATTTTAGATAGATAAATAGACAGACATATGTATATGTCTATGTTTTTATATGTATTTACTATTATTATTGTTAAGTGCCATTGAGTCAACTATGACTCATAGCTACTCTATGAACAAGATCTAAATATTGCCTATCCTACATTATCCTTATGATCTCTCACATGCTCAATCCCATAATCGTAGTCTGTATGTCAATCCATCTTGTTAAGAGTTTTTCCCTCTTCCCCTGACCCTCCACCTTCCCCAGCTTTATGTCTCTCTCTAACAATTGATTCTTCCCAAGAATAGGCTCAAAGTAAGTGAGATGACCTTTCACCCTCTTTGCCTCTAAGGAGGCACTTTCTGGTTGCATTTTCTTCAAATCATACATATTATATAGTGCTTAAGCATTTAGTTGCCAATCAATCAACTTAAACAGTCTCTTTGCATGGTAGAAAGATGTGGCAGTCTACTTCATAAACATGACAGCCTCAGAAACACCATGAGACAGTTCTACTCTATCTTATATTATAGGTTCACCATGTGGTCAACTCTATAGCAAAGGGGTTTAACACACAGACACACATACATGCCTTCTTGAGTGGAGAAATTGATTGTTGTTGTTGTTATGTGCCATCAAGTCGCTTGTGACTCATAGCGACCCTATGTACAACAGCCCTAAACTCTGCTCTGTCCTGTGCCAATCACACTGTCTCCAACACTCCCATCCTGATTATCCCAGTCACTGAATCAATCCACCTCAGAGAGGGCCTTCCCCTCCTGCACCGTCGCTCCACCCTCCCAAGCATGATGTCCTTCTCCAAGGACCGGTCTCTCCTCACAAGATGTCCAAAGTATGTTAGATGGAGCCTCAGAATCCTTGCCTCCAAGGAGCAACCTAGTTTAACCCTCTCCAGGATGAATCTGTTTGTTTTCTTGGCAGTCCATGGTACATTCAGTACTCTTCTCCAGCACCACAGCTCAAAAGCATCCACTCTCCTTCTGTCCTCCTTGGTCACTGTCCAACTCTCTGATGCATAACAAGTGATTGCGAAGACCATGGCCTGTATCAGACACGCCTTGGTCTCCAGAGAGACACCATTGCTCTTCAGTACTTTGGAGAGGTCCCTAGCAGCAGACTTTCCCATGGCAATGATACTTTAATATTTATCTAACATTTGGAAGTTTGAAATCTCTCAGTGATGTCATGAAGGAGAAACCTGATCTTCTCCAGCAGTCCTACTCTGTCACATGGGCTACAGGTGTCAGAAATGACTCAGTAGTAATGAATTTGGTTAGAGAAAACCCAAAACCTTAAGCTCTGGCAATTTATAGTCAAAATGTGAACAGTTATTGACTCTAAAAGAAGTGTATATTGAAGTGTTTTGCAAATATTCTTGCATTTTCCTCTAAGTCTGACACTGCATGGAGGGGATAATGGAGAAAAGAAGGTGGACCACACAGGTTTTTTGATTGAAATGAGGTAAGAGAGCTTGATCTCATCTTGATTCACATGGAATGGACAACAGCAATCATCTCAAACCTCCATGTAAACCTTCCTCTGTTCCAGCAATTGCCTAGCCTATTGTGGATAGCAACTCCAACATCACAACTCTTTTGGATTTCTCTAGAGTGACAAAAAGAATATAGAAGTGGTGCTAAGAAAAACAATACTCATCACAACATCTAATAGCAAGATTAAATCTTTGGGAGAACATTTAACTAGAGACACAAAAGACCTATACAAAAAAAATTATAAAACATTACTACAAGAAACAAAAAGAGACATAGAGAAATAGAAGAATATGTCATGCTCATGGATAGGAAGACTCAGTATTGTGAAAATAACCATTCTACCAAAAGCAATTTATATGTTGAATGCAATCACCAATACAGATACCAATTCCATTCTTCAATGAAATGGAAAAGGCAATTCCCAACCTTATTTGGAATGGAAAGAGATCCTGAATAAGTAAAGCATGCCTGAAAAAGAGAAACAAGGTAGAAGGCATCCACCACATTCCCTGATCTCAAATCCTACTACACAGCCATGATGGTCAGGATAGTGTGGTACAGTGACACATAGATCAATGAAAGAGAATTGAGAATCCAGAAATCAGCTCATTTAGCTCCCACACCTCACACCACACACAAAACCCAACTCAAGATGGATCAGGGACTTAGGAGTAAGACCAAAGACCATAACATTCATCTGAGAAAAGCTAGAAACTACTCTAGAATTCCTGATCCACAACATGAACAGATTACCCAGCATAATGAAAAATCTACAACTAGGAAAGAATGAAATAGATGAATGGGACTTCTAAGAATCAAATCCCTATGCACATAAAATAAATTTCTACACCAAGGTAAGAAGGAAACCCTGAGACTTGGGGGAAAAATATTTGTCAGTGACATACCTCATAAGGAAACCATATCTAAAATATATAGAGCACTTCAACAAGAAAAAAGTAAACAACACAACTGCAAAATGGGCGCAGGATATGAATAGACACTTCATCAAAGAAGATATTCAGATGGCAAACAAACACATGATGAAATGTTCAAACTCCCTAGCTATCAGAGAGATGCAAATGGAAACAATTATGAAATATCATCTCACCTCAGTCACAATAGTAAAGTTCAGTAGACCAACAGACAACAAATGCTATTGAGGTTGTAGAGAGATTTAAACTCTTATTCACTGCTAGTGAGAATGTAAAATTACACAGTCATTATGGAAGGAAGTCTGGCGCTATCTCAGAAAGTTGGAAATATAAATACCATTTGACCCAGCAATTCTACTACTGGGAATATACTCTAAAGAAATGACTCAAACAAATGTATGCATTGTCATGCTTATTGCTGAATTATTAACAGTAGCAAAGATATGGAAGCAACTTCAAGTATCCATCAACAAATGAATGGATAGAAAAACTATAGTATATTCACACAATGGAATACTATGCAGCATTGAAAAACAATGAACTTATAAAACATTACACAACATGGACGACTTTGGAAGACGTTGTGCTGAGTGAATTATCTCAGTCGCAAAAGGACAAATACTGCATAAATACCACTATTATAAAGCAGGACTGATGTAGGGGGTTGGGGAAAGAAGGAAGAGTGGAGGATAATGAACACTGCATTGGAACAGATGAGGGAAAAAACGACTTAAAAGTAATATACGATTAAGCTTTATATACATAACAATACTCCAGAATAAGAGGTGCATTGCAAAGTGGGCTGGGGGAGGGGGAATGGAGGAAAAGGAGGAAATTGTGCAAAACAGATGAATACATTAAAAAAAGAGAGTTAAATGGGAAGGGAGAAGGAAGGAGGAGGGAGAAAAATGTACAACAAAGAATTATTGAAAATCCAACTTTTTTCGGATTGGTAAATATTAAAATAACAATAAAAAATAAATAAGTTATCATTGATCTATGTCCATCATTACCCTTTCTTTTCAGATTCCTTCTGGATCTTTCCTCATTCCTTTACCCTCTTTCTCCACTCGCCAAACCCTGTGACCCCCTAATTTCTCCTCCCTCCTCACTCATGGGCCCCTGCCTCTTCTCCTCCCCTCTTTGATATCCTTTCACATCATACTACTTATCCTTCTATTTTTACAATAATGGTCTCATGCAATATTTGCCTTTATGAACCAGAGGTAGTTAACTCAGCATAATGCTCTCTAGCCTCTACCATGTAAAATAGTATTTTTCTAAATTGTTACTCTTGAGTGCTGCATAGTTTCCCATCATGTGAATGTACTGCAATTTCTCAATTCATTTGTTTGTTGATGGACATTTGGGCTGTTTCCACATTATTGCAGTTGTGAATAATGCTACCATGAACATCAGTGTACAAATTTCCATGTTTCTTAGGGTATACTCCTAGCAGTAGAATAGCTGGGTCACATGGGATTTCTATGTTCAGCTTTTTGAAGAAATGCCAAACTGTCTTCCAAAGTGGTTGAATCATTTTAAAATCCTAGGAGCAGTGTATGAGAGTTCCAATCTCTCCACATTCTCTCCAACATTTATTGCTTGCTGACCTGTTACACTTGGCCTCTGCTACTGGGGTGAGATGGTATCTCACTGTGATTTTGTTTTGTATCTCTCTGATTGCCAATGAATTTGAGCATTTCTTCATGTGTCTGCTGGCCATTCAAATATTTTCCTTTGTAGAGAATCTTTTCATATCTTTTGCCCATTTTGATACTGGATCATCAGTCTTTTTCAGGAGAAGGCATTCTGTAAGCTTTCATACTGAGACCTTTGTCTGACATGTCATTGTCAAATATTTTTCCCCTGTGTAGGCTTTCTTTCCACTCTATTGTAAAACATTGTTTCATGCACACAGGGGTGTGGTTTTTAGAAGGTCCCATTTGTCAATTTTACCCTCCCCTGGTTGTACATTTCTGATTAAATTTGTAAGCCTATTTATGTCATATGCTAGAACTTCCAAGTTTGGTCCCATTTTATCTGTTTATTGTTAGTCTGGGCAAAGAGGGCCAAAGAGAAGAATGAAGAATTCAGAACTCAAATGCTGATGGCCTTGCTTGTTGCAGATAAGAAGAGAAAAACGGCCTTGCCTGTCTGGCTGAGCTAGCAGGTGGCTTGTAAATCAGAATGGAATGTCCCTCCCTAAAGATTCTGTTTATAAAAATCCTCCCCAGTAAGTTCACAGTGGGACTTCCCATTCTGCCTCTCCAGGATGATGAACTCACCTGGGAGCTCCCCTTTCCCCCCTTTAATAAAGATGAATTAAGCTTTCTCTCGTTCTCTCTGATTTCTTCTTTAACTAACCTAACCTAACCTAACCTAACCTAACCTAACCTAACCTAACCTAACCTAACCTAACATTTATGATCCTTATGGTTTGGGGTTTTGATCCACCTTGAGTTGATTTTTGTGTATGATGTGAGATGTGGATCTTGTTTCAGTTTTCTGAAGGTAGTTATTGAGTTTTGTCAACATCACTTATTGAAGAGATTGTTGAAAAAGGCAGCAGTAAAAAAGGCCATCAAGAAAGAAATGGATTGAGAAATTACGGTATATTTTCAAAATAGAATACTAAGTAGCAGTAGGAAACAACGACTTTGTAAAATATTATATAATATGAAAGAGTCTCGAGAACATTATACTGAGTCAAAGAACTCAGTCACGTAAGGATAAATGCTGCTCCACAATTGTGAAAATATGAGGATAACTGAGCAAGGTAGGCATAAATATTCAAAAGTTGAAGAGAAAAGTGGAAGTGAAAAAAGAGGAAAAGAAGAAAATCACTCTGGAAGGAGAGGTTAGTGGGCAAGTGAGGGAGTAAAGAAATAGGAAAGATTCAATGGGGACTTGAAAAGATGGGGTGGTGATATGCATAGATCAATAGGAATCAATTATAGAAAATGTTATAACTGTATAAAACACAACACAAATAAATGATAGCATAAAACACAATGTACGTGAATGGGGAGAAAAGATTTTCCCAATGGGGAAAAAAAAAGTTTAGCTTGACCTTCAAGCATCATCTTACCTTTACTTAATGAACTGTATAATCCTATGAAAAAGACCACACAGGAAAATCCTGTAATAAAGAAAAGAAAGATTGATGTTGTTGGCATAGCAGTTCAAACCCTCCATCTGGACTGTGGTGACAGAAGTCTTCTGTAAGACGGAGAGGCTAGAAAACCCAATAGAGTGACTTGGGTAATTTTAAGATTGTGTAAAAAAAATCCACTTTGTCATCTCCCCTTTGCCGTGGAGTAGATTCCAGCCCATTTTAAACCTATAGGACAACGTAGAACTGCTGCTCCAGAGAATTTCCCAGGATACAGTCTTCACTGAAACAGAGCCTTCACCTCCCACCCATGGAGGAAGCAGCTGGTGACTTCAAACTATTAATATTTTGGCTGCTGCCACATGTTAATCCACTGTGTAAGTTTAGTTGCTAACCAAAAATGTTGTAGACTGAGGGTAAAGTAATTTTATGATTATTAATAATGAGACAGACAGCCAAGAATGAGATAGATCAGAGAGCATGAAAAAACAGGGGGCCAGCAGTTCTCGACTGAAGAACCCAAGCCATGCTTCTCTGTCTCTTCATTGAAAATTATCTGGAAGTAGATCACAAAGAGAATTCAATGCAAATGAAGCCAAGCTCTTTCTATTGAAAACCCTCTGCTTGACTCAGGAGGGAGGGGTGAGCAAGTAGATTACAAAGAGAATTCAATGCAAATGAAGCCAAGCTCTTTCTATTGAAAACCCTCTGCTTGACTCAGGAGGGAGGGGTGAGCAAATGTAAGAATCTGGTAAACCCTTATGGATTGCCTTAGTGCCTCAGGGTGAACTCTAGCTTGTACCTCACCACCCCCACATCTTGAGATAGCATTCTGTTTATTGCAAATATTTAGTATTGGCTTCCCATACAAAAGGCTGCTGGTTTTAAAATACCAGCATCTCTGTGGGAGACAAGAAGTATTCAAATGCCTGCTTATTTATATAGATTTAAAAAAAACAACACTGTTCTTTTTATTTGAGTGAGTGCTTAAAAATCACATTGGTTTTTCAAACAATCCTTCAGAGATGTTTTGTTTAATAACTTTAATTCTCATTGATGAAATCCTTAATTCATGACAATGTCTAAAGATTTGCAGCCTTGCAAAGGGCCCAAAGCAATTTTACTCTGGTTTGTTGTTGTTGTGTCCAATAAAGTAAGTCAGAACCAACCCGCAGCCGACCCTCTGGTGGGTTTTCAGAAACAGTCAGTCACATGGGAGGAGATTGGCCATCCTTCTGCCGTGGAGCAACTGATGGCCTCCAACTGATGCTTTCGGGATTGCAGCATAGCTTCTTGCCACTAGGCCACCAGAACTCCCTACTCGGTTTTAAAGAACCAATATGAGTTGAATTGACTTTATGGAAAAGAATATGCAGAATTGTGCCTTTAAAGTCCTTGGATCGCATAAATGTTTTCCCCTCGACTACTAACCCAGAGGTCTGCAGTTTGAATCCACCTAGGTACATCGTGGAAAAAAGACAAGAGCTCAGCCAAGAAAACTCTACAGAGCACTGAACTCTACCCTGGTCACATGGGGCTGCCATGAGTCAGAATTGATTTGACAGCAACAGCTTTGTCATTTTTTACTACCTTTATGATTTTCCTGGAATAAGCACAGATTGCTTAGATGCTGATTTAAGAAGTTCTATTCTGCCTTTTCCAGCACCTGTCTGCCAAGTTGCTGTGTCTGTCATGATGTCTGATGTGTCGCTGTGAGGCTGGAAGCTATGCCGCTGGTATTTCAAATGCAAGCAGAGTCACCTAGGGTGGCCAGGTTCCAGCAAAACTTGTGCTGTCAAAACGAATAAGCAAATCCATCTTGGGAGAAGTGCAGACAGAATGCTGCTTAGAAGTGTGGATGGTAAGACTTCACTGCATGTGCTTTGGACTTGATATCTGAAGGGGCCAGCTCTGAAGAAAAACATGATGTTAAGTAAAGCAAAGGGTTAGGGGGGAAAAAAAGAGGAAGAAATACCCACAGTGAGATGCATTGACAGAGGCTGCAACCCGGGCCCAAATACAGCAAAGATTGTGAGTATGTCACAGAGCAGGACAGTGCTCCATCCTTTTGTATACAGGATTCTCATGAGTTGGAACTGACACTAAGGCATTTAACAACCACCACATATTGTTGTTGTTGTTATGTGCCATCGAGTCATTTGTGACTCATAGCCACCCTATGTACAAGATCCCTAAACGCCATTCTATCCTATGCCAACCTTGCTGTCTCAAACACATTCATTCCCACCACTCCACTCACAGAATCGATCTATCTCAACGACAGTCTTCTTCTCCTGCGCTGCCCCTCTACTCTTCCAAACATGATGTCCCTCTCCAAGGACCATTCCCTTCTTGCAACATGCCCAAAGTATGTCAGACGAAGCCTCAGAATCCTTGACTCCAGGGAACATTCTGACTTCACCCTCTCCAGGACAAACCTGTTTGTTCTCCTAGCAGGTATATTCAACACTCTTCTCCAGTATCACAGCTCAAAGGCATCAATTCTCTTTCTGTCATCACTATTCACTGTCCAACTCTCTGATGCATGGCACATAATTGCAAAGACGATAGCCTGGATCAGGCACACCTTAGTCTCCAGTCTGATGTCATTGCACTTCAGTACTCTTGAGAGGTCCCTCACAGCTGACTTTCCCAATGCAATTCATCTCCTGATTTCCTGGCTGCTGTTACCAAGAGTGTTGACTGTGGAACCAAGTAAACGAAAACTGTTAACTATCTCAATCTCTTCACCATCCATGCTGATGCTGCCAATTGGCCCAGTGGTGAGAATCTTTGTTTTCTCGATATTGAGCTTCAATCCATATTGACGAGTGCAGTACTTGACCCTCTGCAACAAGCGCTTCAGGTCCTCCTCAGTTTCAGCAAGCAGGGTTGTGTATCTTTTAAAATTATTATAGAAGCCACCCAAGTGTTCAAAATAAACAGCATTAAGAAAAAAAAAATCCTAGCAATGATCTTTCACCCCCACCAACACAGGAGAGCTGTATTATTTGATGACGTTTGTGCATTTAATCAGATGACCACACTCACTTGGGAGACAAAGTTCTGCTTTTGACTAGACTGTCCTGTTACTGACCCCTGGATTTCTTTCCCTGTCTCTGTCCCTTTGATCACGCTGATCAATGAAGCCACTAAGACCTATCCTCTTTCCTAACCATTTCACCCCTACCTGGTGCCAGCTCCCCTCCAGGGGATGCATGTAGTAAACATCCCCTCTCAGCACTACGGCAGGAAGGAGAAACGTGGCCAGAAATGGGGAAAGAAGAGAGGACGACTCCGGTCCCTGTTAGTGGCCACAGAGTGGACTGTAGTTCACAACGACCTATGCGTGCAGATGGAACTGCTCCAGGGCTTTCAAGGCAGAAATCTTCTGGAAGCAGATCACCAGGTCTGTCTCCTAAGGCATCTCTTTCAGCTTAACCATTAAGGAGGAAGAGGGAAAAGTAAAACAGGGATCCTGGAAACACGTGGGATGTTGATGAAGCTCAGTGAAAGTTATAAGAAGCAACACTTTCTTTTTGAAATCAGAGATTCTTGAATCTTCTCACTTCCCTCTTAAGCATTTCCCACCTCATACCAGGAGCACTTGGGAGGCATAATTGGTTGAGCACTTTACTACTACCAGAAAGCAGGTGGGTTGAACCCACTTGGAGGTTTCAATCTATTGTGAAAGATCACAGCCTGGGAAACAACTCCCTCCTCCTGGGCACAGCTCTATTCTTCACACGTGGTGTTGTTATAAGGAGAAACTGACCCAGGACAACTTGTTTGGCATTTTCATCTCAGACATGTTAAAGTGGATATTAGAATAGCACTGGGGCAGGAAGCTGCCCAGTGGATTACGTAGGTGAGGAAAAAGCATCAATAGCCGGCGTTAGAGAAATGTTTATCTTCCTGACGTTTCTAACCAATAGGTACTCACTCATTCTTCTTACTCCTATTCTACAGAAGAAGAAACTGAGTGTCAGAGTGGCCCAGAGACTTGCTCCAGATCAGGCAACGGGCTAAGCTGGAGAGCTGATTCACCCACGATGCTACGTGCCCTCGCGTGTCATTTTCCATCAGAGGCTTCCATACAACGTTTATGTCTGAAATCTCACTCCTTTAACAATAACAAATAAACAAATAAAACAAATCTGTGGCCACCCAGTGGATCCCACAAGTGTGACACCACACTTGCCAGAGTGGAACTGTGCTCCGCAGACTTGCTACTGGCTCGTTTTCTTGGAAGGAGATTGCCATGCCCACCTTCTGAGATGCCCCTGGAAGCGCTCAATCCTCTGCCCTTTCTGTGAGCAGCTGAGCCCACTAACCGTTTATTACCAAGTGTCCCCTGGGAGAAAAATCACCCTCAGTTGAGAACCACCACTCTAGATGATCTTATTTTAAAGGAAATTAAATACTTATCTAAAAATTTAAAATATCAACCTCTTTTTATATTGTAATTTAAACGTATATTCCAAATATTCAATTAACAATGAAAACAAGATATTTAACACTCACCAGATGAGAAAGCACTCAAACTCTTAGCCATAGCTCCCAAATTCTCACTGATAAGAGAGGAGGAACTATAGAGTCTCTCACTTCCTGTTTCTCAAAGAATCTTGGGGGTTTCAAGAGAGCTACTATTTGTGTCATAAGTTCCATAGGTCAACACAGCATCTAACGAAAAAGGTACCATGGGCATGAAACACTACACGTCACTGGCAGGAGTTCACCCTCGAACTCCTAGAATGTTCTGGGGACTTTATTTCACATGGTGTCCAGGGTAGGACAAGGCAGCATTGCCTGATCTTGAGGTCCTTATGAACCAAGCCTGAAACAATGAAGTCAATACTTGCTTGGAAAAAAGAAAAAGTGAAGACCATTCAAGCCAGAGAACTGAACAGTAAATACACAACCTGCATTCCACTGGTAAAACCACTGGAGAGGGTGAGGGGAGGGGAAGAAAACAACAACAACAACAACAACAACAAAAAAGAAGAATATTTCAAATCCTCATTACTATGACTTAGTCTAGTAAGGGGAAATGTTTTCTTCCTCTTTTTATCATTTCTCTGCCATGTAGAAATTAGCAAAACATGGGTTTTCTAAATTTACAGAACCTTAACTCTAACCTTAAATTTAATCATAACCAACTCTAACTCTACCCCAACCCAATCCTTACTCCTAACACTAACCAAACCCTGAGCCTAGCCGTACACCTAACCTCAATCCTAAACCTAAATTTAATTTTAATCCTAACCTTAACCATAACCAGATTCCTAATCTTAATCCTAATCCTCATGCTAATCTTAATCCAAGATACTAAAGAGTTGAATAAAAGATTTCAAAAGGCAGCACGAGATGACAAAGCAAAATATTACAATGAAATGTGCAAGAAGTTGGAGTAAAAAAATCAAAAGGGCC
>NW_006399935.1:1775817-1783577 GCF_000299155.1 Elephantulus edwardii
GGGATGGGAGTGTCAGAGACAGTGTGATTGGCACAGGACAGAGCAGAGTTTAGGGCTGTTGTACATAGGGTCGCTATGAGTCGCAAGGCACATTACAACAACAACTCATGGTTAGCTCATTTTTTAACAACAAAGTCTATATATGCGTCTGTAGGTTGTTGTTGTGGTTGTGCACTGTAGAGTCAGAACTGACCCATAGCTGACCCTCTGGCAGGTTTTCAGAAGCAGTTAATCTCACAGAAGGAGATTGCCCATCGTTCTCTGGTACAGCAGCTGCTGGCCTTGAACTGCATGCCTTCGAGATTGCAACACAGCTTCTTGCCACTTAGCCACAAGGGCTCTCTTATATAAGGTGTGTGTGTGTGTGTGTGTGTGTTATATGTATGATGTGTGCGTGCAAATCATATGGTAACCAAATCATACATGCATTTGTTAGTTTCAGTGTTAAGAAACATATCTAAAAATCTGTAAGTCTGATAAAGAAATGTCAAATGATAAATAAGGCCAGACTGTAACTATGGTATGTTATGCTGTTATTAGCATTTATACTGGGAAATACTCAAGATGGCACAAAGAAAATAAAAATATATTTATCCTACGCCTATATTCGTATCTGTGTTCCCCTATTCCTATGTATTCCTACTATTCATAGAGTTTTTATCATAGGCAGCAACATCATGTCAACAATTTCATTTTACTTGGATTCATGATCAACACCCTTGGTAACAGCATTCAACAAATCAGAAGATGCATTGTCCTGGGAGAGTTTGTAGTTAGGGGCCTCTCCAAATTATTGAGAAGTAATGATGTCAGTTTGAGGACTAAGGTGCATCTGATTCGGCCATAGTCTTTCCGATTACTTGCTATGCATCTGAGAGCTGGACAGTGAATAAGGATGACAGAAGAAGAATGGAAGCCTTGAGCTGTGGTGTTGGAGAAGAGCGCTGACCATCCCATGTGTAAGATCGCTGAGGAAGGACAGAACCCAGTTCAGGCCAAGAAAGACAGTTTATTGAGGAGAAACCAGCAGCCACTTACAGTTAGAGTGGAGTTTCATTTTCTCTTAGAAGGAAATGAAGGAATTTGTATACTTGCCGCTGCTTGGTACAAGATAAGGGAACAAATCGGGGGTCCTAGAGTTCTTCCTGGCAAAGGCAAGAGGAATAATTTTGCAGGTCTAACAGAGATAAACAGAGTCGCAGCTGCTGCTTTGATCATTTCTGTGACTGTTCTAGGAAAGGGAAGGAGTGCAGCTCCGCAGTCCTAACACCATGGAGGACCAGGAGGACAGATAGATATGTCTTGGAGAGAGTGCAGCTGGTGTTCTCTTTGGAGGCAAGAATGATGAGGCTTTGCCTCATATACTTTGGGCATGTTGCTAGGAGGGCCTATTCCTTGGAGAAGGACATGATGCTGAGATGGGTGGAGGGTCAGTGAGGGAGAGGAAGACCCTAAACCAGGTGGATTGACACAATGGCTGCTGCAGAGGGCTTTTGTGTGTCAGGACGTGGGAGGATGACGCAGGATAGATAGGATTCCGATCATTTGTTCATAGGGTTGCTATGAATTGTATTTGACTTGTCGACACTTAACAGCAACAACAACAACAACAGCAACAACAGCTATATTTTTCCCTCCAATAGAAAGAGTCCCTTGAGGCTTTTGACCCACAATTGGGTGCTAGTTCTGAGAATGCTTCGTGTTTCTCATTTTTTTCTAGGAAGGCAGAGGCAAAAACAAAGGAAAAAGTCAAGATTCCCCAGGGAAGAGGTGTCTTTGTCCAATCCGTGCATGGTTGCCGGGAGAATCTCTGATGAGCAGGTCATTTCTGTCTTTAGCCATGAACAGTGACAGGAGGAGTTGATGACTGTGGCTGGGAGAAGGCGGTGTCTCTGTTGTCTTTTATATCACCAATCTTGATGACATCTTGTACTTCCTAATCAGAGGAGATGATATGGAGAAAAGTTGGAGAGAAATTACTATGGCAAACCAGTTGTTGTTAAGTCAGCTTCACCTCATGGTGACCCTATGTGCGTGAGTGAAACCGTCCACTGTAGGGTTTCCAGTGGCTGGTTCTCCCGAATAGGCCGGTAGGCCTTTCTTCTGAGATATGTCTGAGTGGACTTGAACCTCCAGCTTCTCACTGAGAAGCCAAGTGTATTAGCTATTTGTATCACTGAAGGATTCTGAAGAGGATATGAGTACTTAAAATCACTATACTTGCTATAGTATATATTCCCACATATGCTTGAGCTCTGGTGCCTAGCAGGTAGGGAGATGGGTTGTCAACTCAAAGGCAGGCAGTTCAAATCCACCAGTCATTCTGAAGGGAAAAGATGAGAGATCTCCTCCAGTGCAATTTAAAGTCTCTATAAAACCTGCAAGGGTCAGCTATAAGTTAGTTCCGCTTTGATGGTACTGAAGGGCTTATTTCAACATATATAATATATAACACACATATATGTAATATGCACACAAACATATACAAAATTAACACTCAAAGGGATTGGGTGGTTTGTAAAAGTATAAACCCCACACATGTTATTTGACTAAAATAGAGTAGCTAAAACTTCTAGCATGCCTAGTGGTCCTTCCAATGTTCAATAAAGTTGCCCAATCTCTGACTCTACTTTTTTCTGAAGATCACCAGTGTTGATTGTCAGTTTGTCGTCATTTTACCTTTGTAAAAGTGTTATGTATTTCTTATGAACCATGGGCATTCTAAGTGCTTATATGAACTCATTCAATCTCATTTTATAGATGAATAAAAAGAAACACAGGGAAGTTATGTCATTTGCTCAAAGTCGTTGTTGTTGTTCTGTGCCTTTGAGTCAGAATCAACTTATAAGAGACCGTCCCGCAATCTGAAAATTGCACGAGAGGAGATAGCCTATCTTTGTGGAGCAGCTGGTGGGTTTGATGCAGATGTCTTTGGTTCTCAAGGTAGGGCAACCCCAAAGTGGTTGATCTGGGACTCACCCAGGATCTATTTAAACAATACAGGATCCATTTAAACAGTACTAAAATGGAAGCTGTGGGAGTCATCAAAATTGCAATATTTCTTCAACTTGTAAATAAGTGATTGGTACAATACTTGGTTAAATAAGTGGTGGCATTAGATAAATAGATAGACTTTTTCTATTCATAGGAAAACTATAAAGAGAAGAAAAATTAAAGAGTGGGAAGAGGAAATAATAGAGAAAATACGGAAAGGAAATGAGAGAGGGAGGAAAAAACTAACTCTTTAGATTGGCTGTAATTTTAAGAAACAGGAACCTCAGCTGCATAATGGCGGGGACTTAATACAATCTCAGTCTCTCGGGTGCCCTCCCACCCATCTCTTTCTTTCTCCTTCCCTCCCCTTCCCCCCGCCCCCACCCCCTGGCGTTCAGACAAATCTAAGTTACTGAGAGAGGCAGATCTCACCACTTTGGTGTGGGTGGTAGAACGAGACAGATGAGAACTTTCCATTTCAATCCTTTTCCACAGTATCTCACGAAAGCATTTCTTGTATTCTTTTCTCACCTAAAAGTGTGAAGAACATAGATATTCACTATACCCGAAACTTGGCAAAAGAAGTCTCTGAAATGAGAAAATACAGATAGAGATTCCAATACCTACTCTCTACTTTTGTTTTAGGGGGATTTTGGTACAGTGTTTACACTGGTTTCTCATCTATAAATTAAACTTCCTCATTTAAAAATTTTGTTCTTATTGTTAGGTTCCATTGAGTTGAATGCAATTCATAGTGACCTTATGAAAACCAAATTTGAACCCTGTTCTATCCTCATAATCTCTGGCACACAAGCCCATTATTTCATTTGCTGTGTCAATCCATCTGATTGTGTATCTTCTGCTCTTTCATTGACCCTCTAACTTTCCAAGCATGATATCCTCCTCCAAGAAATAGCCTCTCCTAGCAATGTGGCCAACATATGACAGGGGAAGCTTTACTAGAAGTTAGACTTTTTTTTTAATCACACAACCCATTTAAAATTTTTAAATAGGGTTAACTAAATGCCAAGCATTCTATGGTAATGATGACATGGTGATGGTGATAACGAAAGTGGAGAGAAATTTATTGTGTGAGATGATGATAATGAAAGTAATTATGGTGGTGATATTACATTAACAGATATGATTATAATGGTGGGGGCTGGTGTGTTGATGATGATGAAGGCTATCATTGTGTTAGTTATCTTCCAAGAAACCATCCTGATTCAACGATCAACTATCAGTTTTTAACCAAAAGGTTGGTAATTTAAATCCATCTGGTGACTCTGTAGGCCAAGGACTTGGCCATTTGCTCCCATAAAGATACTCTCGTATTACTCTCATTTCCATCTGTTGTTGCTGTTCCTGAGTACCACTGAGTCTGAACTGACCCCTAGCTGACCCTCCAGCAGGTCTTTAAAGGCAGTAAATCACATAGGAGGAGATTGCCCATCTTTCTACCTCGAAGCAGCTGTGGACTTGAACTGCATTCCTTTGTATTAGCAGCACAATTCCTTACTACTAAGCCATCAGAGTTCTCTGGATTGCCATCTATTTAGAACCAATTTGTAACTGATCCTTCATTGGGTTTTGGAGGCTATAAATTGCACAAGGGGAGATTACCCATCTTTCTTTTTTCAAATTACAAAAAAGTCATGGCCTTTGGATTAGCAGTGAAATTCCCTACAGACTATGTCATCAGAGCTTCCCCTCCTTCAAGATCACAGCTCAGTATTATTCACATTTGCAAAGGTACCATTTTTATGAATACATTTGATGCATTGAACACTAATGACAATACACTGGTTGAGTTGTGGAATGATATCATTAAGAAAGCAAAAGATCATTACAAAGACAGAGGGGAAAAGTGGTGGTGGAATCACGGGGTCACAGAGTTTGGTCAACAGAGGGAGATGGAGAAAGAATAGGATAGATCTAGTGAGGACCTGAAAAGAGAGAGTGATAGTGGGCATAGATCAATAGTGATTAATTTTATATAACACAGGGTATGATTCTACAAATACAATGAGAATGAAGGAATTTGTGAAACACAGTGTATAGAATAAAACACAAAGCCCCAGGAATAGACGGTATACCAATTGACATATTTCAGTTAACAGATGCTGCCCTGGATGTGCTCACCAAGTTGTGCCAAGAAATCTGGAGAACAACCACTTGGCCAACTGACTGGAAGAGATCTATATTTGTTCCCATTCCAAAGAAGGTTGACCCAACTGAGTGCGGAAACTACAGAACAATATCATTGATTTCACATGCAAGCAAGATTCTACTGAAGATTATAAAAAAAAAAAAATGACTGGAACAGCACATCAGCAGAGAACTACCAGAAGTCAGGCTGGGTTTAGGAGGGGTCGTGGTACTAGGGATATTGTAGCTGATGTTAGATGGATTTTAGCTGAAAGCATGAATACCAGAAGAATGTCTATCTGTGTTTCATTGATTATGCAAAGGTGTTTGACTGTGTGGATCATAACAAACTGTGGCTGACTGAGAAGAATGGGAATCCCAGAACATTTAATCATGCTAATGGGAAACCCATACTTGGACCAAGAGGCAGTTGTCAGAACAGAGCAGGGTAGCACCTCATGGTTCAAAATTAGGAAGGGTGTGCACCAGGGATGTGTCCTATCTCCATACCCTTTCAACATGTATGCAGAGCAGATTATCTGAGAGGCTGGGCTCTAGGAGAAGAAGTGTGGAGTCAGGATTGGTGGAAGATCTATCAACAATCTGCGTTATGCAGATGACACAACCCTGCTTGCTGAAACTGAGAAGGACCTCATGCACTTGCTGCAGAGGGTCAAGGACTGCAGCCTTCAGTATGGACTGAGGCTCAATGTCAAGAAGACAAAGATTCTCACCACTGGACCAATTGGTCGCATCAGGATGGATGGCAAAGAGATTGAAATTGTTCACAGCTTCAGTTTGCTCGGCTCCACGGTCAACAGTCTTGGCACCAGCAGCCAGGAAATAAAAAAAACGTATTGCGATGGGAAAGTCTGCGGTTAGGGACCTCTCTAAAGTACTCAAGAGCAACGGTGTCTCTCTGGAGACTAAGGTGCGTCTGATACAGGCCATGGTCTTTGAAATCACTTGTTATGCATCAGAGACTTGGACAATGACTAGGGAGGATAGAAGGAGAATTGATGCCTTTGAGCTGTGGTGCTGGAGAAGAGTATTGAGGGTACCCTGGACTGCCAAGAAAACAAATAGATTCATCCTGGAGAGGGTTAAACCAGGCTACTCCTTGGAGGCAATACTTTGGACATGTTGTAAGGAGGGACAGGTCCTTGGAGAGGGACATCATCCTTGGGAGGGTGGAGGGACGGCACAAGAGGGGAAGAACCTCTATGAGGTGGATTGATTCAGTGACTGGAATAATCGGGATGGGTATGCCGGAGGCAGTGCGCTTGGCACAGGATAGAGCAGGGTTTAGGGCTGTTGTGCATAGGGTGGCTATGAGTTGCAAACGACTCGATGGCACATAACAACGGCAACACCATATGGATTTTATGTGCAAATCAATATTAAAAAGAAAGAAAGAAAAGACCGAAATGGATGTCAGAACAAATTCTGAAACTTACAAAGAAGTCAAAACAAGAGGAAGGAATGTTAAGAGAGCTGGACAGAAGATTTAAAAGGGCAACTTGAGAAGAGAAATGAAAGTATTATAATGAAATGTGAAAGGAGATGGAATTTTCCCTTTAGAAAACCCAAATGGGAAAACACACCTGGTATTTATTAAGCTAAAAGAACCAAAGAAAAACTCAAAATCAAATTACAACTGAAGGATTCTATGGACAAAATTTTAAAAGATGCTGGAAGCATCTATCCAAAGAAGATGGAAGGAATACACAATCACTGTTCCAGAAAGACTTGGTTGATATTAAACTATTTCAGGAAGTAGCAAATAATATTAGAGAAAGAAGTCTAAGCTGCCTTGAAGGCATTGGCAAAATAAAAATAGGCCCCAGGAACAGATAGTAGATCAATAGAAGTGTTTCAGGAAATAGTTGCAACTCTGGACATGCTTACCAATCTCTGCGAACAAATATGGGAAACAGCTGCCTGAAAAAGTGAATCGAAGAGATGTATAATTGTTCCCATTGTCAGAAAAGGGGCTCCAACAGAATGTGGAAATTATCAAACAATATTACTATCACAAACAAGTGGAATTTCACTTAAGACTACTATAAAAATGGTTGGCACATTAAGAAAAACTGCCAGAAATTCAAGCTGTGTTCAAAAGAGGTTATGGTACAAGGGACATCATTGCTGATGTCAGATGCGTATTGGCTGAAAATAAAAAATATTTTTAAAAATCACAAAGGTGCTTACTTGTGTCTTATTGGCTATTCAGAGGCATTTGATTATGGATTATAACAAATTCAAGCTAACATTGAGAAGAATAAGAATCCCAGAACACTTAATTGCACTTATGGTAAACCTTTACGTAGACAATAAAAGTGTTGTCTGAACAGAACAAGGAAACACTCCATTGTTTGAAATCAGGAAAGGTGTGTATTAGAGCTGTATCCTTTCTGCATACCTATTTAGTCTGTATAATTATTAATAATTAAAATAATCTGAGAACCTTTATAATATGAAGAAGAATGCGGCATCAAGTTTAGAGGAAAACTCATCAATAATTTGCATTATACAGATGACACAACCTTGTTTACTGAAAGTGAAGAAGACTTGAAGCACTTACTAAAAGTGTTGTCTGAACAGAACAAGGAAACACT
>NW_006399935.1:1784913-1786374 GCF_000299155.1 Elephantulus edwardii
GAGAGAGAGAGAGAGAGAATGTTCCTGGCATAATAGGAGTGATTTTGAAGATAAAGACAAGTGTAAGAAGAAAAAACTTGATAAATAACTTTCTAGTAGTTGCTGTAACAAGGAAAATGAGAACTTTCCAAGTTTTTAAGACAAAAGATTTTTTTAAAAAATGTTTACATTTTTAAATTGTGATATGAGTAAATGTTTACCAAGCACATTGGTTCCCCCTAATTAATCATTCAAGCATATTTTGTTCTATAACATTAATTACAATACTCACAATGTCTGCTTGTCCATTCATTGCACGTAGTCCTTTCTTTCACTTACCCTCATAAGTGTTCATTCTTTCTTGCTTGACTTTCTACTTCTCCCTTTCCCTCCCTGATAACCTTTCTAGATTTATTCTCTCTGTATGCAAACTTTTCTCTAGTTTTTTTATTACAGTGGTCTGATAAAATAGATGAATACAACTTTTTAAAAATGAAATCCTTGTGTGCATAAAAAATTCTCAAAAGATTAAAAAAGAGAGACTACTGACTTGGAAAAATATTTGGCAACATCATATCTGATAAGTGACTCATGTCTGACATTTATATATACTTTAGAAATATTATATATAAGAAAAAAACATTGCAAAGGAATTAACAAAGCTTTGAACTGGCCTGTTTGCAACTAGCATCTTAACCGCTTTGTGTTCTACTTACTTGCAAAAGACAAATCTGGATAAGGTTTTCTTAACTGACATGGAAAGTAAAATTATGACAATGACCTTCAATAAAAACTATCTCCCAATAATGTGCTGGGAGATTGAAATGAAAGATGTCATTTAATCCTCTATCTCATCAACAACATAAATGACGGCTACACAAACGGACCTCACTAGGTGAAATACACAGGATTCAACTTGATTTTTTCTTTGGAAAGAAACAGTGGAGAAGCTGGATGTCATTAGTCAAGACTAGGCCTAGGATGAGCTAAGGAACAGACCACAATTCTTCAGATGCTAGTTCAAGCTGAAGCAGAAGAAAATGAAAGTCTGCAAACATGAAAATACGACCTAGAGCATGATGTTGCCAGTAGGAGTCAGTTCCAAGTCACAGAAATTCCACATATAACTACTACTCAAATTTCCCCCTTTGGCCAGCAGAGGAGAGCTCTTGAATACTGTAGCAAAATCAGCTTTATTATGACTATAAAATTACTGAAGGAACTCAGTCTCATAAAAATAAATATTTCATAAGACCGCTGTTGTTAAAATAGAAGGATAATTAGTAAGATGTGCGCAGAAGTCCAAAGGGGAACAGGAGGGAGCTAGGTAACTGAGAGTGAGAAGGGTTCAGGGGGAGGTGGGTGGAAATTGTGAGGTTGCAGAGTGTGGTGGGCAGAGGAGTGAAGGAGATGGAAAAGATTCAGTGGGGACCTGAAAAGACAGTGAGCATTGATCAAAAGTGATTAATTTAATAAAACACA
>NW_006399935.1:1786959-1788380 GCF_000299155.1 Elephantulus edwardii
GGTCCTTGGAGAAGGACTTAATGCTTGGAAGAGTGGAGGGACAGCACAGGAGAGGAAGACCCCAGATGAGATGGATTGATACAGTAACTGGGGCAATGGGGGTAGGTGTGTCCGAGACAGTGAGACTAGGTCAGAATAGGGCTAGCTTCACATCTATTGTAAGTAGGGTTGCTATGTATTGCAGGTGGCTCAACAGCACATAACAACAACAGGGCCTTCAAAAGAAAAAAAATCTAATAATCCAATTACAAAATGGACAAAAGATATGAAAAGACCTTTCACAGACAAAGACATTTGGAAGGCAAACAGACACAGGAACAAAAAATGCTCAAAATCATTGGTGATACTCTTATTGTAAATCAAAACTACAATAAGATATCATATTACTCCAGTAAGAGTGGCCAAATTTAACAGGAAATCAAGCAACAAATGTTGGAAAGTGTGTGGAGAGATTGGAACACTCACACACTGGGTAGGCGGGATTGTAAAATGGTACCACTCTGGAAGGCAGTTTGGCATGCCCACAGAAAGCTGAACATATAGATTCCATATGACTCAGCTGTACCACTGCTAGGAATGTACTCCAAGGAAAACAGAAATGCGACAGAAATGGAGATTTGTACACCAATGTTTATAGCAGCATTATTCACAGTAGCAAGAACATGCAAACAGCCCAAATGTCCACCAACAAATGACTGGATTGAGAAACTGGGGTACATTCATTCACATGATGGAATACTATGCAGCACTAAGCAGAAATATTTCTGAAAAAAATACTAGCATTGGAGAAGCTAGAGAACGTTATGCTGAGTGAATGAACTCAGGCACAGCAGAAAAAATTTTGTATATGACAATTATTGTAAAAACAGAAGGATAACCAGTGAGATCTGTATGGACAAATGAAGAGGGAAGGGAGGCTGAGGATGGGGAAGGGAAAATCACGGGGTCAAAGAGTTCAGTGGATAGAGGGAGGGAATGGGGTAAAATGTACATGAATGAAGCATAATTTAAAAAAAATACAAAATGAAGATATGTTAAAATGCTGCAAATATGGAAATCAAATAGGAAGGGCCCAGAACGGTGAGAATGCAAGTAGTTACTCGATTAAATTTGGTGACAATCTAACAAGAGATGAAATAATGACCCTTACCTGTTGATTAAGGAGACAATGTACCACGAAGAGGACAGCCCCCTGCAGCACATTGATGACCGTGAACAGGTAGGCAAAGACTAATACAACCGTCTTCCCTGTTGTTTCAACCATAAAATAACCTAGGCCCCAAGAACAGCCCAAGATCAACAATTGAGCAGAGGCTTTAAATGTCATGATTCTGGTGGGGGCAGACGGGAGAAAAGAACGAAAGAAATATTATTACACATTAATCATTTTAGGAGTTCTTAGGTGGTATAAGCAGTTAAGG
>NW_006399935.1:1788905-1794030 GCF_000299155.1 Elephantulus edwardii
AATAGAAATAGAAACAGAAACAGAAATAGAAATAGTTGTTGCTAGTCATTATCAAGTCAATTCCAATGCACGTTGACCCTATGTGAACACAGTAGAATTGCCCTTTAGAGCTTTCTAGGCTGTGACTTTTCAGAAGCAGGACTCTCTTTCAAATAGCTTCTGGGTAGGTTTGAACTGCCAACCTTTTAATTAGTAGCTGAGCACTTATCTGTTTCTACCACTAAACCTCATTTTCATCATATCAGAACCGACACATAGCTGACTCCCCACTGGATTTTTGAGGCTGTAATTCCCTGAGATGAGACTGCCAGTTTTTCTCTTACAGAGCCATTGGTGGATTGGAACAATCAGAAAATTTCCACCTTGGGTTAGCAGAATGGTTCTCTGTGGAGTGTGCCACCAGTGCCCCCTTCCAGCACATGTTTTTAGGTGCCATTGAGTAAAATACAACTCGTTGAAACCCTGTGAACAAGAGATCAGAATCTTGTCCTATCCCATGCTGTCCTTATCTCTGACATCCTCAAGACATGCCTTATCTCTATCATACAGACAGTACATTATCACCTCTCTCATACTCTGGCCATTTAGTGACTTCTTAAAACATATACAACCATTATTTAGCTGATTCCACTTAATATTTGTATCATTTAAAAAAATTACTCTGGATCAGGATCTATGAGAACTGAGTTTCTGTGATCAAGTATAATTCAGTCCAAAAGCAGGTGGACTCTAGAGTGAAGGAATGAATAATGTTGACAATCTTGGTATTGATTTCATATGAAAACTGTGATACAAGGGAGACATTTAATGGGCATTTGCTATATAAAAAAGAGGAAATAGAATAAGTAACATGAAAATCATGTATTGGCAAAGAGTATTGAACGTACCAAGGACTGCCAAAGGAATAAAAACATTTTTTTTCTTGGGACAAGTGCATTCAGGATGCTTCTTACAGATAACTAAAGATGGTGAAAGTTCATCTCACATATTGTTATCAGGAGGGGAGAGTTCTTGGAAAAAGATATCGTACCGTGTAAAGTAGAGAGTCGGTGAAAGAGAAGAGGACCATGAAAGAGAATGTTTAACACAATGACTTTAAACCTGGGCTCAAGCATCTTGGTTGGAGATTGTGAGGATGGCACAGCTTACATGATATATTATTCTGATCTGTAGTTCATACGGTCACTATGAGTCACAGTTAAGCCAATGACACCTAGCAGCATCAAGAAGTTATTCCTCACATCCTCTTTTTCTAGTTCCAGGTAAACCTCCATCACAGGCTTCTCCTCAGATAGAGGGGTTCCTGCAGAAACACTTTTGAGGAGAATTTGATGATCTTACTGTGTCTGGTGGGTGATATTAATCAGCGGCCCTCAGGCCTGGTTTTAATTGTTTTGGTTAAACATTCTTCTAATTGGTACAGCACTGGTCTGTCCATTTGCTGTGTAGAGGTAACTCGTGGTTGCTGTGATGCTAAACACTGTGACACTGATGTGTCAAATGCAATAATGGTTACCCATGGTGGACAGTGTTTGGTGGAGCTCCCCAGTTAAAACAAGCCTGGAAGCAGGAGTGACATCCACTTCCGAAATAGCCTGTCTCTGGAAACCCTATGAACTTGGAGAAATGATGAAAATTATACAGGTATTGAAGGGTTTCGTTCATAAGGTCGCGACAAGTCATTTACGACTTGATGGCACTTAACAACAACAATAACAACAACTGCGTCCGTAGCTTTCTTACCTTGTGCTCTGAATGGTGGAAACATCTTTATTGAGGGAAGAGAGATTGCTTTTCAAAATCCACAGAATAGTGATGTAAAACATCAAGTTTATCTGTGGAAACAACATGAAAATTAACTTAGAATTTTAAGGTCATGATGTATCACTGATACATTAGAAGAGACAGGGTCTTACTATCTCCACTGTAATGTTTAAGAGTGCCTCTCCCCCTGAAACAAACCACATTGTATTCCCTAAAGGTACAAAAAGTCTCAAGATAATTGGTAGCAAATTATATATACAATTTAGGTAGAGATTTAAACTGTGCATCATTTTTAAGATGTTATAAAGACCAACTAAAAAAATTAAAATTGTCAACCCCTAAATGTGCAAAAAAGCTGGAGTCAGAAAATCAAAAGAGTCAAACTTGCTTGGCATTTCTTAAGTGGAGGGAAATGAAGAACAAATTCAAGCCTTAAGATGTAATACTTAAGGAAATTTTGGGTAGAATATTAATCTAGGAATCATAAAAAGTAGGAGTATAGAGTCACTGCATCAAAAGTTATTGGATGACCAGAGAAATTACATAAAATAACGTGTGATCAAGAGAATGTGGTGATCACAAAGATGTTAAAGCTGATCTGAAGGAATTGTCAAAAAACTGGAATGCCTTAGGCATTGACTGCATATCAACTGACATGTTTCAACAAACAGATGCTGCCCTGGAGATGCTTACCAAGCTGTGAGAAGAAAACTGGACAACCCCCTGGCCAACTGACTGGAAGAGATCTATAAGATCCTCACCATTGGGTGAATTGGCAGCATCATGATAGATGATGAAGAGATTGAGATTGTTAACAGCTTTAGTTTGCTTGGGGCCACAAGCAAAACTCTTGGTATCAGCAGCTAGGAAATTAAAAGATGAGTTGCATTGGGAAAATCTGCTGTCAGGGAACCTCCAGAATTCTGAAGAGCAACGATGTTAGTCTGGAGACTAAGGTGTGCCTGATCCAGGCCATGGTTTTTGTAATTACTTATTATTCATCAGAAAGCTGGACAATGATTAAGGATGACAGAAGATTGAGTCTTATGAGTTGTAGTGCTGGAGAAAGATACTGAATATACCATGGACTGCTAAGAGAACAAACAGGTTCATCCTGGAGAGAGTGAAACCAGGCTGCTCCTAGAAGGCAAGGATTCTAAAGCTCCAGGTGACACATACTTTGGGCATGTTGCAAGGAGGAACCAGTCCTTGCAGAGGGGCATCATTGTTGGAAGGATGGAGGGACAGCACAAGAAAGGAAGACCCTGGATGAGTTGGACTGACTCAGTGATTAGGGTAATGGGGGTGAGTGTGTCTGAGACAATGAGATTGGTTCAAGACAGAGCAGGATTCAGAGCTGTCGTACATAGGATCGCTATGAGTTGCAAATGACTTGATGGCACATAACAACAACAAGGATTGATGCCTTTAAATTATGGTGCTGGGAAAGAATACCGAATATGCCATGATCTTAAAAAACAACAACTATTTGGTCTTGGAATAAATGCAGCAGCTAGAATGTTCATTAAAATCAAAGACGGTAAAATTTCATCTCATATATTTTGGGCATGTAATTGCATAGGAACCTGTTTGTTCTACTGGCAGTCCATAGTATATTCAACACTCTTGTCCAGCACCATAGCTCAAAAGCATGAATTCTCTTTCTATCCTCCCTAGTCATTGTCTAGTTCTCTGATGCTTACTAAGCAATTGTGAAGACCATGGCCTGTTCATCCTACAGAGGGTGAAACCAGGCTGCTCCTTGGAGGAAAAGATTCTGAGTCTTCATCTGACATACTTTGAGCATTTTTCAAGGAGGGACTAGTCCTTGGAAAGGGATATCATGCTTGGAAGGGTGGAGGGACAGAGAAAGAGATGAAGACCATCGAAGCAATTCAGTGACTGGGGTAATGAAGGTAAGTGTGTCAGAGACAGTAAAGTTGACACAGGATAGAGAAGGTTTCAGGGCTATTGTACATTGGGTCATATAACAACAATGATTATATAGGGATCATTTCTGGGAAAGGAGACCATGCTTAGAAAGTACAGGGTCAGGGAAAAGGAAGAAGACCCTCAACAAGATGGATTGATGTAGTCGTTGCAAAAATGGGCTGAAGCACAATGGAGGTTGTAAGAAGTTGGCGCAGGGCCCGACGATGCTTTGTTTGGTTGTACCTAGGCTCGTTATGAGTTGAACTGATGCAGTGGAATCTAACAAACCCAGTTTCAAGAAACAAACCCTTTCAAAGTTAGCTGTGCTTTTTACTTTCCATCTCAGTGAGGTCCTTGACAACAATTTACTCATTGCAGCATGTCTTTTGATTTCCTGACCATTGGTGCCAAGTGTGTTGATTTTTAAAACAAGCAAGATAAAATAGCTGACAACTTCAGTCATTTCTCCATCTATCATGATATTGCTTATTGGTCCAATGGTGAGGTTTTGCCTTCCCAATGCTGAGATGTAATCCATAATGAAGGCTGTCGTCTTGATCTTCTATAGCGAGCATTTCAAGTCCTCTTTGCTTTCAGCGAGTAAGGTTGTGTCATCTGCATAATGCAGGTTGTTAATGAGTCTTTCTCCAATCCTGAGTCCACATTCTTTTTCGTAAAGTCCAGCTTCTCAAATTATTTCCTCTGTATACAGTTTGAATAGGCATGGAGAAAGGATACAGCCCTGATGCACACCTTTCTTCATTTTATTTATTTTTTGGCAAGGATGTTTAAAGGTAAGAAAAACAACATAATTAATCACATTAACAAAGCAAAGAACAAGAGTCTTGTGATCCTATCAACCGATGCAGAAGAGGCCTTTGAGAAAAATTATTTCTTGATTTTAAAACATGTATTGTCTGTCTAGACCATGGACTCTTGGTTTAAGTATAAATTTAGCATGGGCACAATTAAGTATTCTGGAATTTTTATTCTTCTCATTGTTAGCCATAATTTGTTATGATTCTCACAGTTAAATATGTTTGTGTAGTAAATTAAACACAAATAAACATGCTTCTATTATTCTCTGCTTTAAACCAAGATCTATCTGACATCAGCAATGATATCCCTTATTCCATGGCCTCTTCTGAGTCTGGCTTAAATTTCTTGCAGTTCCCTGTCCAGGCATTTTTGGATAATCTTCAACAAATTTTACTTACATGTGGTATTGATTACATTGTTTGATAACTTCCATGTTCTGTTGGATCACCTATTTTGGGGATTGGAACAAATAGGAATCTGTTCTAGTCAATTGGCCAGGTAGCTGTCTTCCAAATTTCTTGGCATAGACTGGTGAGCATATCCAGGGCTGTATCTGTTCATTGGAATAGTTCAGTTGGTTTCCTATAAGTTTCTGGGAACTTTTTTTTTT
>NW_006399935.1:1794625-1796811 GCF_000299155.1 Elephantulus edwardii
GACGGCACATAACAACAACAACAACAACCACTTCCTATATGGTGGAACACATGTACAGAGACAATAGACAGATCACTTAGACTACATTTTACCTTTTAATTAGCAGAATATTTAATGTTTGTGCCACCAGGGCCCTGGAACCCCAAACTACACAAGAATAAATATCTGTCTCTGGTTACCTACCAAGATAATAACAGCCACTGGTCCCATGAAGCTCCAAATAAAGCCTTTGTCAAACTCCAGCCAGCAACTGTTGAGAAAGAATAAATAGCATTAACTGCCTTGTTGTTGCTGTTTTTAGGTGCCATCAAATCGAGTACAACTCATACTGACCCTGTGAACAAAATTTCTGATCCCTGTTCTTTCCTGTGCCATCCTCACACTTCCTGACATGTGAGAGCCCATTGTGGCAGTCACCATGTCAACCCACCTGGCAAATGGTCTTCTTCTCCTTTGCCAACTCTCCACCCTTCCCAGCATCATGTCCTTCTCCAAGGGACAGCACCTCCTAGCAACATGACCAAAGTATGTGTGTCTTCAAAGAGCACTCTGGCTGCACACTCTCCAAGACATATCTGTTGGTTCTTTTGGCTGTCGATGAGATGTTCAGCACTATTCTCCAACACCACAGCTCAAAGGCATCAATTCTTTTTCTTTCATCCTTATTCTTTGTCCCACTCTCAGATGCATAGCCAGTGATCAGAAAGACTATGGCTTAAATCAGACACACCTTAGTCCTCAAACTGACATCATTACACAAAAATTTGGAGAGATCCCTAACTGCAGATTTTCCCACTGCAATGCGTCTCCTTATTTCCTGATTGCTGATACCAAGGGTATTAACTGTGGATTCAAACAAGATGAAGTTGTTGACCGTTTCAGTCTCCTCTCTATCCATCATGATGTTGCCTATTGGTCCAGTGGTAAGAATCTTTGTTTGCCTGACATTAAGATGCAATCCATACCGAAGGCTGCACTCCTTGATCTGCAACAAGTGCTTCAGGTCCCCACTTTCAGCAAGCAAGATTGTGTCATCTATATAACACAGGTTATTGATGAGTCTCCTTCTAACCCTGATTCCACACTCTTCTTCATAGAGTTGAGCTTCTCAAATAATTTGCTCAGCATATCAATTGGATAGGTATGGAGATAGAATACAATCCTGATGCACTCCCTTCTCAGTTTTAAACCATGCAATGTTCCCCTGCTCTGTTCAAGGGAACAGCCTCCTGGTCCAGGTATAGGTTCCACATGAGCAAAATTAAGTGCTCAGGGACTCCCATTCTTCTCAATGTCAGCTACAACTTGTCATGATCCACACAGTCAAATGACTTTGATGACTAAAGTGTTCTTGACCTAATCATGAGCTTTTCAATTGTTTCATAACCATCTGAAAACTATAGATATAAAACTGAAAATAATGTCCAAACACACTCTCAAAGATCAAATATTATGACTTCCTACACTGATCACCATAGATTTTATTTCAAAATAAGAAGCTGTGATTGATTGAGGACATAAGAAGTTGAGATCACTGGGTGTTTTTACTATCTCTTCATTCCCTACTAAGATCATTCTCATTAATACCCAGACATCATCTTCACCACCTCCTCTTTTATCAGCTCTCAGCTGAAGACAAGATATTTTCTTTGTACTTTTAAACATCCTCACGACAATCGCCACAAGGCGCCATCTAATTAATCCTGATTGCTCATGCCCACAGGTGTACCAGAGTAGAAATCTGTCCCACAGGGCTTTCAACAGTTGAATTTAAAGTAGTAGACCACTAAGAATTTCACTCATGGCACCTCTAGGTGGACTTGAGCCTTCAGGAGAAGGTAGAGACTTGGATTTAGGGTCTCCTTGTGCTTATGTGAACCTTATACATGAATCAGGAAGCAGTCCTCAGAAAATATGCATTTATTAAGCTACCAATGTTACTCCTCTCCAGAAGTTCAACTTCTCTAGGGTGTCCATGGGAGTAAGATGGATGTCTCCCCCTGTTATGATTCCCAGCCTCAGAAGCCCAGTGGAAAGTCACTATCAGCTGGAAGTCTCTCAATGGAAGTACATTTTTTTAAAATTTAGTTTGTTTATTTTTCATTTCAATGAACATCTACAGAGATTTTGGAATTCCATTCATTCATTGTTGCACCCTTCTCCCCATACAAACCCCTCTCCCCCCC
>NW_006399935.1:1797366-1798747 GCF_000299155.1 Elephantulus edwardii
TGGTCTCTTTAGGGTATATTCCCAGTAGTGGAATTGCTGGGTCAAATGGTATCTCTATTTGCAACTTTTTGAGAAAGCGCCACAATGCTTTCCACAGTGTTTGCACCATTTTACACTCCCACCAACAGTGAAAAAGGGTTCCAGTCTCTCCACAACCTGGCCAGCATTTGTTGCTTGTTGTTCTGTTAAATTTTGCTAGTCTTACTGGAGTACATTTTAACTGTTCTTGAAAAAGTGGAAGGTCAGCAAGGAAGAAGAGTCTCTATGGGATGAATCTACACAGTGACTATAACCATGGGCTTAAGCACAGCCTAGACTGCTAGAGCGATGCAAGATTAAATAGAAATGTGTTGTGTTGCACACAGCATTGCTACCACCACCACCACCGCCACTGCCGCCGCCGCCACCACCACCACCACCAAGAGCCATGCTATGGAACAAAGTCCTGAAAAGTTGTTCCACAAATGTTGCTGTCATTGTTATATGTCATGGGGTTAATTCCAACAGACAGTAACATCATGTGAAGGAATAGAACTCCTCCCCAAATGCCATGTTACCAGATTCTAATGAAAACAAGAGCAAGTGCTTATAACACTTGGAAGCTGTAATATTTTGGGGGACAGATCACAAAGTGCATCTTCTGCAGAGCCATTGGTTACGTTTGAGCCTTCAACCATTCATTTAGCAGACAAGTACTTATCTGCTATCACCACAGCTCCTTTCAGTAGATTATAGTCAAGAAACCCTCTGGAACTTCCTTTTGCGGGTCGTGGTGAGCGCCGAGAGATCACTATGAAGGCTTCGGAAACACTTCATGAGTACAAAGTGGTGGGGCACAGCCTGCCCACCCCCAAGTGTCAGACTCCACCACTTTACCGCACGCGCATCTTCGCCCCCAACCGTGTTGTTGCCAAGTCCAGCTTCTGGTACTTTGTACCACAGCTGAAGAAGATGAAGAAGTCTTCTGGGGAAATTGTATACTGTGGACAGGTGTTCGAGAAGACCCCCCTTGCGTGTGAAGAACTTTGGCATCTGGCTGCGCTATGACTCCCGCAGTGGGACCCACAACATGTACCGGGAATACCGGGACCTGACCACCGCAGGAGCTGTCACCCAGTGCTACCGCGACATGGGCGCTCGGCATCGTACCAGGGCCCACTCTATCCAGATCATGAAAGTGGAGGAGATCGCAGCCAACAAGTGCCGCCAACCTGCAGCCAAGCAGTTCCATGATCAAGTTCCCACTGCCCCACCGGGTCCTACGTCGCCAGCACAAGCCACGGTTCACCACCAAGCGGCCCAACACCTTCTTCTAGGCACAGCCCCTCTGCCTCATCCCAGTTTGCCCAATAAAACACCTTGGGGATTGAAAAAAAAAAAA
>NW_006399935.1:1798971-1799547 GCF_000299155.1 Elephantulus edwardii
ATGACGGAGCACAGCACCTGGAATGGAATGAGAGCTGAGAAGTTGGATCAGATACTAAATGTTTGGCTACTAACCGACGAGGAACTCCTTAGCTCCTTGGCCATCTTCATGGTGGCGTCTATTGTTCCTTGCTTCTCCTTTTTTCTGTCTCTGCGTCTAAGCTGCTGTTTCTGTCACTAAAAAATGGAAAATTCTATGAAGCACAGTTCTGGTCTAGGCACATAGGGTCATTCTGAATTAGAGGCTTGATGACAACTCCATTGATTCCACCTCATTAATATATCAAATTCCCAGGTGGGATTATATCAACATAGCGAGGGATTAGGATTCCAGTACAGATTTTGAGAAGACACAATTCAATCCATAATACACTTGGATCTTTACTGACTTCCACTATTATATTCCCAATAGTCTATCAACTGTTTTTCTCTCCTATTTGTCTGAGAAGCAGGGAGTACGCTAGGGATGCATCCTATCTCCGTACCTTTTCAACCTGTATGCAGAGCAGATTATCCGGGAGGCTGGGCTCTATGAGGAGAAATGTGGGGTCAAGATTGGTGGACGATTTATCAACAA
>NW_006399935.1:1801107-1802783 GCF_000299155.1 Elephantulus edwardii
CCGATGTATCTTAAGCCAATGTCATAGTCTCTGACATACCAACCCCTATTACCCCGTCAATCCATCTCGTCCAGAGTCTTCTTTTCCTGTGCTGTTGCTCCACCCTTCTAAGCACGATGCTCTTTCCTTAGGAGTGGTCCCTCCTGCCAACATGCCCAGAGTATGTTAGATGGAGCTTCAAACTTCTTGTCTCCAAGGAACAGCTTGGTTCACCCTCTCCAGGAAAGATCTCTTTGTTCACTTGGCAATCCATGGTATAGTCGGTAATATTCTCCAGCACCACAACTCAAAAGCATGGATTCTTCTATTATCCTTAGTCATTGGTCAGTAATTTGTCTTTTGATTTCCTGACTGATAGAGCCAAGAGTATTGATTGTGGAATCTCCATCTCTCATGATGCTGTCAATTGGCCTAGTGGTGAGAATCTTTGTTTTCTTGATGTTGAGCTTCAATTCATCTTGAAGACTGCAGTCCCTGAACTTCTGCAGAAAGTGCCTGAGGTCCTCCTCAGCTCCAGCAAGCAAGGCTGTATCACCTGCATAGTGCACGTTGTTGATGAGTCTTCCTCCAATCCTGATGTCACATTCCTCCTCATGAGGTCTACCCTCTCAAATGATCTGTTCTGCATAAAGATTGAAAAGGTATGGAGATAGGATATTCACCTGATGTACATATTTCCTGATTTTGAACCATGCAGTGTTTTCTTGTGTCCTGGTCCAAGTATAAGTTTCACATGAACACAATTAAGTGTTCTGGGATTCCCATTTTTTTCAAGGTTAGCCACATGTATTGTGATCCACACTAGTGATTGGAATGTGAAAAGTATGAATGTAGGAAAACTGGAGATTGTTAAGAAAGAAATGGAAAGCATAAATATTAATATACTGTTGTTGTTTTTGTTGTTGTTAGGTACCATTGAGTCATAGATGACTCATAGCAACCCTATGAACAAAAGACCTGAGCTCTGTTCATAGAGTTTCCAGAGGCAAGCCGTTTCAGAAGTGGAGGCTCCTTCTGCTTCCAAGCTTGCTTTTATCGGGAAGCTCCACCAAGCACTGTCCACCATGAGTAACCATTATCGAATTTGACACATCAATGCCACAGTGTTTAGCATCACAGCAACCACGAGTTACCTCTGTACAGCAATGCACAGACTAGCGTTATACCACTTAAAAGAAAGTTTGACAAAAATGAAGTGGATTGCCATGGAACATTTTTAATTAGACAGTTCTATGATGTCCTTACACTGGAAATGAAAAGGTGAGGGAAAACGAGGTCACGATCATAGTAAAAAAAGACTATTTCTAGATTCATCTTGAAATACCATGTACATGGTATACCAATTGACATATTTCAGCTAACAGATACTGCCCTGGATGTGCTCACCAAGTTGTGCCAAGGAATCTGGAGAACAACCACTTGGCCAACTGACTGGAAGAGATCTATATTTGTTTCTATCCCAAATAAAGGTGACCCAACAGAGTGTGGAAATTATAGAACAATCTCATTGATTTCACATGCAAGCAGGATTTGACTGAAGATTATCCAGAAAACACTGGAACAGCACATCAGCAGAGAACTACCAGAAGTCCAGGCTGGGTTTAGAAGGGGTAGTGCTACTAGGGATATTGTAGCTGATGTTAGATGGATCTTGGCTGAAAGCAGAGAATACCAGA
>NW_006399935.1:1803811-1811469 GCF_000299155.1 Elephantulus edwardii
TGCAAGCTACTCGACGGCACATAACAACACAACAAAAACAGCCTACAACCAGGAGAGAATAAAATAGATGAATGCGACCTTCAAAGGACCAAATCCCTCTGCACGTTGAAAAACTTTGAGCATCTGCATCGACAAGCAGTATCCAGTCCAGAGGAAGCCATCTGGTTGCAGCAATCAACACTAACTCACAGTCTGGATCATTTTCTCTTCATCCGGATGGGTTCTGGGCAACTCACTGCAGCCATCTGTAGCTGCATTTAAATGAGCATCAGCTGGAAACTCAGCAGTTCACACTTCTCCTTGCATTCCGGACCCACTGGTCCGTTTACTCAGTCTTTGTGCTCACATACATGGGGCCAAGTGAGTAAGTCCAGGGTCCTCATGGCTCCTTAAGCCAACACCTTTTTTTGCTTATCTACACATCTATGCATGCTAGGTGGATAATGCTGAAGGAACATGTCCAAGCTCAGCCTGTTGCGTCATTGTTGTATTTCTCCTTAATTCCACTCCGCCAGATCCAGGTGTTCACTATGAATAAGCATACTCGCCAGCAGTTCCCTTTAACTTCAAGGTCTGCAACTGCTTTCTGATGGGCACCAACTTTATGCTGTTTCAGAAGTTAAACAGCTTGTTCCAGTTTTAAAACATCAGTCTCCTTTTCCTTTAAACAAAAATTATCTTTCCCCTTTTTCCTGCTTGCCTTTCTTTCAACTGTAAATATTTTTAATCAAAGATGCAGGTTGTTCTACAAATCGATTCCAATGCAAACCTCCTTAGAGTATTGGACGGGACTTCATCTTTATATTTGCTTTCTTCCTTACCCACCACTTCCACATCCCCTTGAGCCCCAAGTACAGCCAATTCCACTCTGGAAATGTTTCTTAAATTAGACTCACTTCCTCTTTGTTGGCTTTGACTTTCATTAACTATCACTTTGTCCTCTGCCGACAGGATCTTGTTGCTCCAGCTTACCTCTGCCACCTTGGGCTTTGAAGGCCACATGGCCTTTGTCACACACAGAATTCACTCTGAGACACTTGAATTGCTATCATTGGAGTTATCCTGAGTGAGCAGGTACTCAAAGACTGAATTTTTATGTTTTCTTCCAGGGGAAAATAGTGTTTCCATAACGTTCTGATTATAGGATCATAGTCAGTTATGGCTAAAATGACACTTGGAGGGCACCTAAGTCTAATTTTTCCTGGAAATGATGGTGACCATAGTCTTGATGAAAGTAAAAGTGAACATTTTGCTGAGCGTTAATCCATCATTCTCTTTATATATTTCATTTTAATGAGTCCTTATTAAGGAGAATTGCATGTTGGGTTTGCTTTGTCTTCTTGAATTGCTCTTTGAAATCTTCTGTTCAGCTCTTTTACTTTAGCATCTCTTCCCTTTGGTTTGGTTTCCAGTGCAGTTTTCAGGGTCTCTTCTGACATGCATTTTGGTCTTTTCTTTATCTTCTGACTTTTTAATGATCTTTTGCTCTCTTCATGGATGATGTCCTTATCTCCTTCAACTTAACTAATCTTTGATTATTGGTGTTCAATACTTCAAAGTTATTCTTAAGATGAGTTTTAAATTCAGGTGAGATAGACTCAAGATCCTATCTTGGCTCTCGTGGACTTGTTTCAATTTTCTTCAGCATCAGTTTGAACTTACACAAGTAATTGATAATCTCTCTGTTCCACAGTCAGTGTCTAGTATAGCTTTTATGGTAGATATTGACTTCTCCAGTGATTTCTTCCATAGATGTGTTGTTATTGTTATGTGCTGTTTAGTCACCTGCAGCCCCTATTGACCACCCTAGGTTCAACAGCTCTGAACCCTGCCCTGTTCTGAGCCAGTCTCACTAATTCTGACACCAACTGCCTATTCTATCAATCATCTCATCTGGAGTCTTCCTCTCCTGCTCTGTCCCTCCAGCCTTCTGAGCATTATAACCTTCTCCAAGGACGGGTCTCTCCTGGTCACATGCCCAAAGTGTGTGAGACAGAGCTTCAAAATCCTAGTCTCCAAGGAGAAACTTGGTTTCAACTTTCCCAAGACAGATCTATTTGTTTTCTTGGCAGTCCATGGTATGTTCAAGACTCTTCTTCAGCACCATAATTTGAAGGCATTGATTCTTCTTCTTTCATTCTTAGTCATTATCAAGCAATCTGATGCATAGCAAGTAATTGCAAAGACCATGGCCTGGATTAGGTGTGCTTTAGTGTCTAGACTGATATTGTTGCTTTTTAGCACTCTGGAGAGGTCCCTGGCAGATTTTTCCCAATGCAATTCGTCTTTTGCTTTCCTGACTTCTTGTGTCAAGGGTATTGGTTGTGGAGCCAAGCAAGCTGTAATTGTTACAATCTCAATCTCTTCTCCATCTACCCACAGATTAGTCAATCAGATTTCTATTTAGTCCATCTGGTTAGGTCATAAGTAAAGTCATCGTCGTGTTTTTTTTTAAAAAGATATTTGTACTGAATAAATCATTGAATATCTGTGCTTTGTTGACTAAGCCATAGCAATTGACTATGTGGATTATATCAAATTATGGCTAACATTGAGAATAATGGGAATTCCAGAGCACCTGATTGTGCTCATGTGAAACCTGTTGTGTGAATAGAGCATGATTTAAAATTAGGAAAGATGTGACTTAGGGTTGTATCCTTTCTCCATACTTATTTAATCTGTATACTGAGCAAACTATTCAAGAACCTAGACTATATGAAGAAAGATGTCATATCGGGATTGATGTAAGATTCATCAATAACCTTTATTATGAAGATGATACAACCTTGCTTACTTAAAGTGAAGCACTTGCGTCAGAAGGTTAATCACTGCAGCCTTCAATATAGATTACATCTTAACATTAAGAAGAAAAAAAAATCCTCACCACTGGAATAATAGGCAACATCATGATGGGTGGAGAAAGCTTGAGGGTATCAACTACTTCATCTTACTTGAACCCACAGTCAATATAATGGTTACCAGCAGTCAAGAGATCAGGAGATGTGTTGCACTGGGAAAGTCTGCAGTCAAGGACCGCTCCAAATTATTGAGGAGTAATGATCTTCAGTTTAAGGACTGAGATACATTTGATTCAGGTCATGGTCGTTTTAGCCACTTGCTATGCATCTGAGAGTTAGGCAATGACAAAGGATGACAGAAGAAGAATTGATGCCTCTGAACTGGGGTATTGGAGAAGAGTGCTCAAGGTTCCACGTACTTGCTAAAAAACAAACAGGTATGTCTTGAAGAAGGTGCAGCCAGAGTGCTCCTTTGAGACACAGATGATGAAGCTTCTTCTCATATACTTTGGACATGTTTCTGGGAAAGATTATTTCTTGGAGCGGGACATCATGCTTGGGAAGGTGGAGAGGTAGTGAAAGGGAGGAAGACTCTTAACCAGGTGGGTTAACATGGGGATGTCACAGGATAGGACAGTGTTCAGATTGGTCATTCATAGGTAGGGTCACTGAGTTGTCCTTGACTCATTGGCACCTAACAACAACAACAACAACAGCAACAACAACAACATTCCAGAGACTAAATTTGTCATTACAAAGTAGCAGCTAAGCCACGGGATACATTTCCCAGCCTCCTTTGCAGTTATGTGTGACCCTATGACGAAGTTCTAAACAACAGGATGTGAGACGAAGCCCATACAAACCCCCTCATTGATTTCCACCATGCTCTTTGCTCAAATGGAAAGGAACCAGCAGTGACTTTGGAAGCTTTGCATGGAATATGGCAGAATCTCCTTTACCACATAGGTGGGGAATAGACACTCTGAAAACCTGCTGCCTCCCTCCCACATTTACAAGGAAATGAAAAAATTATCATTTTGCCATGGAGTACCATTGAGTGGTGCAGTGACTGAACAATCAGCTGCTAATCAGAAGGTTAGCAATCAAAATCCACAGAGAGTGGCCTTTGAAGAAAGGCCAGGTGATCTCTTTCCAGAAGGTCACAACCACTGAAAACCCTACTGAGCACAGTGTTCTGAAGCCCATGGGCTCCCTCTATGCCAGGATCAACTGCAGATAACTGGGCTGGGTCACTGAGCCATTGATATACTGCATTTCATTCTTTTTATTGGCTAAGTTTACCTTACCTTTCCCATCTTTGGCATATTGTTGTTGTTAACTGTTGTTGGTACTATTGAGTTAACTATGACTCATAAAAGCCCTAGGAACAATGACTGTGAACCTCACTAATCCTACACCATTCCCGTCATCTCTGACACGCTCGAGCCCATTGTCACAGTCACTGTGTCAATTCAGCTTGTTGAGAGTCTTCCTCTCTTTTGCTGACCTCTCTTTCTCGTTATCTTTTTTGCTGACTTTTTTTGCCCATCTGTCTCACTCTTAATCACTTTGTTAATTGGCCTCTTGGAACAAGCTATTCTTAATTACAGGATTTAACAATCTGAAATGAGGTCTATACTTTCCCGCTATTCTCATTTCTGATTCTTTCCGCTTCTCCCTCAAGCATTCTCAGGGCAAGATGGGCAGATTTGATTATGAAATAGAGACAATGAAAAATCTTACCTTGTTCTCAGTTTTGTCAATCCCCGCGAGGAAGAGCAGGTGGGCCAGGAAGAGGCAGATGGAGAGCTGCAGGTGCAGCGAGGTGCTGGTGTTCTGGATGGGCCGGCACAGCAGGAAGGTGAGGGCCGCCAGGAAGAGGCACAGCAGGGAGAGGCCCAGCCCCACGTAGGTGATCACCGTTAGCACAGGATCTGCCTGTGAGCCAGGAGGGCAGGTATCTGTTATACTTCTGGACGCAGCAGTTATGGCCCTAGAGGTAAGTCAGATGGGGTTTTCCAGCTCAAAGATTCCTCGAGTAAGTTACTTAACCTCTCTGAACCTTGATTGTTTCAACCAGTAGACCCTGGTTTGGAAACTGTCTCACATATCTTGTGAATGTTAGCCGGAAGGACCAGTCCTTGGAAAACATACAGTGGATATGGTAGAGGATCAACACAAGATTCTTGACGAAAAGGATTGACATAGTGTTAGAAACAATGGGCTTGAACACAGCCGAGATCATGAAGAGGGGAAGGTCGAACAGGGTTCTGATCTGTTACTAAAGGATTGCTGCAAATCCTACTGCGTTTATTGGCACCAAATAACAACAACGATTCAGCCTCCAAACATGATGCCATGTTTTTGTTCACATTATCCATCTTTTTACCTTATTAGCACAGAATTTAGATAAAATAATCATCATAGAAATATACATATAAAACGAAGTATAAAACTCTTAAGCACACCTTTCCTGATTTTAAACCAAGCCCTTGTTCTGTTCAACAATTGCTTTTTGATCATTGCACAATTTCTGAATACTCAGAATTAAGTATGATGGAATTCACGTTCTTTGCAATGTGATCTGTTAATTTGTTATGGTCCACACAGCCCAGTGCTGTTAAAACAGAGATAAACATCTTTCTGGTATTCTCTGCTTTTAGCCAAAGTTCATCTGACATTTGCAGTGACACCCTTTCTCCTGGTCCTCTTCTAAATACAGCTTGAATTTCTGACTGTTCCCTATCAATATACTACTGAAAATATTTTTTGGTCTTCACCAGAACTTGTTGATCATCCATAAAATGAAATAAAGTCCTAATACATGCCATAACGTTGATGAACCTTGAAAATATTATGTTGAAAAAATAAGTTGCAGAACATAAGTACCATATGGTCTCACTTATATAAAATGGGAAAATACATGTTGTTGTTGTTAGGTGTTGTACAACCGAATGAAATCCCATCTAATCTTTATTATATGTACTGTTTTTAAGCCCAGTATCACAAACACTGTGTTCATCCGTATTCTTTATCCATAGGCAGTCTCTTTTTCATTGCACCTCTAGTTTTCTGAGTATAATGTTCTTTTCAGGGACTGGCTGTTTTTATAATATGCCCAGAGTATATGAGATTCAATCAAGTCTTACCATCCTTGATTCTGAGGAGTACCCTGGATGAACTTCCTTCAAGATCAATTTGTTGTTGTTTTTTTAAGGCCTTGGTAAATTCAATATTCTTTCCAAGATCATAATTCAAAGCATAGATTTTTGTTTTGTCTTTATTATCTATGTTTCATATATATATATATAAATAAATTAAAAGACATATTGCAATGGGAAAGTCTGCTGTTAAGGACCTCTCTAAAGTACTGAAGAGCAACGGTGTCTCTCTGGAGACTTAGGTACGTCTGATACAGGCCATGGTCTTTGTTATGCGTCAGAGAGTTGGACTAAGGAGAACTGATGCTTTTGAGCTGTGGTGTTGGAGAAGAGTACTGAGGGTACCATGGACTGCTAAGAAAACAAACAGATTCATCCGGGACAGGGTTAAACCGGGCTGCTCCTTGGAGGCAAGGATTCTGAGGTTTTGTCTGATATACTTTGGTCATGTTGTAAGGAGGGAGAGGTCCTTGGAGAGGGACATCATGCTTGGGAGGGTGGAGGGCAGGCGCAGGAGGGGAAGGCCCTCTAAGAGATGGATTGATTCGCTGACTGGGTTAATCAGGATGAGTGTGTCGGAGACAATGAGATTGGCACAGGACAGAGCAGAGTTTAGAGCTGTTGTACATAGGGTCGCTATGAGTTGCAAGCGACTCGACGACACATAACAACAACATATATAGCAACTGAATGTACTACCTGCAGGTCAGGTATACGTTAGTCATTAAGGTTGCCTGGCTGCTTCTTAGCATTTTAAAAAGGTCTTTAGCAGCATATTTTTCTAATGCAATATGTCATTTGATTTCTTGACTACCTGTTCCAAGTGTGTTCATTATAAATCCAAATAAAATGAAATCCTTGGTAGCGTCAATCTTTTTGCCCGTTTGTGATGATATTGTTCACTGGTCCTGTTGTGGGGATTTTATGTATAAAAGTAGAGGGCGCTGCACTCGTATAGTCCATAAGGAGCTGAACTGCTAACTCAAACGCAACACCTTTGAGTGTGAGTTCACCACGGAGTCTGAGCGAAAGACTGTCAGTCTGCTCCCATGTGATTCAGAGCCTCTCAAAAACCTGCCGAAGGCTTCTGACTCAATGACAGTGAGAGACAGTAGTAGGAAGCAAAGACTTCATAGATATGGAAGAAGGTAGGAAGATGAATTTCCATTCCTTCATTGTTGCATTTTCCTCCCCCACCCCCTCCAGTTAACTTTTATCTTTGGAAAAAAAAAAATTCTTTCATTGTTGTGTAATTTCCTCTCCCCAGTCCACAGCTATAGAGTTCTTATTCTGGACTACTGTCATGCAAATATCACCTAATCATATATTCCTTTTGGCTGTTCGTTCATAGGGTTGCTATGAGTCGTCTATGACTCGACGGCATTAAACAACAATAACAATGACGACGACCAAGAGAGAGCTACGTTGGCCTAGTGGAAGGAAGCTGTGCTACCAAGCCGAAGGTGGGTGACTGTCATCTGTGGCCCTCGGCCAGGTTTAAATTGTCTTCCTGTCAAACATTCTTCTAGGTGGTATAGCACTGGTCTGTGCGTTGTTGTACAGAGGTAACTCGTGGTTGCTGTGATGCTGAACACTGTGACAGCGATGTGCCAATCGTGGTAATGGGCACCCATGGTGGACAGTGTTGGCTGGAGCTTCCCGACTAAATCAAGCCTGGAAGCAGGAGCGGCATCCACTT
>NW_006399935.1:1811954-1819585 GCF_000299155.1 Elephantulus edwardii
TTTTTGAGAAAGTGCTATGCTGCCTTCCATAGTGGTCGCACCATTTTACACTCCCGCCAACAGTGAATAAGGGTTCCAGTTTCTCTACAACCTCACCAGCATTTGTTGTTTGCTGTTCCACTGAACTTTGCTATTGTCACTGGGATGAGATGATATCTCATACTTGTTTTGATTTGCATCTCAGAGCTAGAGATTTTGAACATTTCTTTATGCGTTTGTTTGCCATCTGAAAGTCGTCTTTGGTAAAGTGTCTGTTTATATCTTGTGCCCATTTTGCAATTAGGTTGTTTACCTTTATCTTGTCGAGGTGCTGGAGTATTCTATGAATTCTAGATATAAGTCCCTTATCAGACATGTTATTACCAAATATTTTTTCTCAGTCTGTGACTTTTCTTGGAGAAGTTTTTTATATGCATAGGGATTTGATTCTTAGAAGGCCCCATTCTATTTTATTCTCTCCTGCTTGTAGATTTTTCAGGATGTTTGGAAGACTAATCATGCTATGTACTAGGGCTTCTAGAGTTCTTCCAAGCTTTTCTCTGATGGACTGTTTTCTTATGGGACAAGTGTCTGTTAAAGGCAGTGGAAAACATCGGAAAAAGATAGTGACAATGGCAGCACAACATTAAGAAAGTAATCGATGTCACTATATTTTACATGTAGAAATTGCTGAATTGCAGTCTTTTGGTATATAACAGCAATTTTATTTATTCAATGCATAATTATTATAAAGCAAATATTAATGAGCTATTTAAAGTTCTCTTTTCCCCCAAATAAGTCTAAACATATATTTTAAACTTACATTATTCAGATACTATACTTTTCAATAGTAAAAATGACTCCTATCACATAAACAAAGTTATATTTAACAGAAATGTATTTTGCATAGCTTCAATCTTTCAATTTAAATTAAGTTACAACTCAATGTTTTAGTAGTACCGTATTTCTAACACTTAATAGACATACAGTCAGTTGTCTTATTGAGCCAGAGGCATAATGTAATATGATGGTCATAGTAATTTTTAATCTGTTTTAATCTATCTTGATCCCTGCGGTATTCTTGGTGCCTCCAGCAATGCCTGGCATATAGTGGTGATGTTGTTGTTGTTATGTGCCATTGACTTGACGAAGAACAATGGGTCTGAACCTTGCCCTGTCCTGAGCCGATCTCACTGTCTAAACACACTTGCCCTTGCTGCTACAGCCACCTATCCACTTCATACAGGTCTTCTTCTTCTGTGTTGACACTATCCTTCCAAGTATGATGTCCTTCCCTTCTGGCCACATGTCCAAAGTATGTGAGATGGAGCTTCAAAATCGTGCCCCCAAGGAGCAACGTGGTTTTACCCTCTCTAGGATAGAATTACTTGTTCTCTTGGCAGTCCCTGTCCAGTCCTTTTCTCCAGCACTACAACTAAAAGGTTTCAATGCTTCTTCTGTCATCTATGTTCCTTGTCCATCTCTCAGAAGCATAGCACATAATTGTGTAGATCAGGGTCTGGACCAGGCACACCTTAGTCTCTATGATAGAATGATATTAATAAATTCAGGATTATCCAAACATATGATATAATTGTAAAAGTGACATCAGTTGCCTCCAGCTTGTCAAACTCATTGCTTTGCCCTAGAATTCTATTTTTCTTTCTTCAGACATATAGAGTACTTTAAAATCTTTGTTAATCAGGAAAGAAAATGCATCTTTCCTGGATTAGTATTCACTTCTTTGAAACGGTTTTTCTCAGTTACACGTTTTTTGTTTTTTTTTTATGGACTAGCAAATACCTCTTTGAAGATATTTTTCTAAGTTATTTGTAACTGCATTAACATTTATCTCTTTGAAGATGTTTTCCTCCATCATATGTAAAGTATATCACAAACTGTTTGTTTACTAGTAACTGTAACATTTAAAACAAATATAAAAACCAATGCCTACTCCTAGACAGGAAGGCAGAGATGATTCTCACGGCTCGGCCAGATCTGCCATAAAGTGGTTTGGATAATTGCAATTCATCTGCCTTTATTGGCAATTGACTACGGAAAGAGCCCCTTTTGTTCAGTAACATCTAGACTGACATCATTGCCCTTTAGCACTCGGGAGAGATCCTTGACAGCAGAGTTTCCCAACGTAACTTGTCTTTTGATTTCCTGACTGCTGGTGCCGAGAGTACTGATTATGGATCTGAGCAAGATGAAATCATTACCAATCTCAATCTTTACTCCATCTATCATGATGCTGCCTATTGGCCAGTGGTGAGAGTCTTTGTTTTCTTGATGTTGTGATGTTATTAGGTACCATCAAGTTAGCTCTGACTCAAAACAACACTATAAACAACAGAACAAAGTCCTGGCTAAACCTGCTCCATCCGCACTATTTCTGCTCCATCATCATCATCATCATCATCATCATCATTTCATTGCTGTCATCGTTGTGTCAGCTACGCTTGAAAAAGTAAAAAGTGAGTGTAAAAGGAGTCTTTCAAGGAGATGAATTGACAAATTGGTATACACTAGGTATTCTACAAATATTTTTGGAATGAAAAAATTAGGTCACACATAGAAAGCATGATAGTTTCCATATCATAAATACCCAGTAACTTGGAGCTAAAAAGAAATAGAGGAAGAAGTACATTTCTTGAAATTTTTGTTGTCCTCACTCTGATTGGGACATGACAAGTTAAGGGATTATGTCTTGTCATTGCTGAAAGGCCTAGGTAGGTTTATCAGTGATTCTGTCTTACAGTGTAAATGATACTTTTGATGTAGAAACCCTTGGACTTGACAATTGTGGTACTTGTCAACTCAGCCTCCCAATTTAAGAACTTTCTCTGTAGCTCAACCTCACTCACCCCATTCCTATGAAAATATCAGAGAAATAGCACTCAACTTAAGATGCAAGTCTCAAAAAATGATGGAAAAGAGATGGTTTATCAATACCCTACCATTATTTCTCAGTTATGTGAGGTGTTTTCTTTTTCTTGACACACAGAACTTTATTTAGAAACTGTTTAAAGTAGAAAAAACCCTGTCAAGAAAGAGCAGGTGGAAAATGAGTTCCCAATAAAATTTATGTGAGTTCTGAGAAGTGTCTCCTACACTGACTCCCAGAGCTTTTCAGAGGGAATTATACGCCAGTTGTCCACAGTGGTGACTGGCTTGATGACAAGGTTTGTATTGATCCCTATCCTTACCCTGTTTCACTTACCTGGCTCCCTGATGGAATTTTCTGGAATTGCCTTCCAAGTAAGCTACCTACTCTCTAATCTTTATCTTAGAATCCTTTTCTAAGAAGTGGAGAGAGTTACTTTACAGTTCATTGGACACAGTCAGGTTCACAAGAGAGGGCCATGGACCTTGGTACCTGGGGTGTACGAGCCATGAGGACAGCAAAGCTGGAGAGATGGAAACACTGGCATCTTGTGTAAGAATCATCGCTTTCCACGTAAGAGCAGCCCTCCGTCGACCAGCTGCCCCCTGCCTTCGATCCATCCCAGTAGACACAGAAATGTTTTGCTCTCGCATCAACAGGCTGGAAAAAGAACAGTATAGAAGTGATTCTCTTTCTCGTTTGTTATTTGTGCTTTATAGGCTGATCACATCTGCATCAGCACAGAGCCTGGAATAGGAAAATCCTGTTGTCTTGAGTACTTGTTGGGAAAAGCTTCACACCACCACCTGGTTGATGAGATCTGTTTGGTCAATCTTTCTGCCCTTCTCTGCTCATCTATTGACCATTCAGAGCTCGCTCATCAAGCTCCTTGTTCACTTGCAGTGTGTTGTATAAATGAGAGGCCCTGATTACTGAGGAAGAGAAAGTAGGGGTCTGTTTTTCTTACACATAATTTATTTTTTTTTGAAATGGTGGCTTGTTATGACGGTGGAAGTTATGCCACTCGCGTTTCAAATTCCAGCAGGATTGGATCCATTTCAGTGGAGCTTTGAGACTAAGACAGACTACTAAAAAAGCTCTGGTAATATCATTCTTTTTCGTGGCCTTTGGCACGTTTGAGTTCAGCGTTGTGACGACTGTCTAAGGGCATCTCAGTGAGGGTTTGCTCTTATAGAGGAACAACAACAATAATATCATTCTGAATATCGTGTTGTTGTTGGTTACAGCTTGTTTAACAGAAAAACATTGCTAGATTCTGCTTGATCTTAGCAGTGCGTGAGCCACATACGTGTGTTGTGTGAGTCTCTTAAGTGTTTTCTTCAGTCAATGAAAATGTTATGGATCACAAGACATTGTCTGGGGGCTTTGACTCACTTTGGATGTATTCTCAGGAAAGATTGATACTGGGAAAGAAAAAATGGCATGTGATGCTGTTCAAATGAATGGCCCACAAAGGTAGAGGAAACCCTCACTGAGATACCCTGGCACAGTGGCCTGAACTCAAACATATGTAAGACCAGGAAGATGGTGCAGGATTGGTCAATGTACTGTTTTGTTGTAGATAAGGTCACCATGAACAGAAGCTGAGTCAATGGGAAGTAATGTTTCCATCTTCATTTGGACAATTCCTTCTCCAGCCCTACTGGGCTCAATAGTCCTAGTACCCCTGTTGCTTCTTTTTTCTTTTTAAAAAAATTCCACCCTCCCATTCTATAGATTTAAATATGATCATGACTTTGTACTCCGGCACTGTCTGGGGAGCCTGAGGATGGAAAACTCACCAGCTCTTGTCAGTTGCTTTGAGTCTGAATGATCAGATTTTGATTGGATTTCCTACCAGACCTCTGATAGCACACTCTCTATTCTTTTAAATACTACGTGGTAGAATCTGTGCTAACACAAACAGTTATAGTAGAGGTACTTTGAAGGAACATGTGATAATCTACTTGCCGAAATGAAAAGAAAAAAAAAAATGAACCCGTAACCAAGAAAAAACGGGCCCTGAAAAAAGAAAACAACCCTGGCAAGGGGGAAGGAAAAGGCAAGAAAAGAAAGACCCAAAAGAAAAGGAATGGAAAAAGAACCGGGGCAAATGGGGGGTGGGGGGGTGGAAATAAGGAAAACGGCCCAAGAAAAAAAAAGGGTCAAAACTGCTGTGCATAGGGTCCTACAGGTTACAGGAACTCAACAGCATATAACAACAACAACAACAACATACTATATTGGTCGTTTGTATTTAAGCCTCTTCTTTAGAGTCACCAAGACCTCAGGGAGGGCCTTGGTATTTAAAAGTCGGTGGTTATTATGTTTTGGAGGATCAACCTTCTAAGTGGTATAGCACTCTTCTGTTAATATGCTGTACTGAGGTAATCTGGGGTTGCTCTGATGCTGAGCCTTGTGCCATTGGGGTGTAATGGCACAGTGGTTACCCATGGTGGACAGTTTAAGACAGGTTTAAGACAGATTTGGAAGCAGGAGTGTAATTCACTTCCTAAACAACATGCCTCTGGAAACTTTATGAACTTTGAGAAACAATGTTAGTTACAGAAAGGCTTCAGGTCTTTTGCTCATAGGGTTGCTTTGAGTCACGCTTGATTCGACAGCAATCAACAACAGTAAAATTTAGCCAGTTTCATTTTGATACATGTGAAGTCGTTATGACTTAGTGTTGATTCAATGGCAACTGGTACTGTGTTTATTGTTTGAAAAAACCCAACCATTTGGTTTTACTCACCTGAGTATGTTTAAAGGCTAAGAACACAGGTTTGGTTAGGTAAATATTTTTCTTTGAACCAATGGTGCCACTCACGATGTGAGAGTTTAGTATCACTTCCTGTAATCCTTTTCTGTCATTTAAGAAGGATTCGTTGAGAATATCCCCAAGAGTTCGATAGTTGATAAATGCAACAGCACTCTGATATGCAACTAGAAAAAGAGAAATAACTTTGTAAGATTTCTGTAATTGGGGGACTTCACACACTACTTTAGTTGAGGGTCATGAATCCTGCTTTGTAAACAAAATTACCTTTGGAAATTCATGATACTCCACATGCAATACACAACATGCAGTTGTGTATGCCCCATTTGGTATGAAATACAGATTATGAGGAATTGCACAGTGTAAGAGACAAAGGTGTAATACAGGCTGACCAACATGCTGTGAAACTATCTAGGAGTCTTTATCCATCAAATCAGAGCCATGAGGCAAGACATTCACGCTTCGAGAGGCAAGCAGACCTCAAAAGGGACAAGGAAACGATATATTACCATCTTCTATCTCAAGTTTACGTTAGACCTCTCAGTGCTTAGAGAAGGATACAGGGCAGCCCATTCCATTTAATTTACTCTTTTTCTCTCAGTGTCTCTTTCTTTCCCTGTTTTCTGTGCCTTTGAAATGCTAATCCAGTATCCCTCTTTTTTTGTGACTCCCTATAATTCCTTCCCTATTTCTATGACTCCCAGTGCTTATCATTTATCACTAGCCCTTTGAAGCTCTGACTCTCTATCCTTCTTTCTCCATGACTCTCATTTCTTGTCCCTTTGAAGTTGTGACCTTCTAGCCTTTAGCCACTAGGACTCTTCCTTTCAGGCTCCCTCACATACTCCTTCTTTCATTCTCTTTCTCTTCCATCTTCCTTTTCTTCCTCTCCTCTTCCTATTTTTTTTTTTTGTGTGTGTGTGTGTTTCCATGCAAGTATAGTTTATTCACAGAAAGTAATGCATCCTGAAGTTTAATGCAGTGGTTCTGAAATGGCAATGACTTATGTAGCACCCTCTCATTTTTTTTTTATTTTCTCAGTGTAAAATGATCTTATTTTAAAGTGTTTTCAAATAAAAAATGTGTTCTCAAACTCACAGTTGTGACTAAAGGTTAATCAGTAGCTGGAGATTTTATGGAAGAAATATAGCAGATATTTTTTCCACTTTCTCAAAGTAATCAGGTCTTTTTTTACCCCTTGAAATGTGTATATTCACTCATTCACACCTCAGATGTTTGTTAAAAGTCTACTGTATACTAGTCAGTATACTAGGAATTTCAGATACAACAGTAAACAAAAAGTTTCTAATATCAAAGAAACTGACACTGTAGTGGTAGAAAGAAACAGTAGGCTATATATTAGAGTTGGACAATAGACAGGACATTAGAAAACATTCTATAGTGGTAGGTGCTGTGTGCAGACTCAAATGATGTGAAGGAATAGAACAAGAGTTGCTTTTTGAAATGATGGGTTTTTCTGAACACTGTCATACTCCTATGGAGCAGCTATTGTATTTGAACTGTGTGCTTTAGGGACTGAAGTGCAGCTTCTTGCCACTAGGCCACTGTGAGGGTTTCTGAAGCCACTATGCCTTGGTTGACTGTTGGTGTGGGAGATTAGAGTACTGCTTTGAGAACACACAGTGGGAAGTTAACTGAAAACAGCTTACTAGACAAACATGCAGACATGTCCCAAGAAAATAGGGTGCATTTATGAAACCTCAGAAGACTCAGAAGAGCAGCTGTGAAAGCTTAATTTATGAGAAACTTAAGTCCTTGAAAGCCTGTGAAAAAAATACAGATTAATGAGAAGCTACTGTCCTGGAAAGTTTGCAGAAAACAGAGATAAGTTTCTTGGGTGCTCGTTAGGATTTTCTGGGCAAATCATTATGGAGCTCCAACTACAATGAAAACAGTTTTTAAAAAGAGACAATTACTGCCTGCTGTGTTGTAAGAAACTTAATAATAGAATGTATTCTCTCTTTC
>NW_006399935.1:1820240-1835435 GCF_000299155.1 Elephantulus edwardii
CTCTTCATGACTTTGGAGAGGTCCCTAACAGCTTTTAATTCATGTAACCTTTTTATATCTTTAAATGTTTGTGGGGGTCACTATTAGGAACTGAATTTTCTTTTCCAAAAACATGTGTTGTAAATCCTAACCTTTATACCTGCGAAGAAGAATTGATGCTTTTGAGCTGTGGTGTCAGAGAAGAGTACTGAATAGCCCATGGACTGCCAAAAGAACAGATATGTCTTGGAAAAGGTGCAACCAGACTGCTTCTTGGAGACAAAGATGTTAAAGCTACATCTCACAAGATTTGGGTATGTTGTTAAGAGAGACTATTACTTGGACAGGGACATCATGCTTGGGAAGGTGGGGGGACAGGGGAAGAGAGGAAGACCCTCACCAGGTGGATTCACACAGTGACTGTAGCAATGGCTTAAGTGTGTTAGGCAGAGTGAGGATAGCACAGGATAGGACAGGGTTCAGATCTGCTGTTCATGGGGTTGCTTTGAGTCATCCTCTACTTGACTGTACCAAACAACAACAACTTGTGTTATACTCCCATTTGAGAATGGATTTTTAAATTATATTGTGATAGCATTAGTATAGGGAGCTCTGGTGGCCTACTGGTAAGAAGCCATACTGCAATCCTGAAAGTAGGTGGTTTGAGAGCACAAGCTGCTCTGAGGGAGAAGGATGGGTAATCACCTCCCGTGTGATTTAGTGCCTCTGAAAACCCACCAGAGAGTCAGCTGTGGGTCAGGTCTGACTCTGCAGTACACAACAACAGTGTTAGTCTAGAGTATGTCTTTACTACATTTGTTTTGAAATAGAAGAGATTAAACAAGCAAGGGAATATGCAGAAACAGGGAGTTACCATATAATATGAGGCCACAAAAGAACCAAGAAATGGATGCTTTTAGATGCTAGAGATGAGGATCATTTCTCCAAAAGCTAACAGAGAAAAAGCCACCTACTTGGGTGTATGCCTTGCTTTTGGACTTCTAGGAAAATTGACAAAATATACTTTTATCTCCTAAAATCACCACTTGCAGATTTTATCTATCTATCTATCTATCTATTTATTTTGGTAGCAGGGCTAGATATGTAAGGCAGTATTTCATCATTTGGAACAGCCAACTATAAATGAAACATTATGCCTAGAATTTAAAGGTTAAGAGAACACATTTTACAATCCATCATTAACAGTACCTTCCATGGCTGCTTCAAATGCATGAGTGCAGTCGATATCCATTGAGTTATTTCCAGCTTCCAGCATCATTCTCTTGCTTGTGTCATTGCACCTCTGGATTTCATAGTCTGGAAACATAAAGAAAGTGAGTCCTGGGTTGCTTTCTTCATATGCCTAAGACTTGTGGAAGAACTCTTTCCCTTCAGAGAGCCAATATTGGCAATTTGATCGCCTCCTTAGACTAGATGGTCCTCCTTGTTACACCCAACTTTACACCTTCATGTCTGGTTATTGAGTTTGAAGGATTTAAAACGTCCTGAGCAACACTCTGGCCACAGAAATCAAGAGGAGGTGGCTATATTTCCCAGAGCTCACTACCAATCTGCCTTCCTTATTAAAAGTACAGAGGACTTGAAGCCCTTGCTTAATGATGCTAATTAATGGTCTAGTTGTGAGAATTATTATATTCTTTGTATTAATGTGTGACTCATAAGAAGGATATAATCTTTAATCTTTACCAATCAACTGATCTAAATCTTCACTTTGCAAAGTAAAGTTTTATATCATGTGCATTTTATAGATCAATGAGTCTTCCTCCAGTCTTGATGTCAACTTTTCTTCATATAATAGAGTTTTTTAAATTACTTATTCACCACGGATCTTGGTTAAGTATTGTGAAATGACGGAAACAGAACAGGCATCTTCTGGTGAGCTAACTTCTTATTAAGGAGACATAAATGACAGGGAAAAGTTAAGAATACACACTGGAGTGCTCACTCAGGGGAGGACTTCCTTCTTTTAAGCTAATCATCTAAAGCTTCCCAAGGAAGTTCAACTAGAAGTTGAGTCACTTGAGTAAATTCAGTCATATAAGCACAATATCTGACAAGATCATCCTCATAAAAGCTTTTCATTGTCTCTGAGAAAGTGAGAAAATTTATCTAGGTTCTGTGATCGGGGTTACTCATTTTCCCTATAACCCTTTCTTCCTTTGGGAACATAAAATCACTGTTATTAAATTAATACTCATTGATATGCACCAGATTTAAGTCATGCACAAGTCATTTCCCAGTTTCCATTACAGCTAGGTGAAGCCCTGCAACTATCTAAAGCCAAGAGAGGGGAGATTCAAAGTGTTGTGTGCTAAAAGGAATAAGCACGCCTTCGAAATGTCTCTCCCCACCCCTTCCCACTGGCTGGTAACAAGATGTGGAAATAGAGCTGTCATCTTAGAATACAGTCAGAAACTAAACCGGCATATTGAGTAGGATTGGAGTTGCTGTGGAATTGTCTTTACTACTCATTGATTTATTTTGCTAAAATTTGTTAAAGATATAGGGATCCCTGGTGGCAAGAAACTGCATTTCCATCCCAAAGGCAGGTGGTTCAAATCCAGCATCTGCTCGGTGGCAGGAAGACGAACTTTCCTTTTCAGAACTGTCTCTGAAAATCGCAGGGAAGGTCAGCTATGAATTGTTTCTATCTTGACATCCCACAACAACAGCATCAAAACTGTCAGATAAATAGATCAACCTCTCTGTGTTTAATACACAGTTATTTCAGTCTTTGTTATACCACTAGATACTGGATGATAATAGAGAAACTACTCCATGGGCCAAAGTTTAAACCATATATAAAATTTTTTTAATGTTTTAACTTAGTAATAGTTAAAGCCTAACATATGAACGTTTGCGGAATGTAGCCAAAAGAATGGTTAGAGGAAAATAGGTAATTATAAAACATAGTCAGGTGCTCAAGTGTTGGAGGACAAACAGAGTTGCACTGTTACTATACGGGGACCTTGCTGGTGGTTTGAAGCCATCATCTCTGCGGGAGCATGATGGGCAGTCTCCTTCTGATGTTATTTATAGCCTCAGAAAGCCTGCTTGACGGTGAGTCAGGAGTTGATTCTGACTTGATGACAATGAATTTGAGCTGAGAATTTAGGTTTATATCTCTAAATACAGTTGTTGTTGTTGTTAAGTGCCATCGAGTTGTTGTTGTTGTGTTGTTATGTGCCGTCGAGTCGCTTGCAACTCATAGCGACCCTATGTACAACAGCCCTAAACTCCGCTCTGTCCTGTGTCAATCGCACTGTTTCTGACACTCCCATCCCGATTATCCCAGTCACTGAATCATTCCACCTCACAGAGGGCCTTCCTCTCCTGCGCTGTCCCTCCACCCTCCCAAGCATGATGACCCTCTCCAAGGACCGGTCTCTCCTCACAACATGTCCGAAGTATGTTAGACGGAGCCTCAGAATCCTTGCCTCCAAGGAACCACCCGGTTTAACCCTCTCCAGGACAAATCTATTTGTTTCCCTAGCAGTCCATGGTATTCTCAATACTTTTCTCCAGCACCACAGTTCAAAGGCATCAATTCTCCTTCTATCCTCCTTGGTCATTGTCCAACTCTCTGATGCATAACAAGTGATTGTGAAGACCATGGCCTGTATCAGATGCACCTTAGTCTCCAGAGAGCTACTATTGCTCTTCAGTACTTTGGAGAGGTCCCTAACAGCAGACTTTCCCATGACAATGCGCCTTTTAATTTCCTGGCTGCTGGTGCTAAGACTGTTGACTGTGGAGCCAAGCAAACTAAAGCTGTGTACAATCTCAATCTCTTCACCATCCATCCTGATGCTGCCAATTGGTCCAGTAGTGAGAATCTTTGTCTTCTTGACATTGACCCTCAATCCATATTGTAGGCTGTAGTCCTTGACACTCTTCAGCAGGCGCTTCAGGTCCTCTTCAGTTTCAGGAAGCAGGGTTGTGTCATCTGCATAACGCAGATTGTTGATAAATAATCCACCAATCTTGACCCCACATTTCTCCTCATAGAGCCCAGCCTCCCGGATAATCTGTTCTGCATATAGGTTGAAAAGGTAGGGAGATAGGATGCATCCCTGGCGTACGCCCTTCCCAATTTTGAGCCATGCAGTGTTCCCTTGCTCTGTTCTGACGACTGCCTCCTGGTCCAAGTATAAGTTTCGCATTAGAATGATCAAGTGTTCTGGGATTCCCATTCTTCTCAGAGTCAGCCACAGTTTGTTATGATCCACACAGTCAAATGCCTTTGCATAGTCAATGAAACACAGATAGAAATTCCTCTGGTATTCTCTGCTTTCAGCCAAGATCCATCTAACATCAGCTACAATATCTCGTACCACGACCCCCTCTAAACCCAGCCTGGACTTCCGGTAGTTCTCTGCTGATGTGCTGTTCCAGTGTTTTCTGGATAATCTTCAGTCAAATCCTGCTTGCATGTGAAATCAGTGAGATTGTTCTATAGTTTCCATACTCTTTTGGGTCACCTTTCTTTGGGATAGGAACAAATATCGATCTCTTCCAGTTAGTTGGCCAAATGGTTGTTCTCCAGATTTCTTGGCACAACTTGGTGAGCACGTCCAGGGCAGCATCTGTTAACTGAAATATGTCAACTGGTAGTTTAAATCAGTAGCTGCCCATTATAATGGCATCATTTTACAATATTTTATCAAGATCAGTGGTGAATAAATAATTAAAGAAAATGATATGGAGAAGAAAGGGATATCAAGACTAGAGGAAGACTCATTAATCTACAAATGCACATGACGCAACTTTGCTTTGCAAAGTGAAAAGTTTAGATTAGTTGATTGATGGAGATTAAAGATAACATCCTTCATATGAGTTATGCCATCAATATGAAGAATACAGAAATTCTCACAATTGGACCAGTAATTAGCATCATTTGTAAGGGTGTCAGGTCTTCCGTACTTTCAGTAAGCACGGCAGATGGTTGATGAGTCTTCTCTCAAGCCCCTCCTCTTTTCCAAGCGTGATGTCCCTCTCCAAGGAACAGCCTTCCCTAACAACATGCCCAGGGATGCCTCCAGAGCTCTGGTGGATTAGTTGATATTTTCAGCTCAGTTTGGAAAATTGATAACACTTGGGTTTAGAAGATGTCATCATTCACAGACCACCCCCCCAACTGTACCAGCAGCACCCAGATCCCTTTACGGGGCCATTTAAAGAGTCTGCCCCGTGTTTATTACCTATATCAATCACAGGATCATATTTTCCTGGAGAAGTAACACTCAAATTCAGTACTTGCAACTCCACCTTATGTAGTAGCTGGGTAGCCTCTTGTGCAATGTGCTCTTTGGTTTTATTTTCCCGTAAACGTTCCTTGAAAAATGAAAACAAAACAGCACCTCGTTAGGTAGAAAGTCACTCAGACTTAAAGTGGGACCCATGTGAGTGTGGTTGGGAAAATTCAATAAGTAATAATGTATCACAATGGTCCATCTTGTGATGAGGTCACCATGAGCTGAGGTTCACTAGATGGCAGTTAACAATAGATCATGGACTTCCAAGAAAACAAACAGATTTATCCTGGAGAGGGTTAAACTAGGCTGCTCCTTGGAGGCAAGGGTTCTGGGGCTTCGGCTGACATACTTTGGACATGTTGTAAGGAGGGAGAGGTCCTTGGAGAGGAACATCATGCTTGGGAGGGTGGAGGGACAGAGCAGGAGGGGAAGACCCTCTATGAGGTGGATTGATTCAGTGACTGGGGTAGTCGGGATGGTTTTGTCAGAGGCAGTGAGATTGGCACAGGATAGAGCAGGGTTTAGGGCTGTTGTACATAGGGTCGCTATGCGTCGCAAGTGACTTGACGGCACATAACAACAACAACCACATGAAAAGTATGTCTATTAAAGTCAGGAAATTAGGATATGTATTGCTTGTGGTGCTGGAGAAGAGTCTTCAACATACCATGGGCTGCCAAGAAAACAAAAAAGTCTGTTTTGGAGAGGGTGAAACTAAGTCTCTCCTTGAAGACTAGGATTTTGAAGCTCTGCCTCACTTACTTTGGGCACACAGCCAGGAGAAATTGGTCCTTGAGAAGGACATTATGCTCGGAAGGGTGGACAGACAGCACAGGAGAGGGAGACCCCGGATGAGATGGATTCATACAGTAACTGGGGCAATGGGGGTTGGTGTGTCAGAATTGGTGAGACTGGCTCAGGACAAGGAAGGGTTCAGAACTTCTGTACCTAGAGTTGCTATGCATTGCAGGTGACTCAAACAAAAACATTCTATGCCAGTTTTGGAAGCAGGGGTGGCATTCATTTCCTAAACAACTTGCCTCTGGAAACTATAAACTTTGATGGATGTTGATGGTTGTAGAGGGGCTACAGGCCTTTTTTCATACGGTTGCAAAGAGTTGTTCTGTCTCAAAGGCAATCAACAACAACAATAACATTGCTTTGGGCAAGTTTGCTGTCAGTCACCACTCCAAAATCATAAGAACAACAGTGTCAGTTTGAAGACTAAGGTGTGCCTGATTCAGACCGTGGTCTTCACAATCACCTGCATCAGATATATGGAGAATAAGTAAGGATGACTGTAGAAGAATTGAAGCCTTTAAATTGTGGTGCTGGAGAAGAGTACTGAATATTACATGGGCTGTCTCAGATATATCTTAGACAAACTGAAACTAGATGCTCTTTGGAGGCAAAGGTGGTGAAGCTTTGTCTCATATACTTTGGACCTGTAGGTAGGCAAGGTTATTCCTTAAAAAGGGGCATCACACAATAGAATACTATGCTGCATTAAAAACAAGGAACTCATGCAATATTATTCAAAATGGGTGACCCTGGAGGACATTATGCTGAGTGAAGTATCTCAGTCACAAAGGGAAAAATACTGCATGGTGCCACTGTTATAGAAAGTGACTGACATCAGGGTTGGGGTAAGACTGAGAAAAACTGCATAGATTATGTATACTGAACGGAAACAGAGGAGGAAGAGAACAGTTTAAAAGTGATATATGATAGCATATTGTGATTATCACAGGAATCCAGAATTAAGGTGGCCTAGTGGAGTGCATTTGGGGCAGGGGTGGGGGCAGGCCTGTGTACCAATGAAGAAGTTTATCTTTTGCTTTTCAAAGAGAGGAGCGAACTTGGTGGAGGAGGGGTAAAGAAAAAAAGTGCAACAATGAATGAATGAAAATCCAAAATCTCTGTAAATGTTCATTAAAATAAATAAAAAAAATTGTAATTAAAAAAATTAAATCATTTTTTAAAGGGGGGCATCACAGTTGGAAAGATAGAGGGTCAACAAAAGAGAAGACCCCTCCAATAAGGTGGACTGACACGGTGACTTCCACAATGAGCTCATGTGCCCGAGAAGACGAGGATAGCACAGGATAGGGCAGGATTCACGTCTGCTGTTTATACAGTCATTACGAGACATACTCAACTTGATGACATGCAAAGTATGTGGTTGTTGTTGTTCTTATATGCCTTTGATGTGAATGTGACTCATAGTGACCCAGTGAACAATAAATCTGCACCTTGTCCTATCTTGTGCCATCCTCATGATCTCTGATATCCTTGAGCCCATTGCTATAGTCACTATGTCAATCCATCTTGCTAAGGGTCTTTTTCCTTATGTTGACCCTCCACCTTTCAAACATGCTATTGCCCTCCAAGGACTGGCCTCATCTAACAACGTGCCCAACGTTTCATCATCCTAGCCTCTAAGATGCACCCTGGTCACACCTTCTCAAAGACAGACTTGTTTGTTCTCTTGCCAATCTATAGGATAATCAGTACTCTTCAACACCACAGCTCCAAGGCACGGATGCTTCTTCTGTCTTCCATATTTATTGTCCGACTTTCAGTATAATAAGAATAACAAATAATAAAAAAGACCATGGCTTGGATCAGGCACACCTTGGTCTCTAAAATGACATCATTGCTCTTTAGCACTTTGGTGATATCCCTGACAGCAGGTTTTCCAAATGCAATGTGTCTTTTGATTTTTTGAGTCCTGGTACCAAGGGTGTTGATTGCGATACAAGTAAGATAAAACTGTTTGCAATTTCAGTCTTTTCTCCATCTATTATGATGTAGCCAGTTGGATCAGTTGTGAGGACGTTTTCCCTTGATGCTGATATGCACTTTCTATTGAAGTCTTTGATCATCTGCAATGTGAAAGTCAAGTCCTCACTTTCAGCAAGCAAGGTTGTTTTATCTGCATAACATAGATTCATGATTCTTCTTCTGACCGCATTCTGCTTCTTAATAAAGTCCACCTTCTTGAATGATCCACTTAGCACATGGATTGGATAGGTATGACGAAACAATGAAACCCTGATATGCACTTTTCTTGATTTTAAGCCAAGTAGTGTTTCCTTGCTCTGTTCAGACAACAACTTCTTAATTTAGGTATAGATTTTGTATGAATTAAACAATTAAATGTTCTGAGATTCCCATCCTTCTCAACATTAGCCATAATTTGTTATGATCCACACAGTTAAATGCCTTTGCATAGTCAAGAAATCAGATAGACATCTTTCTGAATTCTCTGCTTTCAGCCAAAATCCATTTGACATCAGCAATGATATCCCTGGTACCATGCCCTCTTTAAAATGAACCTTTAATTAATAGCAGTTCTGTGTCAATGAATTGTTCTAATCATTTTTTTAACAGCACAAGTACAAGCAGGCATATCATTAGCTGCACTTTATTTGTGAGGTACTAGTGGGCTAATAGCAAGAATAGCAAGAAGCTGTGCTGCGGTCCCAAAAGCACATGGTTTAAATCCACCAGCTGCTCCGTGGGAGGAGGATGGGCAATCTCCTCCAGTGCAATAAACTGGCTCTGAAAACCCCCTGGATGGTCAGGTATAGGTCAGTTACGACTCCACAGCACACAAGAACAACAACACAAAGTTTTAGAGGATGAGATCTCTGGAACCACCTGCTTTTCTTACACAGGAAGAAAATTATAGGGAAAAAGAGATGGTAAAAGGTGTGTGATGCAGGTATTTTTAAAGTTTGATATAGACTATAATTAGTGTTCCATTCATGTACACCGTGCCTTATAAAATAACTTGTATACATTTTGCTCTATGTAATTAATTACTATTGTCCTCTGTCTTTTATCATTTCGTCTTTTCAAGACTCCATTGCTTCTTTCTTGTTCCTTCGTCTCTCCTGCACCCATCCACTAACCTCTGCTATTCCATATTGAAGGTATTGTTTTTGATTTTCTGCAGTGAGTGCTTCGAGTCTTCTTCACTTTCTGCAGCAAGGTTGTGTCATCTGCATAATTGAGGCTGTTGATGAGTCTTCTTCTGTTCCGGATGCCGTATTCTTCGTCTTGAAGAAGAGTTCAGCTTCTTGAACTCTTTGTTAAGTGCACAGCTTGAATAGGTATGGAGAAAGAAAATAACCCTGATGCACACCTTTCCTAACCTTAAATCATGCAGGGTTTCCTTGCTCTTTATGGAAAACTGCTTCTTGGTCTATGGGAAGGTTTTTCCTGAGCACATTTTAATGATCTGGGGAAGGGGAAACAGTCACTTCTAATTTAAATCCTCACCCTGGGGAATGACACAAATTCACCTCTAATGATATGGAAACATATGGTGTTGGACCAGGAGAATGAGCTAGTGAGACTGACCAATTCCAACACCAAGTCTCCACCTCCACTCACCCAAATGTTCTCCGAAGAGTGGTGGGTCTTTTGAATGTCCTCTGGGGGAAAAAAAAATATTGGCTATTAGAATGCTATACGGGAGAGGATATGCAACCATTCCCACCCCTCTTCCCCCAATCAACCTTGAATAAAGTCTTTTCTTCATGCTTCCACCACCACCATCACCAGTTGCCGTGAAATTGATTTTGAATCATGGAGCCCCCGTCTGTGTCAGAGTAGAACTGGGCTTTCTTCCAAGGGGCCTCTTTGTGAATTTAATCCCCCAACTTTTCAGTGAGCAGCTGAGAGTATCAACTACGCACAACCCAGGGATCCCAATGCATCCAAAGCCCATCTTAACTTTTTATTGAAAAGAAAGGAGGCCTTTGCTTTCATTATTCCCAGTTTACACACAGGCTAGGGCACTTGATGTCACAAATAGTTTGTGTTTGATCCTGAAGGCAGTGACAACTCAGACAAAGGTCTGGTGATCTGCTTCCACGAAGATTTTAAGTAGGAAAACGCTATAAAGCAGTTCTGTTCTGTAACACATGGGGCTTCCATGGGTCACAATCAATCTGCAGAAAATGCAGTACAGAGAAAGCAGACATAGGTTAAGTCATTAACCAGAAGTCAAGTGGTGAGAGGTCAAGTCAGACTATGAATCTAAATGCCTATGATTCTAATATGTGAAATAGAAACATATAAAGATTGAACAATGAAATAAATACATTCTAGATATCAAGAGCTCGGTCTCTCACTGTTGGAAAAGGAAATTATAAATAAAAAAGCAAAGAAAGCTAAAACAAACATTCAGGAATCTGTGAGTGGTACATATTGTTGTATGTGTGTATATTAATCGAAAAGGTTGGTTCATAGAATCTACCCAGAAGGGCCTCAGAAGAAAGGCCTGGCAATCTGCTTCTGAAAAGTCACGGACATGTAAACTTCATGCAGGGCAGTTCTGCTCTTCATACATAGAGTTGCTCTCAGTTGGGATGGAATCGACATTAATTGGTTAATGGGAAAATGAACCCTTGGTCATTTTAGAATCAAAGGTTATAAGCAGATACTCATGAATGTTAGTATATAGACAAAAGAAGTATATAATTTTCCAGTAAGCCTCCCGACCGCATAAAGCTATGTTGCTGTGTATGCCATGGAATGGACTCTGATTTATAGCAGACTATGAGACAGAGGAGAATTTCCTCGGACGTGTAGTGCATTAATTGTTAAACAGTACTCAAAGGTCAGCAGTTGGAATCCACTCACTGACCCGAGGGGGGAAAAATACAGGGAATCTTTGCCCATTAATATTTATAGACTCAGAAAACCAATGGAGGCTCATCATTTGCTGGCGTTCACTTGACAGCTGCTGTATCCTTAATGGGAGCAATTACCAGCTATTTCCTCCTGCAGAGCTGTTGGGTCCATTTGAACCATCCACCTTACAGTTAACATCAAGTGATTAACCATTGTTCCACCTGGGCTTCCTTAAGATAGAGACATAGAAATTTAAATTGAAAATGAGTGAGAGAAAAATCAAGTAGAAATATCCTGTTGGAAAGCCAAGAAAGCAAGCCAGACTGTAGGTCAGTCATTTACATCAAGGTGGTCATTGATGATGGATTTGGATGACACCTCCTGGGTAGTGAACACCAAAGACAGTAAAGAAATGAGGGATGAGGGCCTGGACAGGGGTCCACTCGCTTACCTGGCCGTTTGTAACATTCTGCATAACTGACATCAAGGACCTTAGCCACAATGTTGAACAATGAATGCTTTTGGAAACAGTTACAGCGGAAACCTCCAACTGTATTTTTGCAGTATGCTTTCTTTGTGCAATATTCCTGTCCACTCTCACACTCATTAATGTCTGTGAATCAAGAAAAACACTTTCTTTTATTTTCATACAAGTAAACTATTTCCTCTTACTAGCAGAATCCAGCCTGCTCAATATTTCTGGTAAATCAACTCACCTAAAATATTATCTTGTGAATGAGTAGAGAGGACATTATATAAGTGAAATAACTCAGTTACAAAAGGACAAATATTTTATAAGACCACTGTTGGAAAATTAGGGGGATGATAGAGTAGGAGGAGGGAGATAAAAATGAATGGATAGATAAGAGATAGACTTTATTGAAATAGGTGACGGGAAGGTCAATGAAACAAATGGACAGTAAGACATTGTGTGTGTTGCAATTAATGTGAAAGAGGACAAGCATGGCATTGGAAATGAATGTTAGGAAAGGTTATACACAGATATGAACAATTATGGGGAGTTGATAGGGACGAGAAGGGAGAGAGAAGAGGCAGATATTAACTGATGAATGGGAAAGGTCAACGTAAAAAAGAGTAAAGCAAGTATTTGATGAGATATTGTAATAAATGACATTGATCAATTGTAGTTAACACTAAAACAAAATGTTTAGGAATGATTACAAAAGAGTCAATACAAAACCACCAAAATCCAAAATCATCTCCTTTTCAAGGATGAGATGACTTAACTTTAGAGAGATGGCAATTCTCCTGAAGTTTATCAATATATTTGATGCAGTTATGATACAAATACCTACAATTTATTATGTGGAGACAGAGGAATTGATAACATTATGTAAGTGTAAGTCTGAAAATGAAAAGGAGTGCTATCTTTATTCGATATTAAACATACCATAGGGAACCTTGTTGACATTATGGGGGTTTTTTAATTTCACACATGTTGTTGTTGTTATGTGCCGTCGAGTTGTTTCCGACTCATAGTGACCCTATGCACAACAGCCCTAAACCCTGCTCTATCCTGCGTCAACCGCACCGCCTCTGACACACCCATCCCGATTACCCCAGTCACCGAATCAATCCATCTCATAGAGGGTCTTCCCCTCCTGCATTGTCCCTCAACCCTCCCAAGCATGATGTCCCTCTCCAAGGACCCGTCCCTCCTGGCAACATGTCCGAAGTATGTCAGACGAAGCCCCAGAATCCTTGCCTCCAAGGAGTAGCTTGGTTTAATCCTCTCCAAGATAAATCTGTTTGTTTTCCTGGCAGTCCAGGGTACATTCAGTACCCTTCTCCAGCACCACAGCTCAAAAGCATCCACTCTCCTTCTGTGCTCCCTAGTCATTGTCCAACTCTCTGATGCATAACAAGCGATTGCAAATACCATGGCCTGTATGAGGCGCACCTTAGTCTCCAGAGAGACACTGTTGCTCCTGAGTACCTTCGAGAGGTCCCTAACAGCAGACTTTCCCATCGCGATACGCCTTTTGATTTCCTGACTGCTGGTGTCAAGAGTGTTGACTGTGGAGCTGAGCAAACTGAAGCGGTGAACACTCTCAATCTCTTCGTCATCCATCCTGATGCTGCCAATTGGTCCAGTGGCGAGAATCTTTGCCTTCTTGGCATTGAGCCTTAGTCCATACTGAAGGCTGCAGTCCTTGACCCTTTGGAACAAGTGCATGAGGTCCTCCTCAGTTTCAGCAAGCAGGGTTGTGTCATCTGCATAACGGAGATTGTTAATAGATCTTCCACCAATCCTGATGCCACAATTCTCCTCATAGAGCCCAGCCTCTTGGATAATCTGCTCTGCATACATGTTGAAAAGGTATGGAGACAGGATGCATCCCTGGCGTACACCCTTCCCAATTTTGAACCATGCAGTGTTACCCTGCTCTGTTCTGACTACTGCCTCTTGGTCCAAGTATAAGTTTCGCATTAGCACAATTAAATGTTCTGGGATTCCCATTCTTCTCAGAGTCAGCCACAGTTTGTTATGATCCACACAGTCAAATGCCTTTGCATAATCAATGAAACACAGATAGACATTCTTCTGGTATTCTCTGCTTTCAGCCAAGATCCATCTAATATCAGCAACAATATCCCTAGTACCACGACCCCTTCTAAGCCCAGCCTGGACTTCTGGCAGTTCTCTGCTGATTCAAACCTAGAGTTGCTGTAATCAAGGGTGCTTTGGGCAGAATATTAAATGATCCAGGAAGTATTAAAAGAAGATGGAAGGAATATACTGAGTCATTATATAGAAAGGAATTGGCAGATACAGAGGAATTTAAAGAAATAACATATGAGCAAGAGCCTATGGTGATGAAGGAAGAAGTTCAAGCTGCTTTGAAGGAAATAGCAAAAAATAAGGCCCCAGGAATAGATGGTATACCAATTGAAGTATTTCAGATAACAGATGTTGCCCTGGATGTGCTCACCAAGTTGTGCCAAGAAATCTGGAGAACAACCACTTGGCCAACTGACTGGAAGAGATCTATATTTGTTCCCATTCCAAAGAAAGGTGACCCAACTGAGTGTGGAAACTACAGAACAGTGTCATTGATTTCACATGCAAGCAAGATTCTGCTGAAGATCATCCAAAAACGATTAGAACAGCACATCAGCAGAGAACTGCCAGAATTTCACACATAGATACTTTTAAATGTTGAGGAATATGCATCAAAATAGAAATAATTTATCTCTGCATTTTCCAGAAAAAGTTGGTATCAAGTCCACTCTGAATCAAGGAGACCCTGAGTGTGTGAGAGAATTATGCTCCATAGTTTTCAATGGCTAATTTTTTTATTATTAATTTTAATGAACATTTACAGAGACTTTGGATTTTCATTCATTCGTTGTTGCATTTTTCTCCCTCCCCACCCCTCCCCTCCTAGTTCAGTCTTCTCTCTGAAAAGTAAAAGAAAAATTCTTTCATTTGGTATACAACACCCCCGGCCCCCCCGAGTCCACTCTACTGTGCAACCTTCATTCTGGACTTTTGTCATGACCGTAATACCCAATCATCTATTGCTTTTAAACTGTTCTCTCCCTCATCTGTTTCAATGCAGTACACATAATTTATCCAGTCTTTCTCAGTGCTCAAGCTCGAACCTTTGGTGATACAAGCCCACCCAGGAGTGCCACGGGATAAAGACCTGGTGATCTTCACCCATAAAGATCATATCCTAGAAAACCCTATTCTCTGTCACACAGAGATTATCACTGTGAGTCAAAACTGTCATGACAGTGCCTAATAGCAACTGTTAACATATGGTATATAGTGATATGTAAGATGTTATTACATTAAAACTGACTCAAGGTGATCTTGTACATGTCAAAATAGAACCAGGATCCACAGAATTTACGTAGAGTGTACCTTTCAGAGGTAGATCACTAGATTCTTCTAAGGCACCTCTAAATGGGTTTGAACCACGAAATTTTTCAGTTAATAGCTGGTTGCCTATTGGTAGGTAAGAAGCTGTGCTGTACTCCTGAAGGCATACAGTTCAAAGCCATCATCTGCTTCACAGGAGAAGGATGACCGATCTTCCTTCTGTGCAATTAATTGTCTCTGAAAACCCACTGGAGGGTCAGCTATGGGTTGGTTCTGATTTGACAGTTTGCAAAAATAACAGGTTGAGTCATTAATTTTTCACACCATCCCGGTGATTATTCTCTCCGGCTCTTTCTGTCTCATGGGTTTCTCTCTCTTCAGCTCTCTCTCTCTCTCTCTCTCTCTCTCTCTCCATGTAAAGGAGCACTGGTGATTTTTTTTTTT
>NW_006399935.1:1836535-1838014 GCF_000299155.1 Elephantulus edwardii
CCTGATGCTGCCAATTGGTCCAGTGGTGAGAATCTTTGTCTTCTTGATATTGAGCCTCACTCCATATTGAAGGCTGCAGTCCTTGACCTTCTGCAACAAACGCTTCAGGTCAATCAGGACTGGTTTCAGATCTTGTTTCATATGGTTGCTATGAGTTGTACTCAATTCGATGACACTTAACAACAGCAACAACAAAACAATAACATATATACACACTATAGTATATATAATTGTTATACATAGGGTTGCTATGAGTTACAGGTGACTCGACGGCACCTAACAACAACAATAACAATAGCAATAGCATATATATACTATTATATATTATATATGTAACAACAATAACATATATGCATGATTGTTGTTGTTGTTGTTATTTACATATGAGTTAGTTGCAACTCATAGCAGCCCTTTGTACAACAGCCCTAAACTCTGCTGTATCCCTTGCCAATCTTATTGTCTCCGGCATGCCTATCCACATTACTCCAGTGACAGAATCAACCCATTTCAACAAGGATTATATATTATATATAGTATAGTTTATATATGTTGTTGTTGTTGTTTCAATGAGCTGTCACTGAATCAATCCATCTCATCGATGGTCTTCCTCTCTAGGGTTGTCCCTCTACCCTCTCAAGCATGACATCTCTCTATGTCCAGAGTATGTCAGAGGAAGCTTCAGAATCCTTGCCTCCAAGGAGCAGCCTGATATCACCCTCTCTAGGACAAATCTGTTTCTTTTCCTAGCAGTCCATGGTATATTCAATACTCTTCTCCAGCACCACAGCTCAAAGCCATCAATTCTCCTTCTATCCTCTCTAGTCATTGTCCAGCTCTCTGATGCATAACAAGTAATTGCAAAGACTATGGCCTGGATCAAAAGCACTTTAGTTTCCAGACTGACATCATTACTCACTATATTATAGTGTACATATATACTATAATACAGTGTGCATGTGTGTGTGTGTATAAATAAAATGTATATACATATAGGTTTTCATGCTTGGGAGGGTCGAGGGCAGGCGCAGGAGGGGAAGGCCTTCTGGGAGGTGGATCGATTTGGTGGCTGGGGTAATCGGGATGAGTGTGTTGGAGACAATGAGATTGGCACAGGACAGAGCAGAGTTTAGAGCTATTGTACATAGGGTCACTATGAGTTGCAAGCAACTCGATGGCACATAACAACAACAACAACATATGCATGTATTTGTTGTTGTTATGTGCCTTTGAGTCATTTGCGACTCATAGCGACTCTATGTACAACAGCCCTAAACCCTGCTCTATCCTGTGCCAACAGCATTGCCTCTGACACGCCCATCCCGATTACCCCAGTCACTGAATCAATCCATCTCACAGAGAGTCTTCCCCTCCTGCGCTGTCCCTCTACCCTACCAAGCATGATGTCCCTCTCTAAAGACCTGTCTCTCCTTACAACATGCCCAAAGTGTGTCAGACGAAGCCCCAGAATCCTTGTCTCCA
>NW_006399935.1:1838544-1849142 GCF_000299155.1 Elephantulus edwardii
AATAAGGATGACAGAAGGTCTTTAAATTATGAGAAGATAATTGAATATACCATGGAATTTTCTGGTGGCTTAGTGGTAAGGAGTAATGCTGCTATTCCAAAGACACATGGTTCAAGTCGACTAGCACTTTTCTGGGATAAAGATGGGAAGTCTCCTCTCTTGTGATTTACTGCCCCTGAAAACCCACTGGAGGGTCAGCTATGATCGGGTTCTGACTCAACGGGACATAACAACAACATGGACTTCCAAAAAAGCCCAAGAAAATCTATCTTAAAGGTAGTGCAACCCAGAGTGTTTTTTTAGAGGCATAGATGCAGAGACTTGGTCTCACTCTGGACACTATTTCAGGAGAATTCAGTCCTTGGAGAAAGACATCGAGCTGGGAAAGGTAGAGAGTCTGCTAGAGAGAGAAAGATCCTTAACAAGCTGAGTTGATACAATGACTACCACAGTGGGCTTGGTCACGACAGAGATTGTGAGAATGAATTGTACAGGACAGGGCAATCAGATGTGTTGTTTCTAAGGTATCTGTGAGTCATACTCAACTTGGTGACACCTAACACCAAACAACAGCCGCTGGTTGTGAGTTGCACAGTTCACCTACAGGTTATACATCTCCCGCAGTGTGACTACACCAGTAACTCCTTAAGAGAAAAGTGAGCAATCCCCTCCCATTGTGACGATCCTGATTGAGAGTCTGGCTATTAGTTGGAACTGACTTGATGGAGGAGATTCCTACATCTCGAGTGAGACATACGTTTCTCCTTCTATGCTTCTGATTGTACTTCCTTCAGAACAGGCCTGTTTGGTCTTTTGACTATGTAGTATGGTATATTCAATACTCTAAAACCACAGTGCAAAGGCATTGATTCTTCTTCTGCTATCTTTATTCATTTTCCAACTTTCAAATACATAAAAGTGATTGAAAATACCAGGTCTGAATTGAGTCCACTTCAGTCTTTAAACTGTTATCCTCACTCTTCAGAACTTTAGAGAAGCCCTTGGCAGCAGATTTCCCCAGTTATAAGTCTTTTGATTTCTTGACTGCTGATACCATAGGTTGTTGTTGATTGTGGAGACAAGGAAAATGAAATCATTGACAATTTGAATTTCCCCCTCAATCTGATGATGGTTGCTTATCGGTCCAGTGGTGAGGATTTTTGTGTTCTTGACATTGAGATGTTACCCATAGTAAGTGCTGTGGTCTTTGATCTTCTGAAGTAAGTGCTTCAAGTCGTCTTCAGTTTCTGTGTGGTAGGTGGTGTCATCTGAATAATGCAAGTTGTTGATGAGTCTTCCTTTTATCCTGATGCCACATCCTTCTTCCTGTAGCCCAGTGTCACAAATGATTTTCTTAACAGATAGATTAAATAGGTATGAAAAATCGATATAGCCCAAACACATGCTTTCCTTGGTTTTAAACCATACAGAATTCCCTTGCTCTGTTTGGGCAGGTTCTTCTGGATCTATGTATAGGTTTCACATGACCACACTTAAATGTTCTGAGATTTTCACTATCCTTAATGCTAGCTGTAATTTGTCATAATCCGTATAGTCTAAATGATTTTATATATTTAAAAAAACCACAAGAAAACCTTTTTCTGGTATTCTCTGCTTTCAACCAAGATCCATCTGACATCAGTAATAACATCACTTGTGTCATAGCTTCTTCTGAATTCACATCAGATTTCTAGGAGTTCCAGGTAGATGTTCTGCTCCAGCCATTTAAAAATAAACTTCAGCAAGATTTTGCTTGCATGTGAGTTTATTTTTAAATTTTTATTGTGATTTTTTTAACATTTCTTTTTTTAAATTTTTATTTATTTATTTTATGTGTGCACCATCAAATTGGATCTGACTGGTATAGGAGGCGATTGTTCCTCCTTCTTCAGCAGAGCATCTGGTGGATTTGAACCGCGTACCTCTGGGATTGCAGTGCAGTTTCCTGCCACTAGGCCACCAGATCTCACCAAATTTTTTATTGTGATTTTAACGAAGGTTTACAGAGGTTGGATTTTTATTCATTCATTGTTATAGATTTTCCTTCTTCCCTCTTTCTATCCACGCCCCCTTCCCCAGCCCACTTTGCAATGCACCTCTTGTTCCAGATTGTTATCATACATGTAGTGTCTGATCATACTTTCAGAGAGCTCTTCCCATCATCTGTTCCAATGCAGTGTTCATCATTATCCATTTCCCTCCTCCATGTCATTTCTATCTTTTTACAGCAGTGTTATGCACTATTTGTCCTTTTGTTATCTAGATAGTTCACTTAGCATAATGTCCTTCCAGGCTCCCCATGTTGTGTGGTGTTTTACGAGTTCATAGTTTTTCAGTGCTCTATAATATTCCATTGTGAGACTGTACCACTGTTTTTCTATCCTTTCATTTGTTGATGGGCACTTGGGCTGCTTCCATCTCTTTACTATTGTGAATAATACAGCAATGCCTTCAGTGTAGCTTGGACTTCTTCCTTCAGTACCACTGGTTCTTGATCACATGCTACTAGCCTGAAATGGTGCAGTGCTGATCAAATTTTTGTGTTGTTATTGTTTATTCTTTCCATCTTCTCTTGATGTTTCCTGCATCATTGAGATTTTGCCCATAGAGTGCTTCCGTATTGTAACTTGAGGTTTGAATTTATTTTTCACTTCTTTCATTTTTTAAAAAGGCTGAGTGTGTTCTTCCCTTTTACTTTTGTAATAAACACAAATTCCTTGTATGTTGTTGTTGTTTGTTGTTATGTGGGTCGAGTTGCCTGCGATTCATCACAACACTATGTACAACAGCCCTAAACTCTGCCCTATCCTGTGCCAATCCCACCATCTCCGACACACTTTCCCCCATTCCCTAAGTCACTGAATCGATCTTTGACTTATTGAGATGCCCCTTGAAATATTCCATTCAGCTCTATAACGTCAGCATTTCTTCCACTTGTTTTGGCTCGTTTTCATTCCAGTGTAAGTTTCAGAGTATCTTCTGGCATTCCTTTTTGTCTTTGCTTTCTCTCCTGTCTTTGTAGAGATCCTTTGCTTTCTTCATAAATGTCCTTGATGTCATTCCACAATTGAGTTGGTCTGAGGTCATAAGTGTTTAATATGTCAAATCTATTCTTAAGATAGTATTAAAATTCCATTTGGATTCACTCATGGTCATATTTTGCGTCTTGTGGATTTGTTTTCATTTTCTTGAACTTCAGTTTGAACTTGCTATTTCCACAGTTAGCCGCCAGCCTGGCTTTGAGCTTCTTTAACACCTGTTTCCAGAGATGTAGGCGATCTGATACCTGTGGAGTTAATCAGGTGCAATCTATCTATGTAACTGCTCTTTTTTAAAAAAAGTATTTGCAATGTATAATTCATTCATTATACAAAATCCTGTCTTTTAGCTGTAGCCTCATTTCTGTCATCAGGATTCCATTTTCAAACTACTAGTTCTTCCTCTCTGTTTCCAACTTTTGCATTGCTGTTACCAATTTATATTGACACATCTCGATTACATGTTCAATCGACTTCAGACTGCAAACATTTATAAAAAAATCCTCAGTTTCCTCAACTTTGGCTTTCATGGTTAAGGTTGCTGTATATATTCGAGTAATGGTTGTGTCAGTAGCACTTTCTTGTATGTATATAAGTAGAATTCTGTCCCTTCCAGCATTGTACTTCAGGACAGATCTTGAAATGTTCTTACTGACAGTGTGTCATTTCTGTGATAGTATGTCATGCAATTATCTGATTGCCTCTGAAAAAGCCCTGGAGAGTCAGCTACAGGAAGAGATTGCCCCTCCTTCTCCAGCGGAACATCTGTTGGATTTGAACAGCGTGCCTTCAGGATTGCAGTACAGCTTCTTGACACTAGGCCACCAGCGCTCCCTTCCTGGTAACTTTTAAGAGTGCAAAGGCATTAGAAGATTAAAGGTTATGGAACCACTGATCTAAGTAAAAATAAAATTTAAAAAATGGCCAACAGCAGTCCATTTCAGTGTACTGATGTCTAGACGTTGATCTCTATATGTTCCATTTCATTTTTTACAATTTTTAAAAATTTTCCTAGATCCATGTTGGGGTTATTATTGGGTGTTTGCAGCTGTCTCTCATATTGTGTGTTGCCGCATAGGCAAATGAAGGCCCTTCGTTAAATGTGAGCTCTACTTCATCCAGGCTATTACCCAACTTTGAGGAGGCTGCTGTTTTCCAGTCACATTTTTAGTGCCTTCCAGACTAAGGGTTCGTCTCTGTCACTACATCTCACAACAGTCTTTAGTGTTTCATAGTTTTTGAAGGCCTGATACTTCAGAAGTGGATGGCCAATTCTGCTTTTTAATTTGTATTAGTCTGGAAACTTCACTGAAACCTGTATTTATTTCTGTCATCTGTGTGTGTGTGTGTGTGTGTGTGTGTGTGTGTGTTTACTGCAATAATAATGATTAAAAAGGCATCTAAATGAGAAGAAGTGGTCAAAAAAATTATCTATTCACCATTGAAAGAACATGGAAACTGCCCAAATGTCAAACAATCGAATGGATTGAGAAATTATGATACATTCACAAGATGGAATACTATGCATAATCCAGAAGCAATGATTTTATAAATTACTAACTAACTTAGGTTTACAAAATCATTGCTTCTGCATGAAGCATAGTATTCAACAATGTTGTACATACGGTCGCTATGAGTTGCAAGTGACTTGATGGCACATAACAACAACAAAAATAACAACAAAAACAACAACTATCTAACTTGGGAGGGATGGAAGTGTTTTATGCTTAGTGAACTAACTCAGTCTCATAAGGAAAAAGACTATATAAGATCATTATTTTAGAAGAAGTATGAGGATCCAAGGGGGGAGAGGAAGAGAACAGAGAGGTGAGGATGAGGAGTGGAGGTAATCATAGGGTCTCACAATTTGGTAGTTGGAGGTGGGTGTGAAGGAAATGGGAAATAGCTTGTGTGAAAAACAATGTATAAGAACTTTATAAATAAACCAGTATAAAATAAAAATTTACCAAAAAAAATTACTCTGAAGCAAAGATGTGATGATGATGTGGTAAAAGGGCATTAGCACACTCAGGGAAACTAGAGTAGTGGACACAATACAACCAGAATGGAATGAATGAGAACGATGACACACTGAAAAGGATAACTAGAATCACTAAGTAAATTAAGTGAAAGTACTTATATGGAAATCTAATTTGCTGTGTAAGCTTTCACCTTAAACACAATACATTTTTTTTTTAAAAAAAGGACAATTGAAAAATTGGGAAAATACTTTCGCAGCATATACCACAGACAAAGGATTAATGGCTCTAGATGCAGACTTACCCTCACATTTTTCACTGGACATAGTGAAGTATGTCCTCCCAGACTTGGCCTTGAATCCACTTTCACAAACACAGTGGGTCTTGTTGTGAGATTTGGCATTTTGGGGGCAGCATAGACAGAGAGCTGCAGGGAACAGAGGATTTATTCATTCAAGAAATATTCATTGAGTTCTTGCAGTGTTCCACGTGTTGTGGCCTGAAATATCTAACAGGAGTTGCCCTGTTGACATCTTCCACCCAGTCCATTGCTGCACAAACCAATTGTAGACATCCCACTCCATCCCGTTTCCCAACATGCATTTCACTATGATGCAGTAAACTATGTCACTGGTACGTTAAATATAAGTGGGGCCACCCATGGTGGATGGGTCTCAGGCGAAGAGAGGAAGAAAGACCTGGTGATATCCTTCCAAAAACTGTTGTGGTTATTAGGTGTTAACATGTCCGTTTTGACTCATACTGACTCTCTATATACCAGGATGAACCAGTGTCTAATCCTGTGCCGTCCTCACATTCACTTTGTGTTTGAACCAGTTGTTACAGTCACATTAAATCCATCTTATTAAGGGTTGTCGTCTCTTGTTCACTTTCTGCTTTTCCAACAATCACGTCCTCCTCCTGGTATTTGCCTCTCCTGATTATGTCTCAGGTACATGAAACAAAGTCTCACAATCTCTGCGTCTAAGGAACGTATACACTGACTGCCCTCCTTCCAAGTCAGATTTGTTTGTTCAAAAGAACAAGTGACCATTCCTTTGGAAGTCCATGGTGCGTTAAATGTTTGTCACTAATATAACTCAAAGTATCCATTGTTCAGTTCTCCTTGCTCAACAACTAAGTCATCCAGTGAAAACCAAATGGCTCCACAACAGAACAGGATCTGACTCAGTAGCTTAGGTATCATCATCAGGAGGGGTCAAACCCTGGAGGGGGACATCAGGTTCAGTGAGGCAGAGGGACATCAAGAGTGAGGGGGTCCCTGTGGTGAGATGGATGGCAATTGTGAGGTTGGATCATTCTTCTTTTGTACATAAAATCACCATGAAGACAGCTAATAACACCACAAATTTGCTGCCAGGATACCTTTCAACTGTCAGCACTTGTACTTCTTTGTCTGTCGGCTCTGCTGGCCACCTGAGCCCTCCTTTCTCGCCACCTGGCAGGTGAGCAATGACTTCTTCTAAGAACAGTCCCAGAGTCAAGGATGGTCAGGCCTCAGGGTATAAAATCATCCGCTTCCTTTCCCACAGGGAGGGATGCGTGCTTCTGCATGGCATTCAGTGTTTCCCCAGGAGTTAGGCTCTGCTGCCTGCATGGTTACTTACTCAACATCGAACTCAACTTCTGTGCCGTCTAGTCAGACCCAACGCATGATGACCACCATGTGTGTTAGAGGAGAACTGAGCTCCGTTGGGTTTCCCAGGCTGTAATCTTCATGCAAGCGGATCACCAGGCCTTTCTTCCACAGCAACTATGGGTAGGCTTGAACTACTAACCATTCAGCTGATGGAGGAGTGCGCCACTCAAAGACCTTACTGGATAATGGTTCGCTTTCTTTCCTGTCTCCCATTTCTGGGTGGCAACAATGGTTAATGTGTGTGGCTGATAATCAAAGGGTTTTGGGTTCAAGGCCACTCAGAGACCCTTCAGAAGAAAGTCTTGGCAATTTCATTTAAAAAAAAAATCACAACACAACGTGACTGAAAACTCTCAAGTACTTTTATACCACGAGGCCTCTATGATTCTGACTTATTGGCAACTAGACTTTCAATCTCGCTTTGCACTCTTGTCTACTGCTTCCTGGAATCACTTTCCAAATAAATCATTTGCTCCAAGTCCTTATCCCAAGATCTGCTTCTCCAGGAGCCAATTAGATCAGATAAGTGTAAATATGATCCCAGAATGACTTGGGATGAGACTGTGGGGGAAAGGGTTGGATCTGACTTCTACTCCTATGTGACCTTGAGGTCCCCACTTGTCTCAAGGGTAACTGACCAAGAGGGGACACTGCAGGGCCTTTGTAGAATTGTTGCTGTTAGATGCTGTTGAGTCAACTACGACTCATAGAGACCCTGTGAACTTCAGATCAGAAACTTTCCTTATCCTAGAGGACTGTTGGGAGGGTTAAATGGGATGACACATGCGATTTCCTTAGAGGTTCCTGGGGGCCACAAGGAGGTTGCGGTTGGCTTCTGGTCTTAAGATTGCTGTTGTTGTTGATGGCCTTCAAGTCGAACACGACTCATAGAGACCCTATGAACAAAAGGTCTGAAGCCTTTCTATAACCATTGACATTTATCAAAGTTCATAGAATTTCCAGTGGCAGGGTGTTTAGCAAGTGGATGCCACTCCTTAGAAGATTAAATTCTCCTCCCTAATAACATTGTAAAAGAAAGGCCTGGAGATCTCCTTTCCTAAAGATTGCTGCTTTTTGCTTTTGTGTCAGTTCTGATACATAATAACCTCACATTGACAGAGCAGAAAGGCCCTGTAGCTTTTACCAGGCTGTAAAGAAGCAGATCTCCAGGTCGTCTCCCTCAGATACTCTGGGTGGGCTTGAACCGTCAACCTTCCAGTTAGTCCAGCATGTAACTATTGAACTACCAGGGCTCCTTCCATAAAGTGGACAGCCAAGGACGCTTTATGGAGCACTGAGTCTATAACACATGAGGTTACCCTGACTCAGGATCGATTTAACCTCTCTCCCCCAGAGGAAGCTTCTAGATGTCAATTATTTTATCCTTAGCCTTAGGCTGTGTGTAGACTTACGGAATGACAGAACCAGCAGGACACCGAGACCTGGAACAGAGAGAAGAGGGACAGTTCAGACAGGTAACAGCCAGGTTCTGCTGAGGGGTCTCTCTTCTACTGCTCGTGTCTCTTCTCTTGCTTCACTGCACATGCTCCCAGGTGAAAAGCAAACACAGGGGCTTCCACCATAGAGCACTGGGCACAAGGGGATGGAGTGGCTACAGCTTTGTGCCCCAGCCTCTGACATCCCACCAGCTCTCTCAGCTTTCTCTCCATATCCAGCATCAAAACACCAGTATCCTTGGGCAACTGTTAAATGCTTGATAATAAAAACTTAACAGTGGTTTCTGCAGAAGAAAAGAACTGTTGATCTTATTCCCGGAAGATTGTTGTTGTTGTTGTTGTTGTGTTGTTGCGACTCATAGCGACCCTATGTACAACAGCCCTAAACTCTGCTCCGTCCTGTGCCAATCACATCGTCTCTGATACACCCATCCCGATTACCCCAGTTACTGAATCAATCCACCTCATAGAGAGCCTTCCCCTCCTGCACTGTCCCTCCACCCTCCCAAGCATGATGTCCCTCTCCAAGGACCAGTCCCGCCTTACAACATGTCCAAAGTATGTTAGACGAAGCCTCAGAATCCTTGCCTCCAAGGAGCCAGCTGGTTTAACCCTCTCCAGGATGAATCTGTTTGTTTTCCTAGCAGCCCATTGTACACTCAATACTCTTCTCCAGCACCACGGCTCAAAGGCATCATTTCTCCTTCTATCCTTCCTAGTCATTGCCAAGGAAACTAAAGCTGTGTACAATAAAAAATATCCTTCAGGATAATTTTTCTCTGTCATGTGGGAGTAGTCGCTATGAGGCAGCGTGAACTTGACAGGGACAAAATCAACATCTTTATTAGTCCGGACTTTTAACTCAGCACTGCCAATTATAAATATAATGCGATGTTCAGACACAACACTGGTGAATATAATTTTTGGAGTGAAATTAGTCTCACAAGGACAAATGCTGAATGAACCCCCTTCAAGGAATTATCTGTGATTGTTGCTGTCTGCATTCAAGTCAGCTCCCATCCCCTGGCAACTCCATGGATAAAGGGATCATACCTTTATAATCCAGCTGGCTTCCATTGGCTAATTTTTTCGTTCACATTCAGCCCTTTCTGTCTACCCCCTCTTTGTCTGGAAGCTCTGCTGAAACATGTTAAGTATCCAAACAACACACAAGCCTCACCTGACAGAAGGGTGGTGGCTGAACATGAAATGCATTGGCAGGGTGTTAAATGCAGGCCTCCTCTACTGTTATTGTTAGATGCCATTGAGATGATTGGACTCAGAGAGAACTTTACATGCAACATGTCAAATCCCTGCACATCAGCCTGACAATCTCAGCTGTGCTTAAAGCAATCTGCTTTGCGGAAGGTCTTCTTTGTTACCGGCTTTCCATTTCTCCAGCCAGGAGATCCTTCTTCAAAAACTACCCCTCCTGACACTGTGCCTTAAGTATGATACACAAAGACGCCATCTTTGCTTCTAAGGAAGCTTCCCGTTGTATTTCTTCCCAGACAGATTTGTTTTAGTCTTGTGTCAGTTTATGGTATCTTCAAAACTTTTCACCCACATCTCAAATCAAAACCAGCAGATCTTCTTTAGTCTTCCTTATTCATTGATGGTTTTCACATGAATAGATCTACTACCTGTGGCTAGCGGTTTTCAAGTCATCGCTGACCCACGGAAACCCTGTGTGCGATAGAACCTTTTTACTATCCTGAACCGTCCTCACCATCTCCCCTGCCCTCAATCCAACTGCTGCTGTCATTCTGTCGGCTCATCACTCTGAAGGACTTCCTCTCTTTTGCTGACATTCTACCTTTTCTAGTACAATGTCCTCTCCTAAGACAGGCCCTTCCTAACAATATGCCTAAAAGTTTGGGAGATGAACTTTCCCTGTCCTTGCTTTCAGGACAACTCCAGTTGCAATTCCAGGGCAGATTAGTTTGATCTTCCAGCACTCCCTAGGATATATTTATTCAGTGCTCTTTGCCACATCACAATTCAGAAATCCCCAATTCTTTGATCTTCCTGGTTCCTTGTCCAACTCTCAGATGCCATTGCTTGCATCATGTGCATCTCAGTTTTTAAACTGACATCCTCAACCTCTTAGCACTTTAAAGAGGTCCTTCACAGAGGATTTGTCCTACAATACGACTTATGATTTCTTTCTTTTTTTAAACAAATGTGTCAAAATTGGTTATTTATTTGCAGAAAATTTAGACATAATCCATACCTCCCACTGTATTAAAAGACTATCTCAAAGTAGATTAAGAATCTAGGCATGAAACCTAAAACTATAAAGATCATCAAAGAAAAATTAGGAGCCCTAATCTATGGAATAAATAGGCTATCAGTTATGATAAAAAATAAAATTAACAGAAAATAAGTTAGATAATACTCAAAACTCTCTTTTTTAATGATTTTTAATTTTTTTTTTTTACAGAGGTTTTGGATTTCTATTCAT
>NW_006399935.1:1849297-1851090 GCF_000299155.1 Elephantulus edwardii
CCGAGTACACTTCTCTGTGCAACCTTAATTCTGGATTCCTGTGCTAACCATAATACTCAATCATATATCACTTCTAATCTGTTCTTTCCGTCATCTGTTTCAATACAATATACATAATTTATCAAGTTTTTTCTGTCATACCCCCACCCTGACGTCAGACCCATTCTACAACGACTTATGATTTTTTAACTGCGCTACTATGGGTGTTAATGAACTCCAACAAGTGTTAGCGAGTTGTGCTGACAACCCAATTCGGTTCAAATGCACCAGTTCACATCTGAATCGACCAGTTACGCCTCAGGAGAAAGATGGGAGTGTGATTTACAGCCTCTGAAAACCATCTGGAGAGTCAGCAATGAGTCAGTTCTGACTTAATGGAAATGAAATTTTGAGTTGAGAGACCACGAGGCCAAGGTGATGGTGGAGCCAAGTGAAATGAAAACTTGGATCACGTCAATCTTTTCTCCATCTGTCATGATGGTGCTATTGGTCTAGCGGTGAGGATTTTTGCCTTCCACGTGGAAGTCGGGAATTTTATCACTGAGTTACCCCTGCCTCATCCCATAGTCTTCTTCATGAACACACCCTTAACTCTCTTCTCTGTTTCCTGAGTCACCCGTCCTTTGGACATGACCACGCAAATAAACCACCTCAGTCCTTGTCTCAAAGTCTTCCTAAAGGAGCCCAATTCAAGAGACTCTACATGAGATAAAAAACTGTACATTTGTTTCTGGAGAAACTGTCCCATTTAGGGAAGCAAAAAAACGTTACTCTCCCAGAAAAAGGAATTGTGGTTACTCTTACCTGAGAGAAGGAGCAGGAACCTGCTTCCCATAATTCTGAGTGCCAGGTGACCACTAAAATAATAAGAAAAATGTTACCACATTGTGCCGTCGTTGTTGTGTGCTGTTGATTCCAACTTCTAGTAACCCCATAGCACAGAGTTGAAGTGCAGCACAGAATTTCTAAGCTGTGACCTCTCACCACATGAGAATCCACACAGAAGGATGGACAACCTCCTTTCGGGCGACGATCTCCCTCTGAAAACCCACCGGAAGGTCAGCTCTGGGTAGTTTCTGCCTCAGCAGCACACAACAACAACAACAATTACTTTATAGACGAGTGTTTATGGGCTTGTTTCTTGTTTGCTCTCATTAGTACAGCACTTGTCTGCCAGTCCGCTTACTGAAGAATGTGTGGGCTGCTGTGATGCTGAAAATGAGGCCAGTGGTGTGTCAAACACCAGAAGGTCCACCCAGGGTGGACAGGTTGCAATAGAGCTCGTAGATTAAGACAGACCAGGAAGCAGGCCTGACCATCACTTCTGACACAACAGGCCTTAAAAAACCCTATAAACAACAGAGAAACCCAGGAAGCTATAATATTAAAGACAGAGCTCGGACGGGAAGCCACCCAAAGCGAATCAGCAGATCCCTATCCCACAATGCCTCAGGAGGGAACCAAACTCCCCAATTTTGGTTGGCAGTGGGGTTAATTTACTGTTGCAATGGCCTTTCAACGCCATCTCACACTTGCGCTATTTTCCTTTTTGTTGTTGCTGCTGTTATTAGGTGCCATTGAGTAGGAACTGACTCACAGTTCATCCGGTGGGTTTTCAGATGGTATGAATCACACAAGAGGACATTTCTCTGGTTTCTCCCTCTGAGCAGCTGGTGGATCTGAACTGCCTGCCTTTGGGTTGGAGGAGCAATTCTTTACCTGAAAGGCCACCAGGACTCCCTCTTCTCCATTTCGGCTTTTAGTCAAGTTCTATACTACCCAGGGACGACTGA
>NW_006399935.1:1852730-1853350 GCF_000299155.1 Elephantulus edwardii
GGGTTTAGAGCTGTTGTGCATAGGGTCGCTATGAGTCGGAAACGACTCGATGGCACATAACAACAACAACAACAACAACAACAACATTTTTTATCATATTATACGTATTTATCCTTTATATCCTTATCTTCTAAAATCTTCTCCTTTAGAAACTATTTACCCTTTGAATATAAAAGATAATAACTTGGTGTGATATGCAGAAGGTCCAGAAGGGCTAACTATGTAGTGTCTTTTCTCTGCTTCTCAGGTGCGGTATCCAGACTGTGTCCTCAGAGACAGCTGATGTGGGCCAGGGAGAGCTCGTGCAGACACAGAATCGCATACTCGTGTGTGCGTGAATTTGTGTGCACTCATGCATACACACTGGTGAAACTTTGGGAATAGATACACACATGTACCTGTCTGTGTTTGTGTGTGCATTATGAATGACATACAGGGCTTTTTTTTTTGTAAAATTGCAAAAGTGGGTTATCTAATTTGTATAAAGATAATGTGTATCAACCACACAACATGGAATTATATGTAATTTATTTTATATGTAATTTATTCCATATAATTAATAAAATGTGTTTTTATAGAGTGGCATCCATTTCCTAAACAACATGCCTCTGGAAACTCTA
>NW_006399935.1:1853969-1863102 GCF_000299155.1 Elephantulus edwardii
TGGGATGGGTGTATCAGAGACAGTGAGATTGGCACAGGACAGAGCAGGGTTTAGGGCTGTTGTACATAGGGTCGCTATGAGTCGCAAGTGACTCGATGGCACATAACGACAACAACAACAAATACATGATATTTATGTGTTATATTTATATATTGTTGTGTACCATAGAGTTGGAACCCACACATTATTTCAGTAAGTGGACTGACAGACAAGTGAAGAGCAAACAAAAAACAAGCAAGCTTATAAACACCCATCTATAAAGTAATAGTTACTGTTGAGTCAGGAAAATTACCCCTAGCTGATTTTTCAGTGGGGTTTCAGAGGCAGTTAATTGCACAGAAGCATCTCCCACGAAGCATCTGGTGTATCCGAACCTTGTGCCTTTGGGATCACAGTACAGTTTCTTACTACAAAGCCACAAGAACATGCAAATCAATCCCCAATATAAGGAACTGACAGGTAGGTATTGTACCTCTAACATGGACTATCAAGACCATCAAGCATACAAATAACACGGAGCAGGACACCCTTTTCTGGCCCCAGCTGAGGTCGGTGGCAGAGCGGTAGGATGGAGCCCTGGATGTGAGGATTAGCTCAGTTGTGTCTTTGGTGCTGGTGCATGGCAGGAGCCCTCAGGCCCACCTGTACCTGCCTGAGGTGGAGCTGTCTTCACAGATGCCAGCCAAGATCATCAGCCTACAGCGTGCAATTCTACAATGGCACACGTGGGGGCGCCATGAGCCAGTGCTAACTTGATGGCAAATGGTCTCTTTATATCCTCAGTATAAATCAACCTTTCAAATAAACTGTAAAAACAGTGTAATAAATATTTTCCCCATGGGTATAATTTTAAAATATACCACCTGTTGTAATGTAATTTCAACAGGAAATTGAATTTAGGATACAAGGTTTTGTGCACATTAGCAAAGATAGCACACTCTGTAGATTTGCTGAACCACTCAAAAAGTGATAAAAGCCTTCATTAGTGATAAAACACAGATGCGGAAGAGGCATCTAAAAAGCTAAGGACAATCGTTTCACAAAATCTAAGTGGGAAGAAAGGTAGCCTTTAACGGTGTGCATGTAAGTTATGGTTCCTGTAGATTTCAGACCTCCCCTGCAGCAAACAGCGGAGGTGTTAATGTTTGCGTTACTTTGCAGCATTATTATCCCAAGAGTACATAATTACCCTAAGACTACATTACATTTCTTTTTGGCTGCTGTAATGTTATTTGTGAATATAATAATTTACTAAAGATGCAGAACAAGGAAAAATAAGTATGTGGAACAAAAGAAACCATTGCCATAAACATGAATTATGTTACAGGAAGCTTTTAAAGTAACATAGAAATTGGCGTCCTGAGTTGTCCATGTGTAAAATGTTGAAGTTGCAAGACTACGTTTCTTACATTTTTACAACAATGCAATATAGCACAGAAAGCAGTTCTGTCACACCATTGGAATTCGACGCCAGCTACCTAGTAAACTATACAATGTCGTATTTAAAAGAATTGTAAATGATGACAGGGAATGGTATGAGCGATTTGAAAATGTTTCCTCTTCGCCTATTTTAATGATCAATTTTAAGCATTTCCTTCGTAATAATAAAATAGTAATAGTAATGTTGTTGTTATTGTTACGTGCTGTCGAGTTGCTTGCGACTCATAGCGACCCTATGTACAACTGCCCTCATAGATACTTTTAAGAAAGAAAATGGAAATGGCAAACAGAAGTGGCTTTTTTTAGTAGCTTCATCCCTTCTCCATATTCATATCTTGATAGATTAAATCTACTCTGACATTGAAGTTTTGAATTCTTTTGAGTCTGGGAAATTCTCTTTTAAAACCTTATCCAGTTACCGACTTTCTATAAAACACTTAGATAGCATTCACTACACCTGAATCAGAATCCCAAAGCTAATATTACTTAGTAATCTTGAGGCAAGCCTCAATTTTCTCATCTGCAGAATGTGGCTAAGAAAGATCCTGTATTTAATAGATCACAGTCATCGTGATAATGCATTGAGAGGATCTTCCCTACCATTTAACTCCTCTCTGGCAAATAGCAAAAATTAAATAATGGTAAATGTGATAAGTACATGGAAAGATAATGGTATTGATAGTGGTGATTATATTAGTGATATTTAATGTGGGATGTACAATCTCCTCTTGTGTGATTTACTGCCTCTGAAAACCTGTTGGAGGATCAGCTACGTGTCAGTTCCAATATGACAGTACACATCATTAACAACTACAACTACAACAACAACAATCTGAGAATAACAGTCATTTATGACGGTGTTGATGGTGGCAGTGGTGTTGGTGGTGAAAAGAAAAAAAGTGATAGTAATAGCAGTGGTGACAATGGTCTTAGTCGTGACGATATATTGTTGTTATTGTTGTTACGTGTCATCGAGTCGCTTGCGACTCATAGCAACCCTATGTACAAGAGCTCTAAATGCCGTTCTATCCTGTGCCAACCTAGCCATCTCAAACACACTAATTCCCACCGCTCCACTCACAGAATCGATCCATCTCATCGAGGGTCTTCCTCTCCTGTGCCATCCCTCCATGCTCCCAAACATGATGTCCCTGTCCAAGGACCAGTCCCTCCTTGCAACATGCCCAAAGTATGTCAGATGAAGCTTCAGAATCCTTGACTCCAAGGAGCATTCCAGCTTCACCCTCTCCAGGACAAACCTGCTCATTCTCCTAGCACTCCATGGTATATTCAACACTCTTCTCCAGCACCACAGCTCAAAGGCATCAATTCTCTTTCTATCATCCCTAGTCACTGTCCAACTCTCTGATGCATAGCACGTAATTGCAAAGACTGTACAGAATAATAATAATGGAAGTGGTGGTGATGAAGGCGGTGGTGCGGATAAGGATAGATGTAGTGGTGATAGAGAACAGAGCAGGGATAGTAGTGGTGGTGATTGTGGTGTTGGTAGAAATGGAGATGGAGAAAATGGTGATTGTGGTGGTGATGGGAAGTTGGTGACGATGGTGGTGGCGATGAATATACAGATGATGGTAACAGTGGTTCTGTTAAAGACGGTGATGATGAAGGGAATGACGGCAACGGTGATGATGGTGCTACCAGTAATGGCAGTGGTGGTGATGGTGTTTCTGATAACAGTAATGGTGGTCCTGATGTTGGTGGGGGTGATGGTACCTGAATGAAATGACAGAGATACTAATTGTGGTGATGGAGCTGATGGTGATGATAGTCGTGGTAGTGATAGTGACTATTTATTACCACAGCTTTGCATGTTGAGGACTGATCCCTTCCTCAGTAGTGATCACAATTGGAAAGAGTTAGAAGAAGACCTTACAATAAAAAAACAGTGCTCTGAGAAGGGCTACTTCAAAGGAATATCTAATTTCTCACAGTCCTGATGCCTTTGAGCTGTGGTGCTGGAGAAGAGTATTGAATATACCATGGACTGATGGGAAAACAAACAAGTTCATCCCGGAGAGGGTGAATCTAGGCTGCTCCTTGGAGGCAAGGATTCTGAAATATTCTTACATACTTTGGACATGTTGCAAGGCGAGATCAGTCCTTGGAGAGGGACATCATGCTTGGGAGGGTGGAGAGACAGCACATGAGAGAAAGACGCTCTATGAGATGGATTGATTCAGTCACTGGGGTAATGGGGATAGGCGTATTAGAGACAATAAGATTGGCAAAGAATAGAGCAGGGTTTAGGATCGCTATAAGGCATAAGTGACTCAACTGCACATAACAACAACAACAACAACTGAACTAATTAACTGAATATTATCTATTAAAACCTTGGCTGTAAATAAACTTTTCATAAAGAGACTTCTATCCCTTCTTTTCACATTTCCTAAATGCATTTGTGCAATTTTTACTATACGCCAAGCATTTTATTAAAGTGCTTTGTAAATATCATACCTTTGAAAGCTCACAAATGCCCAGTGGCATGCTAAGCTTTGTCAAGTCAGCTCCGGCTTACTCCCTTGTACAAGAGGACAAAGCCCTGCCTATTCCTGTGCCATCATCACAATTGCTGCCGTGTGTGAGGTCGTTGCTGCAGTCACTATGTCCATCTGTATTTCTGAGGGATTACTTTTATTCTTTACCTCTGTGTATCACCAAGAACTGGTGTCTCCTAATAATGTATTTAAATAAGGGCATACTGTGAAACCAACATGCAGTGAAGACAAGTGAACCTAGCGTTTAATGTGCTCAAGTGTTTGTTTAGAGCTGTTGTTATTTGCCGTCAAGTCGCCTGTGTCCTATAGCAGCCCTATGTAACTCTGAGGCCTGCCCTGTCCTGAGCCAATTTCACTAATTCCAACACAACAACCTCTATTGCCCCAGTTACTGTATCGATCCATTTCCTCTAGGGTCTTCCTCTCCTGTGCTGTACTCCAATCCTTCTGAGCATGACGTCCTTCTGCAAGGACTGGTCTCTCCTGGCCACATGCCCAAAGTATGTGAGACAGAGCTTCAAAATCCTAACTTCCAAGGAGAAATTTGGTTTCACCCGCAGCCCATGGTATGTTCAAGACTCTTCTCTAGCACCACAACTCAAAGGCATCGATTCATCTTTTGTCATCTTTAATCATTGTCCAGCTCTCTGAAGCGTAACAATTGTAAAGACCATAGCCTGGATTAGGTGCACCTTAGTCTCTAGACTGACATCATTGCTTTTCAGTACTCCAGAGAGGTCCCTGACAGCAGATTTTCCCAATACAATTCGTCTTTTGGATTTCCTGACTGCCGCTGCTGAAAGTGTTGGTTGTGGAGGGAGCTGAGCAAGTTTTAATACTCCCACCTATTATACTTTGCGTTTCCAAGGCTATAAGTCTTTATGAGAAGAATCTGCCCATCTTTCTTCTGTGCAGCAATTGGCATGTTTGAATTACTGAGCTCTTGGTTGGCAGTCAAACATAAAGCGCACCATGCCACCATCGCACCTTAGCCTATGAAAAGGATACTAATTCACTGCGAGAACTTGCTCAACTACCTGATGCCTTTTGTTGCGTCCCCCCACGCCCCCATTTTAAACTACAAACTATTTATGTTCTCAGCTTGGTCAGCTCTTCTTGGAGTTTTATCAGTTTGATTCACCTTTATCCACTAATTTTCAACTCACCATCTTCTCCATCACTGTACTGGTGCAGAACTGAATGTATCACGAGATGCCAGATCAGTGAACAAATTGTTTCCAGAAGAACAGCTGACTGCTCCTTGGAAGTGAAGACATAGCATTTTATCTCTTGTACTTTGTATGTTATTAAGAGTGGCCGCTTCCTTGCTAAGATGATGGTAAAAGTGGATGATGATGATGGTATGGATGAAGATTGACATGACAGAACTGGTGGTGGTGGTGGTAAATGCAGAAGGATGATATTAAAGCATTTCAGTATATTCCATTCTATCATGATGTCTCACACACACACACACACACACACACACACACACACACACCCCTACTCAGGCAGAAGTGGAAGGATGAAAAAAAGGGGGGGAGGATCAGAGAGCAACCTTTATTATTATTATTAATAATTTTAATAGACATTTGTAGAGGTTTTGGATTTCCATTCATTCATTTCCGCACTTTTCTCCGTGCCCATCCCTCCCCACCAGCTCGTTCCCCCCTCCGAAGAGAAAAAGAAAAAAAATTCTTTCATTAGTATACAATTCCCACGTCTCTTCCCCCCCACCCCCACCCCGAGTACACTTCTCTATGCAACCTTAATTCTGGATTCCTGTGCTAACCATAATACTCAATCATATATCACTTCTAATCTGTTCTTTCCCTCATCTGTTTCACAGATTAGAAGTGATATAGGATCAGAGAGCAACTTTTAAGAAATAAAATAACAGCTCTTACAACGAGGTCTCTGGGAATATTGTAAAAGGAAAAAATATTTTCTAGACCCAAGCTCACAGTAAAACTTTTCTTATCAAAAAATATTAAAGTAGGTCCTACTTACCCACCGAGAGGAAAAGCCCTGGCTGTCCACACACTCTGGAGTCTTCTCGTAGAGAACGGCGGCTCTTCAGAACTAACAGAATGGAATAGGTCTCTTCTCTTGAGCTCTAGTTTTCCAAGAGGCTTGTGGGTGGGTGCAGCACCTTGAGGGTGTTGGCTTGGAAGTTTGAATGACACAGAATCCATTAGTTCCCTTTTCCTTTGGGTACTGCATTCGGGAACTTTTCCAAAGTGCCAAAGGAAATGAATATGAAAATGGGAATGATGTCTAATGGGCAAAAGTGATAATGGCCACTGGTGCCAAATTTCAGCCAGGTAAAGAAATTGGATCTAACTTTGAGCTCTGGTGGCCTAGTGGCAAGAAGCTGTACTGCAATCCCAAAGGTACACGGTTCAAATCCACCAGATGCTCTGACGGAGAAGGAGGGACAATTTCCTCCTGTACCAGTCAGATCTGATTTGACGGTACATGCACAAAAAGTAATAAAATTAAAAAAAGAAAAGGTTCCTAGAATTAGTGAAATTCTTGGTATATGAGTTAGTATAGGAAAGAGACAGGAGATCTATGTATTACCAAGTTCCTTATCAAATCACTTCTTGGCTCACTCCTTTAGTGAGTCATTTTATTTCTCCGCGTTGGATGTTGACTGACCAACCCACCGAGCTGGTGCAACTCTTGGAGATCTCCCATGCAAAAGTCCAACAAGCAGTTAGAACGATCTGTAAGGTTTCTGAGGAAGAACAGAACCCAGTGCAGGTAAAGAAAGATAGTTTATTGACGGGAAACTGCCAGGCTGCTCCCAAGCAGAAGACCAGCTCCCATTAAGAGTTAGAGGGGGATTTTATGCTTTCTGACGGGGGAACTGGGGAAGGAGATGCATACAGATGCTTCCTTCAAGATATGGAAGCGGGCTGGGGTGTCAGATAACTCTTCCTAGGAAAATGAGGGTAGCGTAGTTTCACAGAGAGAAAAAGCGCAACTTCGGCTTCCTGCTATTGGATTCTCTCAGTAGCCATTCTGGGAGAAGCAGGAGAGGGCTCTGTAGTCCTAATATGACCCATGAGACAGAACAAAACAGATCACAAAAGAAGAGGCCATCAGATGTAAGAAGCAGTTGGTGACTTTCTCTAATTCCTGCTTTGATGTGGCACCGCGATATGGTAAAGCAAACACTATTGTGTTTACTATTGTGTCTCTACTGACTAATGTCAATACAGACAGAGAGAACTTAACTATAACTGCCTAGGCTATATTTTTTTTTTATTTCAATGAACATCTACAGAGATTTCGGAATTTCATTCATTCATTGTTGCACTTTTCTTCCCCGTCTCCCCCACCACCCAGTTCGCTTCTCTCCTTGAAAAGCAAAAGGAAAACTCCTTCATTGGTATACAATCCCCCCTGCACACCCCCCACCCCCACCCCCACCCCCACCCCCAATATAATCCGCTCTGCAACCCTCATTCCATACTCCTATGATAAACGTAATGCCCTAAAATATAATACTTTTAAACTATTTTCTCCCTCATAGACTTCAATGCAGTAAACATAACTTATACTAGGCTATAATTTTTATTGGCATATATTCAGGTCTTTCTCTTAGAGAACCACTTATCTGGGTCCAAACCATCATCATTTTGGTCAGTAGCCAAGCACTTCCTTAATCACTGAGCTGTTGGGCCCTCTTGGTGGCAAAGGCTTTAACCAGACCAGAATACTATTCTTTTCACGATTCTAAGTAGCAAAAGCTTATCCTAAGGAACAGTTTCTATCAATTCTCACTAAAGAGCCCTTCAAATGTCTCAGTAGAACAATGGGGTTTCACTGATTTCACTAATGGTAAAAATTGAGGAATTTGAAAACTTTGACCAAGTTCTACAGTCTGACAATGATCAGAGATGCAGTCAAGATGCTTTGATAATTATGAGTAATGATAATGCAAAAGTTGGAACACATTCAAATTAATAATAATAATAAAAAGTTGGAACATAAATGGGACTACACACAGGGATTTTACCAGATGGAATCACACACAAGAATCAGGATTCAATGAACAAATTATTTAGTGATACAAAACATCAAAACATGATTGAAAGGGGAGCTCTGGTGGCCTACTGGCAAGAAGCTGTACTGCAATCCCAAAGGTACATGGTTCGAATCCACCAGATGCTCTGCCGGAGAAGGAGGGACAATTTCCTCCTGTATCAGTCTGATCTGATTTGATGGTACATGCACAAAAAGTAATACATTTTTTTTAAAAAAAAACAAACAAAAAACCATGATTGAAGGGACACACAGAGTCACTGTACAAAAAAAGAATTGATCACTATCAAATTATTTTTAAGAAGTAACATGAGGTAAAGAATCAATGGTTCTTGTTCTTGAAAAAGTCTAAAGATGCATTAAAGGCACTGGTGAAAAAGAAAACTCTACAAATTAATGAAATATCAGTTGAAATACTTCAACAAATGCATTCCACATTGGAAGTACTTGATCTGTAATTCTAAGAAATTTGGAAGAAAATTACCTGGTCAACCAATTGGAAAAGACAGATATTTGTGCCTATTATAAATACAAATGATCTATAAGAATGCAGAAATTACAGGAAAGTATCACTAATATCATAAGTAATTAAAGTTTTAGTGGAGATAATTTTTAAATTATTGGTGTGGTTTATCAGTAGGAAACGGCCAGAAATTGAAACATGATTGAAAGGGGATACAGAACCAGAGATATCACTCTTTGTAAAACAGAAGCTCAGCAATAAGATGAAGAATCTTGAGAAGATGGACTGACTCCGTGTGGGGAGCCAAATTTCCTACGAAATATTTGTGTTAAACGGAATGCTATTTCAGGAAGTGGGGGAGGTGAGGTACAAGCTGAAATTCACCCTGAGGCGCCTACACAATCCTTAAGTGTTTACAGGATTCTTGCATTGTATTTGCTCACCCCTCCCTCCTGAGTCAAGCAGAAGGTTTTCAATAGAAAGAGCTTGGCTTCATTTGCATTGAATTCTCTTTGTGATTTGCTTCCTGGCAATCTTCAATAAAGACACAGGGTATTGAAAAACAAGGAACTCATGCAATAGTATTCAAAATGGGTGACCCTGGAGGACATTATGCTGAGTGAGGTATCTCAGTCACAAAGGGACAAATGCTATA
>NW_006399935.1:1863448-1876297 GCF_000299155.1 Elephantulus edwardii
TGTTCATTGAAATGAAAAATAAATAAATAAATTTTTAAAAAAAGATACAGGGAAGCTGGAACTCGGTGCTTCAGTAGTTCAAGAACTGTTCGCTTCCTGCTTTACCTGTTTTCTCCTACATTCTTGGTGTTCTGTCTCATTATTAATATCTATAAAAATGCTTTACCCTCAGCCTGGAACACTCTGTGCCTGTAACAGTAGGTTCAAGTATAGCAATCACTGTGAGGCTGGGGCAAGGCTGGGCAGTGTTTCATCTGTTGTTGAGAGTAAGAAATAACCAAGCGATGCCTTGAGGTGAATAACAATCTTGCAAATAGATACCAGGTTTTTCTTCCAAGCTATCTGAGGGGGAACTCATACCACCAGTCTTTCTGTTAGGATCAAGTTCTTAATTGCTTGCACCAACAGACTCAATCACTAACAGTCATGTAGGAATTAATTACAGGAGATTGTATATGAACTTTCTCTCCATCTTTCTCCATCATATTGTATGTACCGGAAGGAAGGACTGGGAACTTACCCTCTGTGGGCAGCATCAACAGACCATTTTGCCGCCTTCTTCCAATTTGTTTTGCATGACAGCAAGAGCAATGTGTTTATTCTTCCAGCTCTCCCACTTTTCTTTTTTGTTTTTTAATTGATTATTAATTTCAATGAACATTAACGGAGACTTTGGATTACCATTCATTCATTGTTGCACTTTTCTCTCCTCCCAACCCTCCCCCCTAGTAAACTACCCTCTTGGAAAAGTGAAAGAAAAATTCTTTCATTGTTTTACAATCCCTTTCCCCAGGTCCACTCCACTATACATCCTTTGCTCTGGACTCCTGTCATGACAAAAATATCTAATAACATATCCCTCTTAAACAGTTTTCTCCCTGACCTGTTTTAATGCAGTATTTGTTGTTGTTATGTGCCGTTGAGTCACTTGCGACTCATAGCGACCCTATGTACAACAGCCCTATACCCTGCTCTGTCCTGTGCCAATCGCATTGTCTCTGATACACTCATCTCGATTACCCAGTCACTGAATAAATCCACCTCACACAGGGCCTTCCTCTCCTGTGCTGTCCTTCCGCCCTACCAAGCATGAAGTCCCTCTCCAAGGACTGGTCCTTCCTTACAACAAAGTTGTAAAACCTCAATGCAGTATACATTATTGAAACCATCTTTTTCAGTCTCTCCCCAACCCCAATGTCAGTCCTCTTTTACAACAGAGACACCATGCTGATGGGGTGGTATGTTTGTCTTACAGATAAAGACTTATATAAAAAGGGGGGAATGATAGGGTGGTATTAATAAATTCAGAATTCTCTATATAGGTATCAGTTATAAAACTATAGTTCTTTTTCTTCAGCCTGCAAAACTTTTGCTTAACCTCCAAATTCTCTGTTTCCTGTCTTTAGTCATGTAGAGTAGTTCGATCTGTCTTTTTACCAGAAGAGGAAATGCATCTATCCTAGATGCTGGTGAAGCTGGTTCTCCAGTCCTATGTAAACAATATCTTAATCTGCTTGTTTACCAGGAGGAGAACTGGGGCCTTCCTGAATTACTGAGACATAGATGGGAACTGTCCTTTTCAGATGTAGAAATTACCTTTTGTTACTAACAAAAGTGCATTGTTAAATGAGCTCGAGTTTCACCCTAGTATATAAGGCCGTGACCAAACCCAGACCAGGAGGCAGTCTTAGAGGTGACTTGCTGTCTCCCAGATCTGTGAATAAAGGGCATTTATGGATATTGCAGTCCATTTGTCTTATTGGCAACTGACTATGGAAAGAACCCCTTGTGTTCAGTAACAATGCAGTATTTGTCCTTTTTTGACTGAGATACTTCATTCAGCATAATGTCCTCCAGGGTCACCCATATTGAATAATATTGTATGAGTTCCTTGTTTTTAAATGCAGCGTAGTATTCCACTGTGTGAATATACCACAGCTTCTCTATCCATTCATTTGTTGATGGGCACTTAGGTTGTTTCCAACTCCTTGCTATTGTGAACAAAGCCACGATAAACATGGGTGTGCATATATCTGCTTGGATGTCAGTTATGGTGTCTTTGGGGGGAGATTAGAAATCTTATGTACTGCTGGTGGGCTTGTAACATGGTACAACAACTGTACAAAAAGTTTGTATAATGCACACAAGGATTTAATTTTTAGAAGGTTATATTCATCAATTAGATCCTCCCTGCTTGTGACTTTGGTTGTTTGAAAGCCTATTAGGGCCATAGATTATGACTTCTAAACTTTTTTTCTTGATGATTTTAATGGTTTTGGGGCTTTCCTATATGCATTTTATCCTCTGATGTACTTTAAATTTATTTCTGTGTGTGGAGTGAGATGTGGATCTTGTTTTAGGTATCTGCAGGTAGAGGTCCAGTTTTGCCAACACCTCTTGTTAAAGAGGCTGTGTTTTTCCTGCTTAATGGGGTTCATTTCCTCATCAAACATCAATTGACTTTAGGTAGATGAGTTGATTTCTTGGTTCTTGACTCTATTCCTTTGATCTATGTGCTTGTCTCCATGATAAATGGAGAAATGATTCAAACTGTCAATGACTTTCTCTTACTTGGATCTTCAATCAATACACTCGGTGCCAGCAGTTAGAAGAACAAGAGACTCATTTTCTGCTGTGGTCCCTTTTAGAGTGGGACTGACATCAGGGTTGAGGGAAGGCAAAGAAGGAGGGGAGGAATGATGTACACTGCATTGAAACAGATGAGGGAGAGAACTGTTTGAAAGTGATATATGATTGGGTATTATTGTCATGACAGGAGTCCAAAATGAAGGCTGCACAGTGGAGTGGACTTGGTGGCGGGGAGAGATTGTATAACAATGAAAGAGTTTTTCTTTTACTTTTCAAGGAGAAGACTGAATGGGGTAGAGGGGGTGGGCAGGGAGAAAAGTGCAACAATGAATGACTGACTGGAAATCCTAAGTCTCTCTAAACTTTCAGTAAAATTAATTAAAATAATAGTAAAAAAGAGTGGTCAGCTGTGGCATTTGGGAGCTATCTAGTTTTCCTGCTCTTAGAGTCCTGAAAATTGAGGCTTCCTTGGTCTATTTCCAGTAATTCTTTGGATTAATTGTTTGAGTGTATCTTTTATTTTCTTCCCTTCTCTTTGTTTCAGACAGAAAAAAGCAAACATTTTTTCACAAGCTTTTAATCCCCAGACGCCATTCACCAAAGTAGGAAGTATAACACCTTCTTTGGGACTACATTCTTGTTGTTGTTGTTGTTGTTATGTGCTGTCAAGTTGTTTGCGACTCATAGCGACCCTATGTACAACAGCCCTAAACTCTGCTCTGTCCTGTGCCAATTGCATTGCCTCTGACAGACCCATCCCTGTTACCCCAGTCACTGAATCAATCCACCTCCTGCGCTGTCCCTCCACCCTACCAAGCATAATATCCCTCTCCAAGGACCTGTCTCTCCTTACAGCATGTCCAAAGTATGTCAGATGAAGACCCAGAATCCTTGCCTCCAAGGAATAGCCTGGTTCAACCCTCTCCAGGATGAATCTGTTTTCTTGGCAGTCTATAGTACATTCAGTACTCTTCTCCAGCACCACAGCTCAAAGGCGTCAATTCTCCTTCTATCCTCCCTAGTCATTGTCCAACTCTCTGATGCATTATAAACGATTGCAAAGACCACAGCCTGTATCAGGCATGCCTTAGTCTCCAGAGAGACACTGCTGCTCTTGAGTACTTTAGAGAGGTCCCTAACAGCAGACTTTCCCATCGCAATACGTTTTTTTATTTTCTGGCTGCGGGTGCCAAGAGTGTTGACCGTGGAGCCGAGCAAACTGAAGCTGTGAACAATCTCAATCTCTTCGCCATCCATCCTGATGCTACCAGTTGGTCCAGTGGTGAGAATCTTTGTCTTCTTGACATTGAGCCTCAGTCCATACTGAAGGCTGCAGTCCTTGATCCTCTGTAGCAAGTGCATGAAGTCCTCCTCAGTTTCAGCAAGCAGAGTTGTGTCATCTGTATAACGCAGATTGTTAATAGATCTTCCACCAATCCTGATGCCACATTTCTCCTCATAGAGCCCAGCCTCTCAGATAAACTGCTCTGCATACAGGTTGAAAAGGTATGGAGATAGGACACATCCCTTACGTACACCCTTCCCAATTTTGAACCATGCAGTGTTGCCCTGCTCTGTTCTGACGACTGCCTCTTGATCCAAGTATAGGTTTCACATTAGCACGATTAAATGTTCTGGGATTCCCATTCTTCTCAGAGTCAGCCACAGTTTGTTATGATCCACGCAGTCAAATGTCTTTGCATAATCAATGAAACACAGATAGACATTCTTCTGGTATTCTCTGCTTTCAGCTAAGATCCATCTAACATCAGCTACAATATCCCTAGTACCATGACCCCTTCTAAGCCCAGCCTGGACTTCTGGCAGTTCTCTGCTGATGTGCTGTTCTAGTTACAAAATAAAAAACTCGGTGGTTTGAATCCAGTCAGAGATGTCCCAGAAGAAAAGTTTGGCAATCTGCATTGAAGTGTCAGAGGTATTAGACACTCCATGAAGCTCAGTTCTCCTCTGACACACATAGAGTCACCATGAATCATAATTGACTGATGGCAACTGGATTCTCTTCTCTTTTTTGTATTATATTTTATTTCTTACAAAGCATCTATTTAAAATTTGTTCACTTTGTTGTTATGCTTTGTTGTGTTGACAGCTACTCATATCAACCCTATGAACCTTTAACTCTGAAGCCTGTCCTATCCTGAGCCAATCTTAGCATCTCTGACACATCTATTCCCATTGTCTCAGTCACTGTGTTAATCCATCTCATTCAGGGTCTTCCTCTCTTGTGTTGACTCTCTATCCTTCCAAACATGATGTCTTTCTCCAAAGAGTGTTCTCTCTTGGCAGCATGCTCAAAGCATATGAGACGGAGTTTCAAAATCCTTGCCTCCAAGTAACAACTTGGTTTTACCCTCTCCAGAACAGACCTGTCCTCTTGGCAGTATACTGCATGTTCAATACTCTTCTCCAGCACCACAAATCAAAGACATAGATTAATCTTCTGTCACCCATAGTCATTGTCCAGCTCTCAGATGCATAGCAAGCAATTGAGAAGACCATGCTCTGGATCAGATACACCTTAGTCTCTAGGGTGACATCTTTGCTCTTTTGAACTCAGGAGAGGTCCTTGACAGCAGACTTTCTTAAAGCAACTCGTCTTTTGATTTCCTGATTGCTACCAAGAGTGCTGATTGTGGATCTGAGCAAGATGAAACTGTTAAGTGCCTCAATCTTTTCTCCATCTGAGAATGTTTTCTTCATATTGAGATGCAGACCATTTCAAAGACTGCAATCCTTGACCTTCTGCAGCAAGCACTCCAAGTCTTCCTCAGGGTCCGCAAGCAAGCTTGCCTGCATACCGTTCATATATACATTTACTTCTATGATATACTAAAACTCAAACCAAAGACACTACCGTAAAATCAGTTTTGACCTATTTTGATCGAATAAGTCAAGAGTAGAAGTTCTCCAAAGACTATAAATTGTTACAGAAGTAGACTGTCATCTTTCTTCCATGGAGTAACTTGTGGTTTCAAACTGCTTGACCTTTAGTTAGCTCGGCACGCTAAACCACAATGCCACCACTGTTCCTTATTCTATAATAGATGATAGCCCGAGTCGAGTGTGACTCATAGTGACCCTACGAACAACAGATCTATCCTGTGTCATCCTCATCACCTCTTACACACATGAGGCCACTGCTGCCTTCACTTTGTCAATCTATCTTCTTGAGGGCTTTCCTCTCCATCACTAACTGTCTAAAAACCAGAAAAACAGGAATTGGAGGCACAAGGCCATGAGCATATCTCTGAAAGGGCTAGAGGGAGCAAGAATAGCAGAACCCAGAGCATAAAGCAGATTATGAGCCTGTAGCCCAGACCCCTGGTTCCTCTTGAGCCATAACAGCAGCAAGGGAGTTTGTTTGTCCATTGACGACTCACAGATTCACAGTTATGGTACCAACAGTGGGTTTTACTAGGGAAGGAAGTTGAAGAATGAGGGAGGTTAAGAATATCATCCAAAACAAGTCCAGGCTTCAGCCCAACAATTCCAAGGCACCATTCCTCAGTTAGTCCAGCTCTGGTTTCAGTACAGCAGTCAAATCTAAGTCATCCGAAACGAATTGCCTCAGAGCAGTCATAAGTCAGCTTCTCCTTCAAGCATTGGACAAGAATAGCCAGATCTTTAACTGGGATCAGCACAAACGCAAGAAGCCTCAGGTGACACCATACTATAGTTTCTCCACGGCAATGCCAGTCTCTCCACCATCAGGGTCTTGTTCTCACCAGGATCTTGCTGCCACAAACCTGGCTTTTTCTTTTTTTTAAAAAGTATTTTCTTTCTTTAAAAAATTATTTACACTCTCTCTCTCTCTCTCTCTCTCTCCCCATCCCTCCCTCCCTCTCTCTCTCTCTCTTTCTTTCTTTGATGTGTGTACCGTCAAATTGGATCTGACTGGTACAGGAGGCGATTGTTCCTCCTTCTTCAGCAGAGCATCTGGTGGATTTGAACCACACACCTCTGGGATTGCAGTGCAGTTTCCTGCCACTAGGCCACCAGAGCTCACCCAAACCTAGCTTTTCCAAGTCTTGCTGCCCAGTGTGAAAAGCACTCTTTCATCTCACGGCTGATGCTGATTTGCAAGAGCATGTGTCTGCAGTTAATGCAGCTGGAGATCAGAGGCTAGATGGTAGAAAAGACCCAATTTTAGGCTCACACCACACTGACTCTCTACTTTTCCAAGCACGATGTTCCTTTCCAAGAAATAGCCTCTTCTAGCAACATGCTCAAATTATGGGAGATGAAGAGTTATCAATCTTTCCTCCAAAGAGCACTTGAATCACATGCTCTTGAAGACATATCTATTTGTTCTTTTGGTAGCCTATGGGATATTCAGGACTCTTCTCCAACACCACAACTCAAAGGCATCAATTCTTCTGTCGTAATTGGTTGTTCACAACTCAGACACATAACAAGTGATTTGTAAAGACTGTGGTGTGAATTAGGCACACCTTAGTCTTCAAAATGACATATATTACATAGTATTTAATATACCAGGTAAACATATGGAATAAAATTATAAAACTTAAATATTATATGGAGCTGGTGGTGGCCTAGTGGCAAGAAGATGTGCTATAATCCTGGAGGGACATGGTTCGAGGCCACCAGCTGCTCTGTGGGAGAAGGATGGACAATCTCCTCCCATGTGATTAATTGCCTCTGAAAACCTGTCAGAGAGTTACCTATGGGTCAGTTTCAGCTCTATGGTACACAACACAATACAACACAATATCATGTAAATACTTAAATATAATCTAAATACTTATATTAAATATATTATTGTTCATTGCCATCAAGTAAATTTCCAATGAATGTTGACCCCTATGAGCAAAGTAGAAGTGTTCCATAGAGCTTTCAAGAAGCAAGACTGTCTTCCAAGGTGCCTTTGGGTGGGTTAGAACTACCATTTTGGCTAGTAGCCAAGAACTTAGCTATTTTAACTATTAAACTCATTGTGAATGAGTCAGAACCGGCTCATAGCTGACGCTCCATTCAGTTTCCAAGGCTATACTTCATAAGGGAGGAGATTACCAGTCTTTCTTCCCCAGAATCATTGGTAGACTCAGATCAGAAGAGAAGCTCAGTCCTTGGGTTAACAAGACAGCTCCCTCTGGACAATATCACCAGAATTCCCTCCCATCAGTTGTTATTACCAGGTACCATTGGCTCGTAGAAACCTCCTGAAGTCCTGTTCTGTGCCATCCGCATAATTTCTCACATACTCAAGCCCATTGCAGCAGTCACCGTGTCAATCCATCTTGATAAGGGTCTTCCTCTCTTTTACTGTTCCTCTACCTTTCCAAGCATGACGTCCCTCTCTAAGGAATAGTCTTTACATGCCCAAAGTGTATGAGGCGAAGCTTTGCCATTTTGCCTTCAAGGATTGTGCTGGCTGTACTTTCATCAAGACATTTAGTTTGTTCTTTTGGAAGTCTAGGAGATATTTAGTACTCTTATCAAACTTCTCTACTGACAGACATCAATTCTCCTGTCATTCATTGTCCAGCTCTTAGATGTAAGTTATTGAGAAAAGTCATGGCCTGAATCATGCACACTGCAGCCTTTCAACTGGCATCATTATTCATCAGTAATTTGGAAAGATTCCTGACTGCAGACTTTCCCAGTGCAATATGTCTCCTGATTGCTGCTATCAAGTATGTTGATTGTGAATCCAAATAAGATGAAGTTGTTGACAGTTTGAACCTTTTGGATATGTTATTAAGAAAGTCCTGTCTTTGGAAATAGATGTCATGATGGAGGAGGTAGAGAAGGTCAGTAAAAGAGAAGATTATTCTCAATGAGAATAATTGATACAGTGACTGTAGCAATGGTCTAAAGCATGTTTTGGGGTTTTTTTAAATTTTATTTTCTTATTTTGTGTGTGTGTACCGTCAAATCAGATCTGACTGGTACAGGAGGAGATTGTCCCTCCTTCTCCAGCAGGTCTAAAGCATGTTGAAGATGGCACAAAATAGTTGATACAAGCTTCTGATATGTCAATTCATACTGTGACTATGAGTTGTCTTGGTTCTATAATCAACACCCTTGGTATGAACAGTCAAGAGATAAGATAAATTGTTTTGGGCAAGTTCACTGTTAGAGATCTGTCCAAAATACTGAAGCGTAATGATGTCAGTCTGAAGACAATAGTGTGTCTGAATCAGGCCATGGTATTTTCCAATAGTGTGTCTGAATCAGGCCATGGTATTTTCCAATAGTGTGTCTGATTCAGGCCATGGTATTTTCCATTACTTGCTATGCATCTGGGTGAGCTCTGGTGGCCTAGTGTCAAGAAGCTGCACTGCAATCCCTGAGGTGCGCTGTTCAAATCCACCAGATTCTCTGCTGGTAAAGGAGGAACAATCTCCTCCTGTACCAGTCAGATCTGATTTGATGGCTATGCATCTGAGAGCTAGAAAATGAGTAAGGATGAGAGAAGAAGAATTGATGCCTTTGAGCTGTGGTGTTAGAAAAGAATACTGAATATCCCAAAGACTGTCAAAAGAATAAACAGATATTTCTTGTGTTTCACATACTTTGGACATATTGCTAGAAGAGGTTATTCATTGGAAAAGGATATCTTGCATGGAAGGGTGGAGGGTCATTGAAAGAAAAGGAAGACCCTCATTGTGATGGATGATGCAGTTACGGCAACAATGGGCTCATGTGTATCAGAGATGATGAAGATGGCACAAGATAGGACAGGATTCAGGTCTGTTGTTCTAGGGTCACTGTGATTGTACTAGACTCAATGGCACCTAACAAGAACAGCAATAACAACAATACAGTCAAATTACTAAAAATAGAACACTTGATCAGCATTTCATATACTAAAAGGACTAAAAACCAAATTCAAGCTTCAAGCTGCAATACTGAGAGATGCTGTGGGAAAAACCTTGAAAAATCCAGGAAGCATTAAAGAAGTTGGAAAAAATACACAGAGTCACTGTTATAAAGAGAATTGGTTGACACCGAAGTATTTCTAGAAGTAGCATGTAATCAAGAGCTGAAGGTAATTACTGAAGAAGCCCAAACTGCATCGAGGGCATTGTGAAAAAACCAAAAACAAAGTCCAGAAATTGATGAGATATCAGCTGACATGTTTCAACTAACAGGTACAGCCCTGGATCGCTCACCAGTCTAAGCCAGGACATTTGGAGGACAGCTGCCTGGCCAATATACTGGAAGGGTTCCATATTTGTTCTCATTCTCAAGAGAGGTGATCCAACAGAATGTGAAAATTATCTAACAATAACATTAATTTCACATGTAAGCAAAGTATTGCTGATGTTCATTCAGAACCAGCTAGAACACCACTCTAAGAGATCTCTAGAAGTTAAAGTTTGGCTTAGAAGAAACTCTGGCACTGGGATATTATTGTTGTCAGATGGATCCTGGCTAAAAGCAGAGAACGCTAGAAGAATGTCTATTTGTGCTTTATTGACAATGCAAATGGATTTGACTATGTGGATCATAACAAATATGGCTAGCACTGAGAAGACAAGGAATCCCAGAACACTTAATTGTGTTCATGTGAAACCTATACATCGATTAAGAAGCTGTTCAAAAAAACAAGGGAACATTACATGGTTTAAAATTAAGAAAGGTGTGTATTAGTATTGTATCCTCTGTCCATTACCTATTCAATCTGTGTGCTGAGCAAATTATTCCAGAAGCTAGACTCTCTGAAGAAGAATGTGGTATGAGAATTAAAGGAAGTATCATCAATAACCTGTGTTATTCAGATTATACAACATTGCATGTTGAAAATGAAGACTTGAAGTACTTGCTGCAAAAGATCAAAGACTACAGACTTCAGTATGGATTACATCTCAACATCAAGTAAACAAAAATCCTCACCCCTAGACCAATAGAAAAAAATCAAGATAGATGAAGAAAAGACTGATATTGACAATTATTTTATCTTTCTTAGATTAACAATTATCACTCTTGGTACCATAAGTCAGGAGATCAGGAGACATATTGCACTGGGAAAGTCTACAGTCAGGGACCTCTCCAAAATACTGAAGAGCATTGATGTCAGTTTGAAGAATAAGGTGCATTAGGTTCAGGCGGTGGTTTTTTCAATCACTTGCCAGCATCTGAGAATTGGGCAAGGGATAAATAATGATAGAAAAAGAACTGATGCCTTTGAGCTATTGTCTTTGTGAATAATACAGAATATCCCATGGACAGTGAGGAAAACAAACAAACAGCTATGTCTTGGAGAAAGTAGGTACAGCTAAAGTGATCCTTAGAAGCAAAGATGGGGAAGCTTCATCTTACATACTCTGGTCATGTTGTTAGGAGAGGCTATTTCTTGGAAAAGGATATCATGTGCATAAAAGTGGAAGGTCGTCAAAAAAAAGAGGAAGACTTTCAATGAGATGGACTGACACAGTGAGTGTAGCAATGAACTCAACATATGTTAGAGATGATTAGGGTGGCACAGGAAAAGATAGGGTTCAGATCTGTTGTTCATTGAGTCTGTACGGGGTGTATTCAGTTCTACAGCACCTTTCAACGACAACAAAACAGCCCATCGGTCCAATCACAAACGAATGGATTGAGATGTTGTGGTATATTAATACAATGGAGTACTATGCAGCAGGAACAATGATTTTGTAAATTGCTACCTAACTTGGGAGGGACTGGAGAACATTATGTTGAGTGAACTAATTCAGTCTCACAAGTACAAATACTGTAGGAAACCATTGTTGTAGAGGGAGTATGAGGATTCAAGGGGGGTGGGGGTGGAAATAGAGGGGTAAGAAAGAGTGGGAGGATAGGGTATTAATCATAGGGTTGCACAATTCAATGAGTGGTGGGGGTGAAGGAAATGGGAAGGATCTTTTGTGAAAAAGATGTATTCAAACTTTGTAAATAAATCAGTATGAAATTAAAAACCAACAACCATAAACCTCTTATGAGGTTGTAAGAAATAGTTAAACATAAGAAAAAAAAAAGACGTTCTCCCTTGCATACTCTTCCTCTAGTTCCAGGAAAACGTCATGGACTTCTACAAACTTCTGGTTCTTAGGAGGAAGGATCCTGCAGAACCTTGTCATGAGGTCAGCACAGTTGTCCTATGAAGTCTGTAGCCTTCTTACCCTTCACTCTTAATGGTGGAAATATCTTCATTTGAGGAAGAGAATTTGCTTTTCAACATACACAGAGTTATTATGTAGAACACCAAGTTCATCTGTGGAAACAATAAGAAAACTCAATTTTGAATCTTGTTTTGAGGTCATGACCTGTTTAGAGGTCTGGTACTTTAGTACCAGAGGAGAAAGGCAGTTACTCTATCTAAAGTTCAAGAGTGTCCTTTCCTCTTTTCCTACTCTCTCCCCCAAGCCACCCCCACATCAGTTGTATTTTATAACAGTGGTGCTGTACAGTGTTTGTCTGTGACTGAGATACTTAGAAGAGATGAGGGTAGGAATTGTCTGAAAGGAATGTATCATTAGGCATTTTATGTGTGATAATAATCTGGAACAAGAGGTGTAATGCAAAATAGACCGGGGGAGGGACAGGAGGGCGAGGGTGGAGAAATCTGCAACAATAAATAAATGAAAACCCAACCTTTGCGTAAACTTTGATTAAAATCATAATAAAAATATAGAATAAAATCATATGCCATTTAAGAAGGCTTTAACCTCTATAAATCCCCCCCAACCTTCACTAAATATTCCAAAAAGAGTTAAAAAAAATTCCCTTTCCCCTAAAAGAAACCATATTAATTGTACTCTCCAAACATACAAACTAGTCTCACTACCACTGTGTGTCAAACGCCATAATGGTTATCCCTTGTAGACAGTCTTTGGTGGAGCTCACAGAATTGAGACAGAATAGGAAGCAGAAGTGGCATCCACTTCCTGAACGACATGGCTCTGGAAACTCCATGAACACAGAGAAGAAATGAAAGTTTTAGAATATGGTGCAGGTCTTTTGTTCATGGGACCCCTATGAGTCGTGTTTGACTGGATGGCACTTAACAACAACACTTACAGCTGACTCTCCAGTGGGTTTTCAGAGGCAATAGATTGCATGAGAGAAGACTGCGCATTCTTCTACCACGGAGAAGCTGTTGGGTTCAAAGAGTGTGTGTGTGTGTGTGTGTAACTGCACTGCAATCCCAAAGGCGTGCAGTTCTAATTCACTAGCTGTTCAGTGGGGGAAGGGTGGCCAATCTCCTCCTGTGTGATTAACTTTAAAAATCCACTGGAGGGTCAGCTTCGG
>NW_006399935.1:1877702-1885364 GCF_000299155.1 Elephantulus edwardii
TTTATTGCCTCTGGAAACCCACTGGAGAGTCATCTATGACTGTTGTTGTTAAGTGCCATCAAGTCAAACATGACTCATAATGACCCCAATGAACAAAAGACCTGAACGCTGCTCTAAAATTATCTTTCTCTATGTTCATAGACTTTCCAGAGCCATGTTGCCGAGGAAATGGATGCTACTTCTGCTTCCTAGCCCGTCTCAATTCTGTGAGCTCCACCAAACACTGCCCACAATAGGTAACCATTATGGCATTTGACACAACAGTGGCACAGCATTCAGCATCACAGCAACCTTAAGTTGCTTCAGTACAGCAAATTGACAGACCAGAACTGTACCACCTAGAAGAATACTCATCCAAACAAAATTAACACCAGGCCCAAGTGTTAAAAGCCAGAGGGCCCAACCACTCTTTAAATACAAGGCCCACCCATTAGGTCCTGGTTGAATCTACACAACAAGCTTCTAGCCCACAGCTGGAAGACATGATTAGATGACACATAATGACAACTATAGACATACAAATTTGTGTATATGCATATAAAGAGTCATGAAAACACTGAATATTTTTTAATATATTAATTCACATCATGGGAATTAAAAATTTGAGGAAATCATGTTAATTGAAAGGTCAAAAGTAGTCTAAATGGTTTGAAACAAAGATGTTTATCACAATAATGTTTAAAGACCACAATATTAGATGTAACATGAATGCTCAGCGATGTAGCAGTAGTCAAACAAATCACAATGACCTCTTTTGACAGTTTTTGATAATTCATATGTGTAATATGGAGTGACTCTCATCAATGCTCCATTTAGCATAAATACTTATTGACTGTCTTTTATTTATGTTCCAGGTTTCTAGAGTATGGTGTAAAACCATATGGTCTTTCAAAAAAATGAGTTTTTATTGATGCAGTTATTTTATAAACCTTCCTAAAAATATTGCCCTAGCAGATTATTTATTTATGGTAATTCTGCACTAGCCTTAGAAAACCCCTTGAAATAGTCATGAATCAAATAACTAAACCCCCTCAATAGAACCTTTCAGCTACACACGCAATAGTCTGCCATCAGAAACATGCTTTTGAGTTACGGGTAAAACACAGGGTAGCAGAAGGCTGCAATTTAATTAAAATTTTCTTTCAAGAAGAATGTAAAATCAAACCTGCTGCTCCTGAAGACGTACATATTCCCCTTCTATATGGTGGACCACGTGACCAGGGACAAGTCAAACCATTTAGACTACTTTTGACCTTTCAATTAACAGCTTCAGTAATTACCACCTCTCAAGAGTACTGAAGAGTAACAACGTCAGGCTGGAGACTAAGGTGTGCCTGAATTATTATTATTTTTTTAATTTCTTGACTACTGCTAGCATTTTTATTGAGTGAGGAGTGCCCTGGTTCACTATCCTCATACAGGTAAAAGAATTGTATCGGATGGAGGAGACAGAGGGGAGAATGGTATTCAAGCACCAAGGTAGTACATGTTAGGGTCACGGAGCTGCTCTCCCTTCCTTTCCCAGAACAGCCACCAAAATGATCAAACCACAGGAAGTGACAGCTGCTGCTCTCTTTCTCTGCTAAGGATGCGAAACTGTTCTACCTCTGTTTCCCAGGGAGAGCTATCTGTGACCCCTGCTCTGCTTCCCTATCTTGTAAACAACAACTGTGAGCATCCCCTTCCCCAGTTTCCTTGTAAAACAATATAAAACCCCACTCCAACTTTAAGGGGTGGGGGGGTCTGGTCTCTACTTTAGAGTCAGCCCTGCAGTTTTTTCCTCAATAAACTGTCCTTTTTGGTCTGAACTGGGTTCTCTCCTTCCTCAGTGATCTTACAGTACAGAGTACAGCAATTTATACTCATTCAGGCCCAAAGGAAACACTTCTTCTGACTTCACTCATATGCCGAATGCACTATTTTTATGTATGTCAGTATATGCTTCCTGGCTCAGATGTAACTTTGGCCTCCCCCTTATCATTGATTCTAATTCTAACACCATGAGTGTTGTTTGTGAAATCAAGTAAGATGAAAAGAGAAATTCAGTCCTTCTCCATCTATAATGATGATGTCTTTTGATCCACTTGTGAGATTTTATGTCTTCATGATATTAAGAAGTAATCTTGATTGAGAGATATGGGGTCACTAGAAGTTGAAAGTGTTTTCATCATGTGCAAAGAGTTGGAGTTAGAAAATCAAAAGAATTGAAGAAAAATTCAGACCTTGAACTGTGATACTGATCCTATGGCCAAAATATTAAATGATGCAGGTAGAATTAAAGACAGATAGAAGGAATACATGAAGCACTGTACTAAAAGGAATTGGTCAACACTGAAACATTTCAGGAAGAAGCATGTGATCGAGAATCAATGGTAATGAAGGAAGAGGTTCAAGTTGCAATGTGTTGTTGTTGTTGTTTTTATGTGTCGTCGAATCGCTTGTGACTCATAGCAACCTTATGTACAACAGCCCTAAACCCTGCTCTGTCCTGTGCCAATCACACCATCTCTGACACACCCATCTCGATTACCCCAGTCATTGAATCAATGCACCTCATAGAGGAATTCCTTTCCTGCGCTGTCCCTCTACCCTCCCAAGAATGACGTCCTTCCTCTCCAAGGACTAGTCCCTCCTTACAACATGTCCAAAATATGTCAGATGAAGCCTCAGAATCCTTGCTTCCAAGGAGTAGCCAGGTTTAACTCTCTCCAGGCTGAACCTGTTCGTTTACTTAGCAGTACATGGTACACTCAATACTCTTCTCCAGCACCACAGCTCAAAGGCAGCAATTCTTTTTCTATCCTCCCTAGTCATTGTCCAACTCTCTGATGCATAACAAGTGATTGCAAAGACCATGGCCTGTATCAACTGCACCTTAGTCCCAAGAGTGATCCTATTGCTCTTCAGTACTTTGGAGAGGTCCCTAACAGCAGACTTTTCCATCACAATACATCTTTTAATTTCCTGGCTACTGATGCCAAGAGTGTTGACTGTGGAGCCAAGCAAACTAAAGCTGTGTACAATCTCAATCTCTTCACCATCCATCCTGATGCTGCTAATTGGTCCACTGGGGAGAATCTTTGTCTTCTTGACATTGAGCCTCAATCCATATTGAAGGCTGCAGTCCTTGCAATGAGGCATTGGAAAAAATAAGGACCCAGGAATTGATGGAATACCAGTTGAGATGTTTCAGTAAACAGATGCAGCCCTGGACATGCTCACCGGCCCATGCCAGAAAATTTAGAGGACAGACCATTCCTGGAAGAGATGCACGCTTGTTGCCAGTACAGAAAAAGAGACCCAACGGAATGTGGAAAATATCAAATAGTATCATCGATATCACATACAAGCAAAATGTTGCTGAATATTAAAAAAATTAATGGCACAGTACATAACAGAGAACTTCCAGAAACTCAAGCTGGATTCAGAAGAGGCCATGGAAAGAGAGATGTCATCAATGATGCCAGATGGATCTTCACTGAATGCAGAGAATACTAGTCAGATGTTTACTTATGTTTTAATCACTATACAAAGGCATTTAACTTTGGAGATACTAAGACATTGTGGTTAACACTGAGAAAAGTGGAAATTGCACATAACTTAATTGTTGTTAGGTGCCATTGAGTCGAGTACAACTCATAGCAACCCTTTGAACAACAGATCTGAACGCTGTCCTGTCCTGTGCCATTCTCACCCTTTCTGACACACAAGAGCCCATTAAGCAGGTGCCATGTCAATCCACCTATTTGAAATCTTCCTCTCCTTCATCAACCCTCCATCCTCCAAAGTATCACGCCCCTCTTCAAAGAATTGCTCCTTCTAGCAACATGTACCAAGTATGTGAGGCAAAGCCTCGTCATCCTTGCCTCCCAAGATCACTCCAGCTGAACCCTTTCCAAGACGTATCTGTCTGTTCTCTTGGCCGTCTAGCGGTGTCCAGTGTGCTCTTCTCCAACATCACCGCACAAAGACATCAGTCCTTCTGTTATCCTATTACATTGTCCAGCTCTCAGATGCCTAGTAAGTGATTAGAAAGACCATGGCCTGAATCAGACACACCTTAGTCCTCAAACTGACATCATAACTCCTCATTAATTTGGACAGGTCCCTGCCTGCAGAATTTTCCAGTGCAATGTGTCTCCTTACTGTCTGACTGACTGCTAGTACCAAGGGTGTTAATTGTGGATCCAAGTAAGATGAAGTTGTTCACAGTTTCAGTCTCTTCTCCATCTATCATGATGTTGCCTATTGGTCCAGTGGTAAGGATATATGTTATCTTGACATTGAGATGTAATTCATATTGAAGACTGCATGCTTTGAACTTCTTCAACAAGTGCTTCAAGTCCTTCTTACTTTCAGCAAGCAAAGTTGTGTCATCTGCATAACACAGATTATTGGTGAGTTTCCCTTGACCTTGATGCCACTCCTCTTCATGGAGTTCAGCTTCTTGAATAGTTTGCTCAGCATACATTTTTGAATAGGCATGGAGAGAGAATACAACCCTGGCACACTCCCTCGTTAATTCAAAACCATGCACCATTTCCCCACTCTGTTTCCACAACAGCCTTCTGGTCCAGGTATAGATTTTGACATGAGTGCAGTTAAGTGTTCTGGGACTCCATTCTTCTCAATGTCAGCCACGACTTGTTATGATCCACACAGTCAAATGCCTTTGCATAGTCAATATAGCACAAATAGACATTCTTCTGTATTCTTTACGTTCAGCCAGGATCCGTCTGACATCAGCAATGATATTCCCTAGTGCCACAGCCTCTTCTAAATCCTGCTTGAACTTCTGGCAGTTTCGTATCTATTTACTGTTCTAGCCATTTTTGAATGACATTCAGTAGTATTTTGCTTGCATGTGATTTTAATGATATTGTTTGGTAGTTTCCACATTCTCTTGGATTAGTTTTCTTGGCAATAGGAACAAATATGGACCTCTTCCAATGCTTGGATCAGACAACAGTCCTTCAAATTTCCTAGCATAGACCGCTGTGTGCATCCAAGGCTGCATCTGTTAGTTGAAGCAAGTCAATTGGTATCCCATAGATTTCTGGGGCCTTCATTTTTGCCGATGCCTTCACCGCAGCTTCCACTTCCTCTTTCATTACCATTGGCTCCTGTTCATAAGGTAATTCCTGACATTTTTCACTGTCAGTCTTTCTGGTACTACACTGATTCTGTGTATTCACTCCATCTCTCGATGCTTTCTGGGCCGTTGAATATACTGCTCATTATTGTTGTTGTTGTTATGTGCTGGCGAGTCAGCTCCAACTCATAGCAACTCTATGTACAACAGGTCTGAACCCTGTTCTATAATGAGTCCATTTCACTGTCTTTGACACACCTACTCCCATTACCCCAGTCACTGAGCCAATCCATGTCATCCAAGGTCTTCTTCTCTTATGCTGTCCCTCCACACTTCGAAACATGATGACCCTCTCTAAGGACTGGTCTCCCCTTGCAACATGTCCAAAGTATGTCAAATGGAGCTTAAAAAAATCCTTGCTTCAAACGTTAGCATCTTTTAATATTGTGACTTGAGGTTTAAGTTTGCTTTTCAGTTCTTCCTTTCTTATTCTCCAATTCAATCTCTCTACACATTCCTTTACAGTATTTTTCTTTGTCCTTTTGAGCTGCCCTTTGAAATCTGGTAGGTCTTTCACTTTGTCATTTATACTAAGAGAAACCTACACGTAGACCAAGAAGCAGTTGAACACGGGAACACAGTCGTTTCAAATCAGGAAAGGTATGTGACTGGGTTTTATATTTTCTCCACACCTGTTCTAGCTGTATACAGAACAAATCATTCTAGAAGCTAGATTTCAGGATGAAGAATGTGACATCATAGTTGGTGAAAGACTCTTCAATAACCTGTGTTAAGCAGATGACACACCCTTGCCTGCTGAAAGTGGACTTGAAACACTTGCTACAGAAGATCGATTGGCCATCCACTTCCAAAATAATAGGCCTTTGAAAACCCTATGTATAATAGAGCACACTTAGACTAGCATACATGGCCACTGAGGCTGAGATCTCTATAGTGACTAGGGTAACGAGGATAGGTGTGTCAGAGACAGTAAAGTTGGCACAGGATAGAGCAGGTTCCAGAGCTGTTGTAAATAGGGTTGTTATGAGTCACAAGCATCTTGACAGCACACAACAATAACAACAACAGAAGATCAGACGACAGCCTTCAGCATTACTTTACACCAAGAAAACAAAATTCCTCACCTCTGGACAAACAGGCAACATCATTATAGATCAAGAAAAGATCTGTGAAAAGAAAAGAAAAGAAAAGAAAAGAAAGAAAAAAGAAAAGAAAAGAAGAGATCTGTCAATGATTTAATTTTAATTGGAACCACAATGAACATTGATGGTAGCAGCAATCAAGAAATCAAAGATATGTTGCCCTGGGAAATCTGCGAGACAAGAATATTTTCAAGTTTAAATTTTTCTCCTTTTCATCTTAAGTTTAATGTGGCAATAGTTTGGGGCTCATGGACTCTGAAAATTCTAGTAATACCAGAGAGGCAGGCAAGGGATACAGGAATGAAGCTCAGACAAGAGAAATCTTTTACGTTAACTTGGAGGATGAAGAGGGCAAGAAATAGTCTCATGCCCAAAAGGCACAGTTATAAAGGCTAAATAAATTAGAAGCTGCAGCTGGGAGTTTAGAAATAATAAAAATCTCTAAATTTGGAAAAAAAGAATTTAAAATTTAAATGAGACGGGCTAGCCTATTTTTTCTCCGGTAATCCAGAATTCATCATTCTTGCCCATTAAAGACAAGATTTCACCTCACGTACTTTGGGCATGCTGCCAGGAGGGCCTCTTCCTTGGATAGGGACATGATGCAGGTAAGGGTGCAGGGTCAGCGAAGCAGAGAACGAGTCTCAACCAGGTGGATTGATGCGGTGACTCTTGAAATGGGCTCTTGTTTGTCAGGATGTGTGAGGATGGCACAGGATAGAGCAGGGTTCAGATCATCTGTTGATAGGGTTACTACGAGTTGTGTTCAACTCTATGGCACCTACCAACAACAGTATGGAATGCCAGAGATAAACACAAGAACCAGTCTTTAACAGATACATAAATAATGTGACTTAGGAGTTTGGAAGCAGACAGGAGAGAAAATAAAACTTCATTCGCAGGGTGAATGGAAAGAACAAGGAATACAGGAGGATATGTCACCAAAGTCAAATGCCTTTCATCAACTACCTGTGAAATCCAGATAGTTGGGCTTTTGAAAGTGCCAGGAAACAAAACAGCCTTTCTTACGCATGCATGCCATGCTCATTGTGACCGAGGGGACAGGCTCGGGATGGGCAAAGGCCCACAGGAGAGGATAGCCACTGAGACTTCACAGTTAGGTCTCAAGCTTTCCTACGAATCCTTTGTTTTCCAGAAATATCCCAGAACAGCAGTCTTTAAGATCAGTTAACACATTGCTAAGTTATTGTATAGCCAGTTAATAGCTCCCTAAATTGCAACATTATGATGCAGCTTGATTTCTCTTGCCTGCGACATAGCAAATAGCCGCAGGCACCTCATGTACAAGTATTTGTAGTTTTGTGGGGGGTTTTTTTGCTAGAATTTTTTTTATTATTATTAAATTTTATTAGTTTTAATGAACATTTACAGAGATTTGGGGCTTTC
>NW_006399935.1:1886833-1890232 GCF_000299155.1 Elephantulus edwardii
CAGAGAAATTTATAGAGGAATGTAAAAATATTACTACTATTATTGATATATCATGGAGAGATCTAACAGTTTTGCTGTCTTCCTGCTGTTCTTCTGATGAGAAGCACAAAATGATTAATGCTGCTAGACAAAGGGCTGATAATATGCATGTTCCTAACCTGAAACTAGCAATTCGAGCCCAGGCAGTCCCCAAGATAAACCCACTTTGGAATTATCAATTAGTGGGAAGAGCTAGAGCTGGGAGTTGAGCTGCTCGAGAATACCTGAAGACCTATCTCATAGAAGGAATGAGAACTCTTTGGATAAAGTCTGTAAACTACTCTAAGGTAGTAGAAATAACACAGGATAAGAAAGAGAACCCCACAACTTTTGGGAATAGGCTGGTGGAAGCAATGCAGAAATTTACAAACATAGACCCTGAGTCTCATGAGGAAAGAATAGTGGTGAATCCCAATTTCATTAATCAGTCTGCCCTGATGTTAGAAGGAAATGTTAGGAAAAAAAGCTTATACCCCCAAATGAACCCAAATGAACTTTTGACTGCTGCTCTTTCAGAGTTCAACAATAGGTACTTGGAGGAGAAAAAGAGAGACCGATTCAAAACCAAATTTCTTGGGGCTGCTATCGCAGAAAATGTGAAACCTCAGCTCTTGTTGTCCAGTAGATGTGTTTAAAATCTCAGGTTTCAAGGCTCTTTCTTCTAGTGTGAGAAGCTTGGTCACATAAGCCATGAGTGTAAAAAGAAGCTTCAAGGTAAGTTAAGGGGTAGAAGGGAAGCCTCCTGCCACTTGCTTCCAATGCAGATCCAATAAACACATGGCTCAGTCATGCCCAAGTGTGTTTTGCTGGAAGAATAGCAATTGGACTGACTGGTCCCTGGCTCCCTCAGGGCTAAGATGAGTGATCAGCACAGCATCACCATACATCAGAAAGAGCCTTGTTGTGTATGGATATCTCTGGCAAGACAATTCACTTTCTTCTTGACACTAGTTTGGTTTTACAATCTTTCAGTGGTCTTTCCCCTGCCCTCCCCCACCAACTTACTGTGGTGGACATTGAGGGGAGACCTGTAGAGACATAAAACTTCTCTGTTTAACTGTATATATAGAATGGAGTATTGTTGTTGTTATGTGCCGTCAAGTCGTTTGCGACTCATAGTGACCCTACATACAACAGCCCTAAACCCTGCTCTATCCTGTGCCAATCGCATTGCCTCTGACACACCCATCCCCATTACCCCAGTCACTGAATCAATCCACCTCATAGAGGGTCTTCCCCTCCTGCGCTGTCCCTCTACCCTACCAAGCATGATGTCCCTCTCCAAAGACCTGTCTCTCCTTACAACATGTCCAAAGTATGTCAGACGAAGCCCCAGAATCCTTGCCTCCAAGGAGCAGCCCAGTTTAATCCTCTCCAGGATGAATCTGTTTTCTTAGCAGTCCATGGTACTCTCAATACTCTTCTCCAGCACCACAGCTCAAAGGCGTCAATTCTCCTTCTATCCTCCTTAGTCATTGTCCAACTCTCTGATGCATAACAAGTGATTGCAAAGACCATGGCCTGTATCAGGCGTACCTTAGTCTCCAGAGAGACACCGTTGCTCTTGAGTACTTTAGAGAGGTCCCTAACCGCAGACTTTCCCATTGCAACCTTAAACTCCTATACTTGTATTGGGTAGGGACTTGTTATCAAAAGTAAATGCTAGAGAGGTGAGGACGGGTGGAGTGAAATCACAGGGTTGCACAATTTGATAGGTGGAAGGGGGGTGGGGTAAAGGTAATGGGAAAATTCTAATGGGGATCACAAAAGAGAGGTTAATGATGGGCATAGTCCAATTGTGATTAATTTTATAAAGCATAATGCATAGGAATGACTTGTATGAAACACAATGAAAATGAAGAATATTGTGAAACACAATGTATATGAAAATTGTAAGCAAACCAATCTAAAACAAAAATTAAAAGACAAAAGTAAATGCTAAAATTCTTTTCACCCAGTGCTTCAGATGGCATTAAACAGTGGCAACTCAAGGCCAGCAAGTCTCGAAAAATCCCCAGAGTTAAAGGTTATTGATCCAGCTGTTTTAGCCTTCCATAGCAAGAAGAATTTCACTTGTAAACAAGCATTAACACTAGGTGAAAGACATTGTAAAAGAAATCAATACTGCTTTTCTCCTGCAAGAATACATAGTCTTAGCATCCATAATTAAGCAATTAAAAGAAGCAAAAGTGATTTTAAAGAAATCATCTTATAACACTCAGGTCTTGATGGTCCATAAGCCAAATGGGTATTGTAGATTAATTTTAGACTTACGATTTCCTTGGACTCATCCAGAGAGTCTGATAACTAGTCAGTATTTATGGTTAAGTAGAAAGATAATAATACTACATTACCTTTACTTACCATGCCCTTATTATTCTAGTGTTAACATTGTGGTTCTCCCCTAAGTTAAAATCTTTAATTAAAAAAAAGTTTAAATAATCACCCAGTTGTGGTTATCTTTGTTGATATGCATTCTTTCCATTTAGCACACAAAATTTTTGTCAAATAATTGAGTTTCTAGGCCTGTCATTTCGTGCTGTACCAAAGCAAAGTGTCTAAATGTTAAAGTGAAATGTTAAAAAAAAAATTTATAAAATGGAGGTATGTTGCTTTTTACCCACGGGACCTGAGAACATGGCACTGCTGAGGAAAAAACAGACAAAGAGAAAAAGCAAGGCAGAGGGTACCAAGGCAAAAGCCAAGGACCTGAGCATTTCTTTTTCTTAGTATATATAGAGAATACAAGCATTCCATCACTATAAGAATAACCAAACTTCTTGCTACACGGTAAACAATCAACTCAAAGATCCTAAAGTAATGTATCTAACAATTATCTTTGGGGCTAGAAAGGAATGTGTCCTTAAATATCCAAAAACCAGGGCTTTTAATGATTGACTCAGAAAATCCGAACAAGCACACAAAAAGCTCATCTCTATTTTCTGCAAACTCTCAAGGACAGTAGCTTCTTGTTAATCTGTATTTTCCACAAGCTATCAAGGACTTTAGTTTCTCATTAATTAAGTCTTCACAGATGATCTTCTGTGTCATATGAGGTCTCATGAATGCGCTCTGTTTTCTTGGGAAACGTCTATATGCTTGTCGAGGATGCTGTTTTCAGCTAACTTCCCTCTGGGTGTTGTCAAAGCAGTACTCTAAACTTACATGCTGAAAGTCACCAAGGCACAGTGACTTCAGAAACTCTCACAGAGGTATATTAATTAAAAAGAGTACATCCACAGAAAGGACAGGGTCATCCTCCTCACAGGGAGAGTAATGGAAGAGAAAAAGTGTGTAACCATGGTGCTGATGTTGTTAGGTGCTGTTCAGTTGAGCATGACTCATAGCAACCTTATAAAT
>NW_006399935.1:1890957-1897807 GCF_000299155.1 Elephantulus edwardii
GTGCTCCCCTGCTCTGTTCACAAAGCAGCCATGGTGAAGTGTGTCTATTTAGTGCAGTTTCTTCTGGGAGTGTCTTGGGCCTGAATTTCTGAGCTAACGAGATGGTGTCATGAAGAGTTCAAAATTCTGTAGATGGTTCTTATTCCAGTCCACTGTCTTTGATGTCATCCATACACCTAAATCATCTACTGTTTTGATAGTCACCCATGTGCCCAACACACAAATTCTATACATGACAGTTTCTGCTTTCTGGTTCTGATAGCTCAATTTTCCCCAAGCATAAACTTCTACCTATCCTAGCTCCTTAGTTCTAATCTTAATATTGCACCCTGGAGAGATTAAGCTCCTTACATCTTTTAAGATTTTATGCAATGTTGTGTGAACGTTTTAAAAATAAGGCATTCTGATTGGATTAGAGTTTAAAATAAGGATCAGTGTCTAAGTCAAAGGAACTAAAACAAGGTTAGGATTAATCTTAACATAAGAGCAATAGTAGGGCTAGGATACATGTTAGATATATAGCAAGGATTAGGATTATTATTATATTGTGTACCATGAAGTTGGAACTGACCTATAGCTGCAGTGTTGCCTTGCTCTGTTCAGACAACTGACTCCTGCTTCATGTGTAAGTTTCACATGAACACAATCAAATGTTCTGGGATTCCCATTCTTCTCAAGGTTAGCCACAATATGTTGTGATCTACACAGTCAAATGCCAGGGCATAGTCACAAATGGACATTCCTCTGGTACTCTTTGCTTTCAGCCAAGATCCATCTGGCATTGGAAATAATGTCTCTAGTGCCAAGACCTCTTCTAAATCCAGCTTGTATTTCTGGTAGTTTTCTGTTAATAAACTATTCCAGTTTCTCTTGGATACTCTTCAGCAGGATTTTGCTATCATAGTATTAGGCTTAATGTAAAATTAGAGTTAGAATTAAGGATAGAGTAAAAATTAATGTTAGGGGGGGTTGAGGTTAAGATATGACTGATAACCACCATATGAACAGGTCTTAATACTTACCTATCTTGTGCCATCCTCACCATTTCTTTTTATTTATTCTTTTGTCAGCCCATGGGCTATTCAGTACTCTTCTCCGGCACCACAATTAAAACACATCAATTCTTCTGTCATCCCTACCCATTGTCCATCTCTCAGATGTATAATCAGTGATTTAAAAGGTTATGGTCTAAATCAGGCACACCTTAGTCTTCACATTTATATAATTGCTCCTCAGTAATTTGGAGAGGTCCCTGACAATAGACTTGTCCAATGTAATGATCCAATGCAATGATCCCCTCACTGCTGCTACCAAGGGTGTTGATCATGGATCCAAGTAAGACAAAATAACTGACAACTTCAATCTTTTCTCTATCTATTTTGATGTTGCTTTTTGATCCAGTGGATTTTTGTCTTCTTGATGTTGAAATGCAATCCATATTGAAGGCTACAGTCTTTGTTCTTCTGCAGCCAGCTAGGATAGATTAATGTAAGAGTTAGGGTTAAGATGAAGACTAGGATACAGTCAGAAATAAGGTTAGGATTAGAAGTAAAGTTAGGATTAGACATAACTGACACACTACATGAAGGGAAGAGGAATAGTTCTTTAAAATTGTGTTGTCAGACAGGGTGCCATATGATTTTACTTCCCAATTTCAGTTGACAAGACCAAGAATTTGTCTACTGACTAACACTCCTCTATGAGTTGTTCAAACAGAGAATTATATTCTTTTCAATAAAATCTGTAAAAGTTGATGTATTAAGGAAACCTATCTCAGAAGAAATATTTGAAATATTTTCTTCAAATCAATGGAAAAGTGCTAAAGTGGCATTATGTCAGAAAAAATTGCAAGACACTGAGAAACAAAGCATTACAATTGTGGTGCTCACAGATTTCACTGTAGCAGGCCCCCACACTGGACACTAACAGATCTATCTATTGAGCTTGTGTGACTCATGGATAATTTGCATGCAAAAGCCCAAGCAGTAATAGAATAGCCCTTGAGTCATGGAACAAAAAGATAATAAAAGAAGAAGTCATCAGATATGAGAAGCTATTTTTTTTTTTTTACTTTCCTTTCTCTAATCTGTCTTTGAGTGTGCCTCAATTTTGGTGAAGTAAATGTGGTTGTGATGTTCTGTTGAGTTCATTCTGACTTCTAGCAATACCTTGTGACAGAAAGAATGTCCCTATAATCTCATAGACTAATTTTTACAGTTTATTTATGGGAATATAGTCAGATCTTCCATTCATAGAGTCACCGGCTCAGTTCAAACCATCACCATTTTGGTCAGTAGCCAAATACTTACCAACTTAACACATAACACTGGGGCTTCTGGGAGCAGAAGGTTATCACTAGCCAGGACTACTATTTATTTCATATCCTGAAGGGTCAAACTTTTAGCCTGAGAAACCGTTCCTATCAAGTCAATTCTGACTCAATACTCTTATCAAATGTCTGAAAAGAATTGTGTTCCATAAAATTTTGAACAATTTCACTAATGGTGAAGATAAGGGACTTTGAAAAATTTTACCAAGTTCTACAGCCAGAAACTGATAAAAGATGCAATTAAGATGCCTTCATAATTACTAGTAACTGGAATGCAAAAGTTGGAACACAGAGGGTGGCTATACATGTGGGCTTTAGCAAGCGGAATACACAATAATTAGGATGCTATGGGCAAAATATTGAATACTAAAAAATATCAAAAGAAGACTGAAGGGATGCACAGAGCACCTAACCAAAAAAACCCAACTGACCTATATTCGACCACTTCAGGAGGCAGCCTGTTAGTAATGAACCAATGTAATTTTGTTTCTTGAAGAATTCTGAAGAAGCCTTAAAGGAACTGGTACAAAGTAATCCTTCAGAAACTGATGAAATATCAAATGAAATCTTTTGTAAATGGATTAAACACTGGAAGTGCTTAATCTTCTAGTCTAAGAAATGTGGAAAGCAGTTACCTGATCAAGCAATTAGAAGATGTCAGTATTTATGCCTATTCTAAAGAAAAGTGATGTATTAAAATACTGAAATTACCAGGGATATATCATTGCTGACGTAAGATGACTCTTGACTGCAAGCAGAAAATACCAGAAAAATGTTCACCTATACACAAAAGCATTGGACTTTGTGAATTAGAACAAACTATGAGAATAATGGGAATTCAAGAATAGTTCATTGTACTCATGTAGAATCTGTATACACATAGAGAACAAAGAGACAACAATAGAACATGCCTATATTTGAGGAAATTGTTTGACTCAGTACTTTAAAAGCTAGAGTTTTTCTTTTACATCTTTGTGATTTTTTTAATTGACTTTTTAGCTTGTAGACTGTTGAGTCTTAACATTTGCTGTAAACAGTCTTCCCAGTATCCTGGAAAAGCTACAAACAGGAAAAGATAACATAGATGAATGGGACCTTCTAAGACTCAAATCCCTATGCACATCCAAAAACTTCTCCAGTAGGGTAAAAAGGGAAGCCACTGACTGGGAAAAAGTATTCGGTAATAACATATCAGATAAGGGACTTATATCCAGAATTTATGAAATACTTGAGCACCACAACAAGATAAAGGTAAATAATCCAATAGAAAAATGGGCACAGGATATGAACAGGCACTTCACCGAAGACGACATTCAGATGGCTAACAAACACATGAAGAAATGCTCAAAATCCCTAGCCCTAAGAGAGATGCAAATTAAAACAACTATGAGATATCATTTCACCCCAGTCAAAATAGCAAAATTTAACAGAACAGCAAGCAACAAATGCTGGCGAGGTTGTGGAGAAACTGGAACCCTGATTCACTGTTGGTGGGAGTGTAAAATGGTGCAACCCCTGTGGAAAGCAGTATGGCGCTTTCTCAAAAAGTTGCAAATAGAGATACCATTTGACCCAGCAATTCCACTACTGGGAATATACCCTGAAGAGACCATAGCTGACATCCAAGCAGATATATGCACACCCATGTTTATTGCAGCTTTGTTCACAATAGCAAGGAGTTGGAAACAACCTAAGTGCCCATCAACAAACGAATGGCTAGAGAAGCTGTGGTATATTCGCACAATGGAATACTATGCTGCATTAAAAAACAAGGAACTCATGCAATATTATTCAAAATGGTTGACTCTGGAGAACATTATGCTGAGTGAAATATCCCAGTCACAAAAGGACAGATATTACATGATGCCACTGTTGTAGAATGGGACTGTCCTTGGGGTTGGGGAGAGACTGAGTAAGATGGGTTCAATAATGTATACTGCACTGAAACAGAGGAGGGAGAAAACTGTTTAAAAGAGATATATAACTAGGTATTTCTGTCATCACAGGAGACTAGAGCGAGGGCTACATGGTGGAGGGGACCTGGGGGAGGGTTTGTAAAACAATGAAAGAATCTTTTCTTTTACTTTTCCATAATTTTTGGACTCATGTGCTTGTGGCTTGTTGGTCGGATTTGTGTCTTCTGGGTTGCAGCGCCCCCGTGGTGCATCTTCAAGGATATGAACATGTACGGCCAAGCACAATCAATAAGAGTACATGTAAATTCCAGGGTCAGTCTCCATGGTGGTCTGTGTGTTTCCTACTGCCAAAGGGGCCATTTGGAGTGGTGAGAGAGGATCTTCACCCTGGGGCCCACGGCGTCCCTTTTCAGCAGGGGGTGGCTGGGGGAATACGCCATCCCCTTTTCCTTGTGACTCGGGGTGGGGTCTCTCTCGGGGAGGAGTGGTGGGGAGTGGCAGGGGACACACTGACGAGGAAGATTGATCAGAACTGGCTTGGACAAGCACTATGGCATTTGGACAAGAACAAACTGGGAGGAGGGTGGAGAGAATAGGGCAACAATGGATGAGTGGAAACCCAGAATCTCTGTAAATGTTTATGAAAATTAATAAAATATAATTATAGGAAAAAAAGTGAAAGAAAGGAAGAATTCAGCAAATCAGCATCAGGTTTGGAGAAAGAATCATTAACAGCTTATGATATGTATAGAGTGAAACTTTACTTTCTGGAAGTGAAGACGATTTGAAGTGTTACTGATGAGGATTGAAGATTACAACCTTCAAGACAGACTAACCTCAACACTAAAATATCCTCAAGACGGGGCCAACAGGCACATCATAGTAAATGGAGAAATACTTAGGTTGTTCAAGGATTTCATTTTACTTGGATTTGATTTGATTCATAGAAGCAGGAGTCCAGAAATCAAATGACATACTGAATTCTGGGAAATAAAAAAACCAACCAAACCCTCAAACTTCTTCAAAGTGTTAAAAAGCAAAGTTGTAACTTTGAGGAGCAAGATACACCTGACCAACACCTGACTCTTCAAGCTTTTATATACACATGAAAATTGGACAACGATTAAAGAAGATTGAGTAAAAAGTAATGCCTCTTAATTACGGTGTTGAGGAAATATTAAATACATCATGACGTCCATATGCCTTGGCATAAATAGTGTCAAAATATTTATTAGACTTGATGATGGTGAGATTTCAGCTCACACACTTGGGAGAGGCCAATTCCTGGGGAAATACATCATGATTGGTACAGTAGATGATCAACAAAAAAGGAGGAGATCCTAAAGAAGACAGACTCAGTGGCCGCAACAACAAAACTAGTCGGTGTTTTCTTCTGTTACTATGAGTTGTAAATGACTCAATGACACCTATCAACAATAACAACAGTCATTTGGAGATAGATAGCCAGGTCTTCTCTGAGCAAACTCATAACACCAGTCTTTCTGTTTGCACCACCAGATATTAAAAAATTAACTGGCGTGTATGAATTAACTGTGGAAGCTTGTGAAAAAAATTCCCTCAGTCCTTCTTCATTTATTTTGTGCATTGGAAGGACTGGAAAGTTGTCCTCTGTAGACAACATGTTGTGGACAGCATCAACAGGCCATTTTCTCCCTTCCTTCCTTCCTTCCTTCCTTCCTTCCTTCCTTCCTTCCTTCCTTCCTTCCTTCCTTCCTTCCTTTCTCTCTCTCTCTCTCTTTCGAACAAAACAAGGTCTTATTTTACCAGTTTCACCATTCCTCTATGTCTATTCTTCCTTCCCCAGGTCCTTCAAACCAAAGAGAGCTAAGTTATGTGCCATTGAGTCAACAAGAATTTGTAAGCAACCATGTGAACAACAGATTGTAATATTGCTTTATCCTGCACCATCCTCATGGTCCCCACTCTGCTCAAACCCATTGTTACTCTCCATTATTGCTAGTGCCAGGATGTCACATAATCTATTTTTGGTTTCCCTCAGTTCCACCAACACCTATATTGATAATCCCCCTTCCTTAAACCTTTCTCATTTTGCTCATTTGATTGTCCTGTGAAATCACCAGCTCTTGCATACTGGGATAACACTCTTGTTTCACTCATTCTATCATGGTGTCAAATACATTTTTGGTTTGTTTTGTTAGTCTTTTAAAAAGAGGAAACTACAAAGAAAGAAACAACATCTCCTTCAAACACATGAAACCACAAAGCCAAATACCACTTCCTTTTCTGTCAGTAATTTAAAAAAAAAATAACAACAACAACTTCAAAACTGTTTCTGATCCAACTCCCCATATTTTGAAGTTCTAGTATCCAGTGAGTGGACAGACTGGATATATGGTGAAGTTACATCAACTTGTAGGGTCAGGATGGGAGAGTTGAGTAAATCCCAGGGTCTGTACTCTATAGTAAAGACTTGATGCTAAAATGTCTCAGTCCAGCAACTGATACAAACTTTCTTTCTTACCTGGTCATTTGAAGTTAACTAAATCTATCCCTTAGAAGATACCATTATTAACACAGTAGCTGAGACAATGTTGTTGTTGTTATGTGCCGTCGAGTCGCTTGC
>NW_006399935.1:1898833-1899867 GCF_000299155.1 Elephantulus edwardii
AAACGTACCGATGATATGAAGATGGCACAGAATTGGGTAAAGTTGTATCGAAGGCTGCTATAAGTTGGGATAAACCTCAAAACAATTAAAAAATATATTTTACTGAGTGTTTAAAATGTCCATCATACTGTTCTATGAACTTTGCTTATACTAATTACTTTATTTATAAAAATTATCATTAACCAGTTTTACAGATAAGGAACCAGACGCTAAGAAAGAATGAGTGGCTCATCTAAAGTTAACAACTGGTGAGTGATGGAGCTGAGGTGTCAATTCATTGATCCGTTTCTCTATTCCTTTTTGTATAAACACTCCTTGTTAAAATCATCAAATCTTAATGCATACGCCTTCTCACATTTCATTCTTTTCTGCATACTCATTCAAATAAAGGTTTCCTGATAATTTGTTAAGTATCTGAAGGGGTTAAATGTCTGATTCTAACAAAAATGGTTAGCAGCTCAGACTCACTCAAAGGCATTTCAGAAGACAGGCCTGGCAATATGATTGCCAAATATCACAGCCATGAAACTTTGAAGGGCACAGTGCTAGTCTGCATACATAGGGTCTCCATGAGTCACAACCAACTTGGTGGCTTTTGGCTTCCCAACTCCAAGGAAATGGTTCTTATTGAGGTTAAAAAATGGTTCTTAAATTAAGGTTAAATTATCACTTCTCATTTGTATTCTTATATTCTAGTTATAGATGGGGAGGATCTCCACTTTTGTTGTTGTTGTTCAACTTTGACTTCTAGTTTGAAATAAAATTTATATGTAACCACTAAATGAATCTGATGTTAAGGAACCTGACAGACTTCTGGGAGAATGGGCTTTCCTGATTAAGAAGATTATAAGGTAGTCTCAGATCCTGTCTTGTGTGAATCTGTGGGATTTCTGGTGCTGAGTTTTGAGGCCAAAGTTGAAAACTCAGACCAATTGGCGGAACCATGATAGATGGAGAATTAGATCGAGGATGTTAGCAGTTACAGCTTGCTTGGATCCACAATTAACACTCTTAGCAGTCAGAAAATCAAAAGA
>NW_006399935.1:1904817-1912006 GCF_000299155.1 Elephantulus edwardii
AAAACAAAACAAAAACAGCTCTGATATAGCACGGTCACTATTACATATCATAAAGCAGGTACAAGATATTTTACATTCACAGAAGTATGATACAGTACGGTTCTTCTAAGACTGAATTGTTAATTCTTCTGGTAGTCCCTGGTGTATTCAACAGTCTTTGGCAATTACTTGCATCAGAAGATTAAAGAATACAGCCTTTAATGCAAATCTCATCTCAACATCAAGGAAACAAAAACCTCACAGCTCAACTAATAGAGACAACATCATGGTAGATGGCAAAACAGTTGAAGATGTAAACAATTTCTTTTTACTTGAATCTACAGTCAACACTCAAGGTGATAGCAGCTGGGAAATTGAAAGACAAGTTCCATTGGGAAAATCTACTGTCAAGGAACCTCTCCAAAATGCAAAAACACAAGGATGTCAGTTTAAAGATGAAGATGTTTCTGGCCCAAGCCATGATTTTTTCAATTGTTTCCTATGCATCTTAAAGTTGAACATTAATAAGGATGACAGAAGAATATTTGAGGCCTTTGTGTGGTGTTACACAAGAGTATTAATTACAGCAGGATCTTCCAAAAGAAAAAAGAAATCTGTTTTCAAGTAAGTACAATCAGAGTGTTTCTTAGAGGCAACGTTGGTGAAGCTTTGTCTCACATACTTTGAACAAGTTATCAAAAGAGAACAATCTTTGGAAAAAGACATCATACTGGAAAAGATTCTCACCACTGGGCCAATTGGCAGCACTATGAAAGATAAGAGATTGAGGTTGTTAACAATTACAGCTTGCTCTGCTTCACAACACTAGTTGTCTTCTTAACACTAGTTGTCAGGAAATCAAAGGACAAATTGCACTCAAAAAATCTGCTGTTAGGGACCTCTCCAGAGTACTGAGAAGTAATGATGTCAATCTGGAGACAAAGATGTGCTTGATCCAGGCCATGGTCTTGACAATTACTTGCTATGCATCAGAGAGCTGAACAATGGCTAAGGATGAGAGAAGAAGAATTTATGTCTTTGAGTTGTGGTACTGGAGAAGAGTACCATGAACCACCTATTAAATAAGTCTGTCTTGGAGAGTGTGAAACTAAGTTTCTCCTTGGAGGCTAGGATTTTGAAACTCCGTCTCACATACTTTGGGCACATGGCCAAGAGAGACCAGTCATTCATTGGAGAAGTACATCATGCTTGGAAGGGTAGAAGGACAGAACAGGAGAGGAAGATGCTGGATGAAATGGATAGATATAGTAATTGGGGAAAGGGAGTAGGTGTGTTGAAGTCAATGAGACTGGCTCAGGACAGGGTAGGCTTCAGAGCTTGTACACAGGGTCACTATGATCTCAGGCGACTTGACAGAACATTACAGCAACTACAGAAAAGGAGGAAGATCTGAGAAAGAGAAAAAGGCCTTAAACAAGATTAATTGACAAAGTGACTTTAACAATGGGTTCTAACACATCATAAATCGTCAGGATGGTTCAGGATAGAGTAAGATTCAGATCTCCTCTATGTAGTCACTATAAGGTGTAGTTGACTTGACAATACCTAACAATAACAACACCACCACCACCAACAACAATTTTGATGATATCATAATTCAGTTGTATCAATTCTTGTATATTTTCCTTTATTTATTGTCCAGTTTTTGCATGCATATAAAATTATTAGAAATAGCATAATATGGGTCAGACATATTTTAGTCCTCAAAATGAGATCTTTGCTTTTTTAACACTTTAAAGAGGTATTTATAGATTTTCTCAATGGAATAACTTGTTTGCCTTCTTGATTGCTACTTTTCTTGGTTGATTGGTGGCTCCCCCCCAAATGAAATCATTGATAACTTTAATACTTTCTCCATTTATCACGATGTTGCTATTGGTCCAGTTGTGAGGGGTTTTGTTTTCTTGGTGTTGTAATGCCATCCATACTGAAGCTGTAACTTTTAATCTTCATTAGCCAACGCATCAAGTCCTTTTCAATTTCAATGTGCAAAATTGGCATCATCTCCATATGAAGAGTGGTCAGTATGTCTCTCTTTAACCCTGATACTTCATTCCTCCTCATGTAGCTCAACTTAATCATTTGGATCAGCATGTCTTTTGTTAGGTGCCACTGAATTAAGTATGACTCATAGTGACTCTATGAACAACAGATCTGAACCCTGTCCTATCTTGTGTCATTCACAATCTCTGACTCACTAGAGCTCATTGCTGCAGTCACTCTGTCAGTCTACCTAGTTGGGGGTATTTCTCTTTCACTGTCTCTTCACATTTCCAAGTATGATGTCCGTCTCCAAGAATAGCTTCTCCTAGCAACATGCTCTAAGTATGTGAGACAAAGCTTTCCCATCTTTGCCTCCAAAGAACACTCTGGCTGTACCTTCTCCAAGACATACCTGTTTTTTCTTTTGGCATTCCATGAGAAATTCAGTGCTCTTCTTCAACATCGTAGTTCAAAGACATCAATTCTTCTTCTGTCACCCTTATTCATTGTCCAGCTCTCTGCAGTATAGCAAGTGATTGAAAACATCATGACCTGAATCTGGCATACCTTAGACACAACCCCCAAACTAGCATGATTCACCACAATAATTTGGAGAGGCCTCTGGATGCAGATTTTTCTAATGCAACATGTCTTTATCTCTTGATTGCTGCTACCAAGTGTGTTGATTGAGATCCAAGTAAGATGAAGTCATTTATAGTTTCAGTCTTGTCTCCATCTAGAATGATGTTGACTGCCTAATGGTTACCTATTGGCAAGAAATTTTGTTTTCTTGACATTGAAATAGAATCCATATTGCAGTAGTCTTTGATATTCTGCAGCAAGTGCTTCAAGTCTTCCTCAATTCAGCAAACAAGGTTGATCCATCTGCATAACTCATGTTATTGTTGAGTCATCCTCCAATTCTAATGCCGCATTCTTTTTCAAAGAGTCCAACTTCTTGAGTAATTTGCTCAGCATACAGATTGAATAACTATGGAGAAAGGATTCAACTCTGACACACTCCTTTCTTAATTTTTAACCATGTAGTGTTTCCTTGCTTTGTTCACACAACAGCCTCTTGGTCTAGGTCTAGGTTTCACATGAGCACAATCAGCATACATATTGTATAAATATAGCAATAAGATCCAGCTCTGACACATGTGCTTTTTTTGTTTTAAACTACACAATATTCCTTTGCTCTTTTTGAACATTGCCTCTGAATTTGCATACAGGTATTTCGAAGTAATTATTATGACCATTTCAGGGTCTTACTAGGAAATAGATATGTAATCAAAAGGAAGAATGAGAGTTCAGTGACGTGTTTATTTACAAAAGTCATTGTAGGATATTGGCAAAGTAACCAGGGATGAGGAGCACCCTATGGATAGCAATATGGAAAATAGTGAGGAAAGTTCTGGTCTTTGAGAGGCAGAGGGAGATAGAGGGTACCAAAGATCTGGTGGAAGCTGTGAGATATTTGTTAAATGATACAACCAAACTCTGGGATTAGTAAAGAGGGATCTTGGGAAAGAAATAGCCCCACTTCACTCTCCTTCCTTATTCCTACCAGCATAGTCCATTGACCATACTCAACCAGACACATTCTGGTCTCTTGGTCCACCTAGGCCAGCCTTAGAGCACAGAGCAGATCAGAGCAGAGGGAAAAGTGACTCTGGAAGGAAAATGTGGATCACTCACTAAGTGGTTAACTCTGTTTTGTCAATCAGAAAACTAAAGCTCAGGTATGTGAAATCACTAGCTAAAGTTGTGTAACTGGGACTGGATGTTCTCATATGCCTGACCTTCAAATCTAGATCTTCCATTCAATCCCATTGTGTTACTTTCAGGATGTCTTTCCTTATTCCTTGACACTAGATTTTCAGTCCAATTGCCATTTAATTGGCTCTGAGTCATTGTGACCTTACATATGTCAGAGTAGATGTAAGCTCCACAGACTGAGTTTTCAGAACAAAATTACCGAAACTTAGAAATTTCTTTCTTTTTTAGTTTGTTTATTTTTCATTTCAATGAACATCTACAGAGATGGCTTTGTCTGAGTGAATTGTAATTTCTAGTGTTTTACTTAGGAATTAAACTTAATCACCATTTGCATAAGTTATGGATTCTAATGTTAAAATTTGTTGTCATTATCATTTTAAATATAAATATAGCTGAGTGTGTATCTCCTCAATTATCTTGGTTGATATAATACTTGGTACCAAAAGACTATATTTTTCAAAAGTGAATTCTAGCACATTTCCATTTAATTAGCCTTTTTGTGAAGAAGGTGGTTAGATAACTGTAAAGTGATTGTGAATTGATTGCAATGAACACAAAATAAAAGAAGTGGTAACAAAAAGAAAGAAAGAGAGAGAAAAGGAGAGGAGAGGAGAGAGGGAGAGAGAGAGAGAGAGAGAGGGAAGGAAAAGAAATTTGTTTATATGTGTGTGTTTATATACTCTTGTTGTTGTATACTGTGTTTTTGGAACCGACTCACTGCTGATTTTCTAGTAGATTTTCAGAGGCAGTAAATTGCATAAGAAGAGATTGCCCATCTTTCTTCCATGGATTAGCTGGTGGGTTAAAACCATGTTACTTTGAGTTGGCAGTGTAACTCTTTTACCATTAAGCCACTAGAGTTTCCTCTGTGTGTTTTCTATAGTCCCAGATCTGACGGAGCGTGAAATAGGAATAGGCTCTAACTTGAGAGAAATTATTTTAGTTGTTCAGTTGATATGTATACATGTTGTTGTGGTTTTGGTAGTAGTGTGCCATTGAGGCAGAACCAACCTATAACTGCTCCTCCAGTGGATTTTCAGATCCAATTAATAACATGAGAATATCCTTCTCCCAAGGAACAGCTAGTAGATTTGAACCAAATGCCTTGTGGATTGCAGCACAGCTTCTTACAGTAGGCCACCTGGAACTCTAAGAGCTTACATATATAAACTATATCTTGAACATACCATGAACTGCCAAGAGAAAAATACGTCTGTTCTAGAAAGGTAGAACCACTCTGCTTCTTCAAGGCAAGGATTTTGAAGCTCTGGCTCACACACTTTTGGCATATTGCCAGGAAGCACCATTCCTTGGAGAAGGACATCATGTTATGCTTGGAAGGATGGAGGGACAGCACAGGAGAGAAAGATCCTGGGTGAGATGAACTGACATAGTAACTGGGGTAATGGGGGTAGGTGTGTTGGAGACAGTGAGATTGGCTCAGGATAGTGCAAGATTCAGGGCTATTATTCATTAGTTTGCTATGAGTCATAGGGGACTTGCTGGTACACAAAAAAAACAACATATATAAACATAGATATAAAAACGACATATAGTTCAAACTCTGGTGACTTAGTAGATAAGGAGATGCACTGCAAACTCAAGTAGGCAGATCAAATCCAACACCTACTCCAGGGTACAAAGATGGGCAATCTTCTCCCTTAAGATATGTTGTCTGGAAAAACCTGCTGGAGGGTTAACTATGAATTGGTTCCAACTGAAAAGCAAGTTTAATTTATAAATCATCTAATAACCAGGTCATCCATACGTTTGTTTTTAATTTAAGTGATGAGAAACACTTCTAAAATTCACTAGCTCTGGTAGAATTTTAAAATAAAACCAAACAAATAAGGTGGTGGTGTAGTGTTAAGAAGATGCTCTACAATCTTAGAGGCACATGGCTCAAATCCATGAGATGCTTCATGGGAGAAAGATGGGCAATCTCCTGCATGATTTACTGCCTTTAAAAACCTGCAAGGAGGTCAGATGTAGGTTGGTTCTAACTTGAGAGAAAACAATGACAAATATTATGATCTGTCGTATTGTTTTTATCATGTATACAGAGAAATGTTCAAGATAATACTAAGAAAGAAAACTGACATTTAGTCTAAGTTTACATTCAGGTTTGCACATGTTTTCAAGGAAAAAAAAAGAAAAATAAAAATGTGGAAAGTTCTAGTGGCATGGTTACAAAATTACTTCTCTCCACCATATGCTCCTAAACGTGAAGGATGATGTATTTTTTCATTCTAGGAATTCAGTTGTCCTTTTTTTGTATTTATTCATATGGAGGCTATTGAGTTCTGCAATGATGGTGTTAAAAATTATCTCTGGGGAAATAAAAAGCAACACTGAACAAGTAAGAAAGGCAAGTGTAAGGAGGATAAAGTGAATTAAATGGAATTGTTAGCCAAGAGGTCAGAAACTCCACCCCATCTCCCTCATTATTAAAAAGCCCATGCCTTGAGACATCCCAGGTAATTGATCAAATATAATATTTAGTGCCTCTGTCCTACCTTCTATGTTGCTCCACAGCGTTTGAGTCTTAAAAACTCGAAAGTCATCCAAGGTACTATTGTCTCTATTTATCTGCAACAGCTAGTAAGAAGAAGATAAGGAATAGGTATAGGAAATGGAATGTATGGCTAATTGCCTCCATGAATAACTATCTTCTTTGCCATATAAGTGGATCTGGATTGTACTTGCCTATCATTATCAAGAATTTTGGACAAGATTCTACAGAAAGTTCAAATAGGTGAACTTTCAAAGTGGGATTCCAAGTTGTCATTGAATCCAGAATCTCTGGATCTACTGAGGCTAGATGAACCCCTGAAATTATCCTTGTGAGATAATTTTTAAACCTTGATCTAAAAAATCAATCAAATTTCTCCTGATGTCTTCTTGAAACTAAATAACTCATCTACTTTAGAATGTTTATGTTAGTAGTTACTAAGCTCTCTTTTACTATCAAACTATACAGCATCCAAGAGTTCTCAGTGGCATAATCTTGTGCAATATGCTGTGTGACTAATCAAAAGACTGAAGATATTAAAATCCACCACTAATGGCTCTAAGGAATGATGATAGGAGATTTCCTCTTATTAAGATTTACAGATTCATAAGCCCAATGAGAAGTTACTCTAAGGTGGAACCAACTTGTAGGAGTAACTGTTATGAGCAGAAAATATAATAGTTTGCTGTAGAACATATTATAGAGAATATCATAAATTTGTTGTGAAACAGAATAAATTTTCTGTGAAACATATTATAAACTTGTATGATATTTGTAATTTAAGTATAAAAAAATTATGAGTTTCCTAGGATAAGTTTGATGCTTAAGTTTAAGAATAAGAAATATGTTAAGAAATTGCTATGTTATAGGTTAGAAATAAGAACAAGAAATATGTTAGAAATTTGCTAAGTTAGG
>NW_006399935.1:1912654-1942883 GCF_000299155.1 Elephantulus edwardii
TGTAACTTGTTACTGCCCTTTTTGCTAAGGGAACATAACGTGTATAGAACATGATCTGTCAAACTCATATTGTTACTCAACATGTCCCAGCATGCCCCACTTCCCTCACCATAATGTGAACTGGAAAAGCCAAAGTTGATAAACTCTGCTTGTGCCCAGCAGATCTCTCTGCACTTTTTCTGAAGACAATGAGCTGAACACTGAGCTGAACATTGAAGATCCAAAGGCCCTTTTCAGAGCCAAAGACCCAAAGGCTCTTTTCAGAGCTGAGGATTCTGGTCACACTGATGGACATTAGCTGCTAAGACAGATGAGGACCCTGGCTACACCAATGGCTTTGAACTACAGACCCTGGCCACACTGGTGACTGTGGGCTGTGGACCCAGCCCACACTGATGACTGTGAGCTGCGGACCCAGGTCACACTGGTAAACTGGTGTGAACTGCTGAATAAGCCAAGGACTCTGACCACACCAGTGGCTATGAAGGCCAATGAAACAAGTTAGGCTTTCTTAGTGGTGTCCCACTATGCTGTGAAATATGTTAATATGAATTTATGAATTGCAATGCAGAAAAATTGCAATTAACAGTTTGATGCTTACTATGAATTAATGAATCAATATGTTGTGATGAATTTATGAATTTCAATGTAGATAAATTTCAATTATTACTATGAATTACTTAATCAGCAAATTATAATTGGCTGTTATAATATGTCTGCAAGTAATGAATTAAGGCTCAAGGCTTGTGACAAGTAACTTATTTTAACTTGAGTATACGGGATCAAAATGACAATAGCAACTTCAAAGTTCAAATAGGAAACTTAAAGACAGTGAGCACAAAGTACTGAGGACTGAACAATTTGGAAAAGGAAAGAGTTATTGCACAGCTAGAAGAATATGATCAATGTAACTGAACCACATAATTAGAAATTCTTGAACTGACAAATTTTTCCTCTTTTTTATTGTGATTTGAATGAGAGTTTACAAAGCATATTTGTTTTCCATTGTCATTCATGCATATTTTATAACATTAATTAAAATAGCCAGGAAAAAAAAATCACAGTCTTCCTACTTCATCTTGTGATCTTCATCTTTATTCATCCTTCTTTCCTATCCATTTGTGTTTTGGGCAAATGCTGTCCTCTTGATCTTATACGTTTGGTAATTGTAAGGAATGAATGCCTTCCTGGTTTATCTTTTAAGCCGGTCCATTGTTTGTGTGAACACTGAGCCACAGGTTCAAGGGTAACTACAGTCTATAGTCTTGATTAGTTCCACTAGTCTCTATGGCACCTGTAAATCTGTCCTGTGTTTTTCAGGGTTTATCCGCTACCCCTTATTTTAGCACACTCTACCCAGGATTTTCTACTTTGCACCCTTTAAAAGTGGTCAGCAGTTCTCTTTGGGCCACATAGTCTCAGGGTCATTGAATTTGAGGTTTACTTGAGCTATTAGGTCTTTGGACTAATTGTTTCTGTACAGCTTTGCTCCTTCCATCACCCCCCACCCCACTCCTCTTTGTCCTGGACAGAAAGAAACCAAAGGTTTTTCATAAGCTTTTAAGACCCTAAACACAACTCACCAGAGAAGGAGATGGAGCATTATCTCTGTGGACTTTGTTAGAACTGGCAGGTGTGTGTGTGTGTGTGTGTGTGTGTGTGTGTGTGTGTACAAGAATGATAATGAAGTGAGATTATTCCCCCTCTCCCTTCAAAATAAAACATTTCTTGGTGATTCTGACCCTTTAGTGGAAGTTCTGAGTGTTCTACATTGATTCCATTCTTTCTATGCAGATAGAGGCCAAAGTAAGGGACGGAGTCAAGACTTTTCAGAGAAGAAATGCATTTGTACAATTCACATGTGACCACAATGGGCATCCTCGATGAGTAGATCACTTCTTTTTTAGCCAAGAAACGTGGATGGGATATGTTGGTTGTGGTGGGGTAAATGCAGTGCCTCTGTTGCCTTTCATGTGACTAATTCTGATGACTTCCTGTTCCTCCTAATAGGTGGAGACAATATAGAGAAAAGTTGAAGAGAATTTACAAAGCAAAACCAGTTGCTGTCATGTCAACACTATCTCTTGGTGACCCCATGTGCATGAAAGTAGGCCTGTGTTCCACAAGGTTTCCAATGGCTGGCTATTTAGAATTAAGTCATCAGACCTTTCTTTTGAGATGTCTCTGAGTGAGTTTGAACCTCCAGCTTTTCGGTTAAAAGTCAAGTAAAATAACTATTTGTATCATCTGAGAAGTTTGAAGAGACAGTTATTTCCTAACATTACAGTAGTTACCATTTAATATGCTCCCATATATACTGGAGCTCTGATGGCTTAGTGGGTAGGAGGTTACACTGCCAACTTGAAGGTAAACGGTTTAAATCCACCAGGACCTCATAGGGATAAAGATGAAGAATCTTTTCTCATGTCATTTAAAGTCTCTGAAAATTTACTGGAGGGCCAGGTATAAGTTAGTTTCACCTCAATGCTAATGAATGTTTTGAAGGTTTTTTCAACATACACAATCAATACCTCACACATACATATAATGCACATGAACACACAGGAGACTGTGAAGTTCACATTATATTTTATGCAAATATCCTGTGTGTTATATTTGTTTATTTTTGCTGTTGTTGTGAATGTGTGGTTTGCAAAGGAAATGGGAAAGATCCATTAGAAATGGGTATGAAAAACAATGTGTACGAACTTTGTAAGTAAACCAGTATAAAACCAGTATAAATTTTATTTTAAAAACCCCACCCAAATAGAACACATATAATATTTGCATAAAATATAGTAACTAAAGCAACTAGTATATCTAGAGGTGAAAAACTAGACCCTCTCGAAGAATCAATGATCTCCAAAGTCATCCCGTTATCTGACTCTATAACTTTTTTTCCAAAATAGCATCAATGATGATGGTCCTCATTCAGTGTATTTTTACAAGCATTTTATGTTTCTTGTGTACTAGGAAAATTCTAAACACCTAAATGAATTCAGTCAGTCCTTATAAGAGATCAATAGTGTTACTGTCTGATTGTATAAATGAAGACACTGAGGTACAGAGTTAAGTCAGTTGTTCAAGGTAAGCAAACTGAAAGCAGTTGATCTGGGGTCCATGCAAAGCTCCGTTTAAATAGTGATAAGAGCTGGGGGGATCAATCAAAATTGTAATATTCGCATCACCATCTAAAACAGTGACACTCTAGATGTTCAAGAAACATTTGTTAAATAAATGGTGCCATTTGGATAAAATATCTCTAGATATTCATGAAAAGACTGTAGAGGGGAAGGATAAAGAAAGAAAAGAGAAGGAAAAGAGGGAGATAGAGAAAAAGAAAGAAAAGAGGGAGGAGGAAGAGGTAGTAATAATTTTTCATTTTTTGTCTCAACAAACAGAAACTTCAGCTGCACTATGATAAGAACTTAGTGCAGTTTCTCTTTTCTTTCAGATAAGAGAACCAGAAAGTTCCTGGTAGCAGAAGATGCTGTGTTCAAATGACCCCTAGGTGTTGTTGACAGGTAGATCTTACCATCTTGGTGTGTGTAGTAGAACGAGACATCTCAGTGCTTTCTGTTTCAACATCTTTCCGAATTATCCAATTAAACCATTTCTTGTATTGCATTCGTACCTGGAAGTTGGCAGGAGAAAGGTGTTTAGAATGGGAGACTATAAAAGCACATGCCAGTCCCTATACATTGCTGTAATATTAGTTGGTTTTCTTTACACTGTTGTCAATGCTCACATTGTTTCCACATCTATAAAATTAAGCTTCATCATGTTTGAGAGACCTTCAACCAGATTGATTGACACAGTGACTGCTGCAAGGGCTCACATATGCCAGAAATCTTGAGGATAACACTGGATAGGACAAGATTAAAATCTGTTGTTCACAGGATCGGTATTAACCATACTTGACTCAATGCCACTTAACAATAACAACATTTAAAAGGGAGCTTATTCTCTCGCTCCTAAATGCCAGGCTCACTGTAAGTGGTCTCTCCAAAGAAGACAAAACTGAGTATCATTAATATTACAAGCAAATAAAATCTTGCTGAAGATTGGTTTGTTTTTTTAAGACTGGAAAAAAACAGAACTGCCAGAAATTCAAGAGGAATTCAGAAGATGACACGAAATGAGCAATATCATGACTGATGTCAGATAGGTCTTGGTTGAAAGTAAGGAAAACCTGAAGAATGTTCGGACTTTATTTACAAAGCAGAAGCATTTGACTCTGTGAGTCACAACAAATTAAGGCTAATGTTGAAAACAATAGGAATCCCTAAGCATTTAACTGTGCTTATGTGAAACTAACACCTAGAACAAGAAGCAGTTGTTCAAAGAGAATGAGGTTAAGAAATAAAAATAAACAAAGAACAAGGTTGTAATTCATAGCTTAAAATCAGTAAAGGAGTACATCGCATGTCAGGGTTATAAACTTTCCCCCCATACTTATTCAATTCAGGAATGTCTGCAGTCAAAGATCTTTCCAAATTATTAAGGAGCAATGATGTCGGTTAGAGGACTAAAGTATACCTAATTCAGGCCATGGTTTTTACAATCACTTGCTATACATCTGAGAGTTGGACAATGAATAAGGATGACAACAGAATGACTGACACGTTTGGGTATGGTTTGTTGGAGAAGAGTGCTGACTATCCCATGAACTGCTAAAAGAACACACAGAAACGTCTTAGAGGAAGTACAATCAGGGTACGCCTTAGACACAAAGATGGCAAAGCTTCATCTCACATAATTTGGGCATGTTGTTAGGAGAAGCTTCTCTGAGAGAGATATCATTGTTGGAGTGATGAAGGGCAAGTGAAGTAGAGGAGGAACTTCAATGAGATGGACTAATACGTAGACTGTGGCAAGGGGTTCAAGTGTGTCAGGGATGATAAGGATGGCTCACCATTTAAGGCTTAGATTTATTGCTTATGGGACTTCTATGCATCATACTTGACTCAACAGCACCTAACAACAGCAACTGAATGTGGAAAGTATTGAATAATAGAATTAATTCAATTTACAAGTAAAATCTTGCTGAAGTTTATGAAAAAGCAGCTGGAACAGTACATTAAACAGAAAACTGCCAGAAATTCAAGCTGGATTCAAAAGAGACAGTAAAATGAGGGATGCTCTAATTGATGTCAGATGGATCTTGGCTAAAAGCAAAGAATACAAGAAAGATGTTTATCTGCGCTTTATTGGCTATCCAAAAACATTTTACTGTGTGGATGAAAATGAATTATTCTTTGTGGTATAAAATTGGTTCTTAGCCACAGTAAAATGCCTTTCCTTAGCACTTGGGGGCAACAATTTTGGAAAATACTGTGTAACACGGGAGAGGATAGAGAATATTATACTGAGTAAATTAACTAAGGCTCATAAGGACAAATATGGCATAAGACCATTATTGTAAAAACAGAAGGATGTTTAATGTGTATGACTACCCAAAGAGGGAGGATCTGGGGGAGGGGGTCCTATCATAGTGGAGTCATCAAAACACAGAGAGTTTGGTGAATGGAGGGAAGGGGAGACGGAATTAGGAAAGATCCAGTGAGGATTTGAAAAGATGGGATATAGTGGGCATAGATCAACTGTGATTACTTTTAAAAACTTTTTCTTTGATTACTTTTATAAGATTCAATGTATAGAAATGATTGTATTAAACAAAAATGTGAATGGGGAAATATCTGAAAAAAATCCCCCAAAGTAGAAAATGCAGATGAGGTTTAAAATATTTAAAAAAATGTTTAACATTGGGAACAATAGTAATCCTACAACAAGTGCCTGTAAGAAACTTCTATCTAGATCAAGAAGCTTTTGTCCAACAGAAAAAGGTAACAAAGTCTGGTTTAAAATAAGGAAATATATGTGTTATGGTTGTATCCTTTATACCTATTCAATCTCCGTACCCATATTAGGTATACATGAGGACACTGTTCATGTAGTCAGTTATTTTTTCAGATCTTGAACATTCTACTTCATTTTGAATAGAATTCCTTTACTGACATACATTATGTAGTGAATAAGGGAGAAAGGAGGGGGTGAATAAGTGAAAACCTATCCTTTCTGTAAAGTTTCACAAAATAGTATTGTTTTAAAAAATGTTAATTCTTGATTTCTATTCAGAGAGCATTATTTTTTCAGAATATGTAATTTTAACACATACATTTTTATATTTTTAAGTTGTATTTTGGGTGCAAGTTTGCAAAGCATACTGGATTTCCCCACCCCAACCAATCATTCATGCATATTTTATTCTATAATATTATTTACAATACTCACAATGTCTGATCGTCCGAATTTCATTCCACATTTTCCTTCCCTTAACTCACCCCAGCAAATGTTTGTTGTCTATCAGTTAGTTTTCTACTTTCCCCATTCTTCTCACCTGATTTATTCTCCCTGTACACCAACTTTTCTATAGCTCTTCTTAACAGTTATCTGATAAAATAGATGAATGAAACCTTCTAAAAATTAAATTCTTTTTTAAAATTTTTATTTTAATGAACGTTCACAGAGACTTTGGATTTCATTGTTGCACTTTTCTCCCTGCTCACCCCTCCCCCAATTCACTTTTCTTTTTGAAAAGTAAAAGAAAACTTCTTTCATTGTTATTCAATCCCTCTCTCCAAGTCCACTCCACTATATTACCTTTGTTCTGGACTCGTGTCATAACAATAATATCTAATCATATATCCCTTTTAAACATTTCTCTCCCTCATCTGTTTCAATGCAGTACTCATTATTTATCCCATCTTTCTCAGTCTCCCTCTCAACCCCTATGTCAGTCTTCTTTTATAACAGTGGCATTATGCCATATTATGTGCATAAAATATTTTCTAAAGAGTAAAAAACATATTTGATAAGAGCTCAGATATAAAATAGAAATAATATAATATAAAAATACTATAGATGAGGGAAAACATTGGAAAAGAATTGACAAAGCTTTAAGCTAGTTTGTTTGCAGCTACAATCGTTACTCCTAATTCCACTCACTTGAAAAGACAAAACTAGGTAAAATATTGTAATTTATGTGAAGAATGAAGTTATAATAATGTCTTTTAATAAGAACTTACTATTTCTCAAGGATGTGCTGAAATATTTTCATTATACTATCTCATTTAGTATTATTTGTCTAATCAACCATATAAGTTATGACTACACAAGTGGACCTCCTTGGATGGAATACATAGGAATAACATTTAATATATTGGTACAAAGAGACAGTGGAGAATCTCTGAATCATTGGTCAAAGAAAGGTCAGGAATCAACTGTGGAACACACAACCAGTAGATCTGATGAAGTTCATGTTGAAGATGAAGAAAATGAAAACAAGTCCACAAGAGCTAAAATATAACTTAGAATATGATGTTTTCTATAGAGTCTGTTGAATTAGTTCCAACTCAGATACCTCATATGCAAATTCTACTCCTCATTTCCCCCTTTTAAACAGCAAAAGAGAGCTATTGGTTACTGCAACTTCATTAATCTTATTCTGACAGTAATAATTCTCTTAAGAGATATGTTAAGATGAAGAGAAGATGAGAACCAAGAAAAAACCTGGAGAAGGGTGAGAATGTCTGCAGCGAGTCAGTAAAATGTGAGCAATGCCTTTGGAATGTGGTGAAAATGAAGATATATAGCTTGGACTGCCAATAGAAGAAACAAGTCGCACTTGAACCGTAATGGCAGTGCTTCTTAGAGTCAAGGATGGTGAAACGTCACTTCATTTTCTGAGACATGTTTGGAAGAGGAACTATTCCTTAGAGAGAGACATGATACTGTGAAAAGTCAGCCAAACAGAGGAAGACCCTCAAAGAGATGAATTGACACAGTTATTACCACAGTGGACTTGGGCATGATAGATTTTAAGGATGGTGCAAGACAAAGTAAGGTTCCATCTGTTGTTTGTAGGGTTGCTGTGAGTGGTACTCAGCTTGGTGGCACCTAACAACAACAATCTAGCAAGAGAAGAAAAATTTATTGTTGTTGTTGTTGTTGTTGTTGTTGTTGTTAAGTGTCATCAAGTCACTTGTGACTCATCATGACCCTATGTACAAGAACCCTAAACTCTGCTCCGTCCTGTGCCAATCTCATTGTCTCCAACACACTCATCCTGATTACCCCAGTCACCGAATCAATCCATCTCCTAGAGGGCCTTCCCCTCCTGTGCCTGCCATCCACCCTCCCAAGCATGATGTCCTTCTCCAAGGACCGGTCTCTCCTTACAACATGACCAAAGTATGTCAGATGATGCCTCAGAATCCTTGCCTCCAAGGAGCATCCTGGTTTAACCCTCTCTAGGATGAATCTGTTTGTTTTCCTAGCAGTCCATGGTACCCTCAATACTCTTTTCCAGTACCACAGCTCAAAGGCATCAATTCCCCTATCCTCCCTAGTCATTTTCCAACTCTGATGCATAACAAATGATTTCAAAGACCATGGCCTGTATCAGATGCACCTTAGTCTCTAGAGAGACACCGTTGCTCTTCAGTACTTTGGAGAGGTCCCTAACAGCAGACTTTCCCATTGCAATACAATATTTATCCTTACCTGGCGATTAAGGAGACAGTGTACCACGAAGAGTACAACCCCCTGCAGCACATTAATGGTGGTGAATAGGTAGGCAAAGACTAATACAGCTGTCTTCCCCATTGCTTCAACTGTAAAATAGCCAAGGCCCCAAGAACATCCCAGAATAAACAGCTGAGCAATGGCTTTAAATGTCATCACTCTGTGGAAAAAAAAGAACAATAATAATTACCACTCATCAATCATTTTAGAAGTTCTTGGATGGTGCAAACAGTCACAAATTCAAAGGCTCATGGTTTGAATCCAATCAGACATGTTCCAGAACAATAGTGTGACAATCTGCTTTGAAGAATCAGTCATTGAAAACCCTATGAAACACAAGGACACATGGAGTCATCACAAATAAGAATCAACTGGATTTTCCTTTCTTTTTCAAAATGCATTTTATTTATCATATTGTTGTTGTTATTTGTTATTGAGTAGCTTACGACTCATAGTGACAAGAGCCCTAAACGCCATTCTATCCTGTGCCAACCTTGCCGTCTCAAACCCACCATCCCAATCACAGAATCAATCCATCTCATCGAGGGTCTTCCTATCCTGCACTGTCTCTCCATTCTCCCAAACTCGATGTCCCTCTTCAAAGACCAGTCTCTCCTTGCAACATGCCCAAAGTATGTCAGATGAAGCTTCAGAATCCTTGAATCCAAGGAGCATTCCGGCTTCACCCTCTCCAGGACAAACCTGTTTGTTCTCCTTGCAGTCCATGGTATATTCAACACTCTTCTTCAGCACCACAGCTCAAAGGCATCAATTCTCATAAGACATGTCTTTCGAGTATGTTCATAATTCAAACTCATTGTCATCAAGTCGGAACCAAATGATAATTGACTTTTCAGTATTTTTTCAGAGTCTACAAATTGCACAGAAGGAGGTTATCCATCTTTTTTCCATGAAGCAGATGGCAGACTAAAACAATCTGCCTTTGAACTGGCAACACAACTCCTTACCACAAGACCATCAGAGCTTCATGTTGTCAGTTTCTGTCAAATTCATTTAAAAAGATGGTGATTTCATGCGAAGACCATAGAACTGTCTCATAGAGCTTTCAAGGCAGGGACTTTTTAGAAGCAGGGCTGGTGCCTCTGGGTGAATTAGAACTGTCAACTTTTTAGTTAATAGCCTAATACTTGTCTCTCTCTACCACTTAAACTCATTGCCATTGAGTCAGAAGCAACTCATAGCTGACCCTCTATTGAGTTTCCGAGACTCTAATTCACACAGGAGGAGATTGCCAATCTTTTTCCCACAGCCATTGGTGAATTTGAACTACCACAAAAGCATAGCTTTTGGATTAGCAGCACAAGTCTGTTGACTACATCAATGAATGAATGGAAATCCAAAATCTCTGTAAATGTTCGTTGAAATGAATAATAATAAAAAATACATAGCTCACTGAGTTTATTTCATCTCTCTTTTTATCATTAATTTTAATACTTTGAGTCATGATCTATGAGACCAGAACTGCTACAATGAAGGACAATTCAGTCCTGAAGCGGCTAGGCTCTGATATGGGAAATGGACAGTGGGTACCACCTTAGTATTGAATTTGTATGAGAACTGTGTCATACAAGGGAGGCATTCAATGGATGTTTTCAATATAAACAAAGGATGGGAGCCAAATAGTCACATGAAAAGCATGTGTTGATGAAAAGTACTGAAAATATTTTTAGAACAAACAACTCTGTCTGGTAACAAGTGCATCCAAGGTGTACCTGAGAAACAAGAGTAGTGAGACTTCATCTCACAAACTTTGGATATGTTATGAAGAGGAACTAGTCTTTGGAAAGAAGCATCATGTTGGAGAAAGCAGAGGATTAGTGAAAGAAGGGTCAGCCATCAATGATTGACACAGTGGTTTGTAACAATGTGCTCAGCATGGTGGAGATGGTACAGATGGCCCAGGATAAGTCAAGGATCTGATCTGTTGTTCATAGGATTGTAATGAGTCATAGCTTATTAGAAAGTATCTTAAAACCTTAAGTTCTACCTCATATATTTTTCCCTCAAATTCTAGGAAAATCTTAATTATGGGCTTCTACAAGCTTCTTTGTTTCAGGCAGAAGGGCTCTGCAGAACATTCTTGAGGATAACTCAGTGGTTCTAACCTTGGAGAACCTAGAGTGTCTTACCTTGTATTCTGTATGGTGGAAACTTCCTTATTGAGGGAAGAAAGATTACTTTTCAAAATCCACAGAATTATGATATAGAAAACCAAATTTATCTGTGAAAACACCATGAAAAGTCAACTTAGATTTTTCATTCATATTTTATATTGGTTTGCATACAAAATTTTATACACTTGTATACACACCTTCCTTCTTTCACATTGTGTTTCATGCAATCATTCCCATACATTGTGTTTTATAAATTAATCACCATTGAACTAGACCCACTATTGCCCTGTCTTTTCAGGTCCCCACTGATTGTTTCCCATTTCCTTTACCACCTCTCTCTATCCACTAAATTGGGTGACCCTGTAACTTCTCCCCTTCCTTCCTTGGACCCCCGCCCATACACTTTTTACTAGTTATCCTTCTACTTTTACAATAATGGTCTTACGCAATATTCATTCTTATGAAACGGAGTTAGTTCATTCAGCATAGTGTTCTCTATTCTCTTCCAAGTCGTGTAGTATTTTTTGAAGTTGTAGCTCCTGAGTGCTATGTGGTTTTCCATCACATGAATATACCACAATTTCTCAATCCATTCCATTATGGCTGGATGTTTAGACTGTTTTCCATGTTGTTGTGATTGTGAATAATATTGCTATGGACATAGGTGTACAAATATCTGTCTGTGTCTCTGTTCTAATTTTCTTGGGTTATATTCCTAGCATGGTATAGCTGGATCATATGAAGTTTCTATGTTCAAATTTTTGAGAAAACACTAAACTGCCTTCCCGGGTGGTTGTACCATTTTACAATCCCACCAACAGTGTATGAGAGTTCCTATCTCTCCAAATTCCCTCCAACATTTATTGCTTTCTGTCCTGTTAAACTTTGATACTGCTACTGTGGTAAGACGGTATTTCTTCATAGTTTGCATCTCTCTTACTGCCAGTGATTTTGAGCAGTTCTTTAATGTGTCTGTTGGCTATTGAAATGTCTTCCTCTGTGAAAATTCTTTCCCTATCTCTTGCCCATTTTGTAATTAATGAATTATTAGTCGTTTTCTTGTGGAGGTCTAAGATTCTGTAAACTTTTGTTATGAGATCTGAAGTTACCAGAAGAGATAGGTTGTTACTGTATTTACTCTAGAGTTCAAGAATGCCTTTCCCTCTGAGATAAACCACATTAATTGTGTTCCCCCAACCTACAAACTAGTCTCTCAAACTAGAATATAATTGTAGCCAATTACATACACTTCAGGCATAGATTGAAATTGTGCAATATTTTTAATAAAATGAAATTTTAACAAGAAATTAAAATTTTCAACCCCTACAAATGTTGTCTTCAAATGGCAATGTTGGAAAAGAATATTGAATACAACATGATTTTTCCAAGGAATATAAAAAAAAATCTATCTTGGAAGTAATGCAGCTAGAATATTCCTTGGAATCAAGAAAGGTAAGATTTTATCTCACACATTTTGGGTATGTTGTTAGAAGGGATGAGTCCCTGAGGAAAAATATTTAATTGGGACATATTTTCAGGAGGAAACAGTCTTTGGAGAAACATCATGTTGGGAAAAGTAAAAGGTGGAGAAAAATTATGACCCTCAACAAAATAGATTAATACAGTGACTGAAACAATGGGCTTGAGCATATATATCACAGATGGTACAGATGCTGCAGAATAGAGCAAGTTTAAAATCTGTTCTTCATCAGGTCATATGAGAAAGTGTTGACTCAATGTCACCCCAAACCAACACATTTTAATATGTCTTTTTCTAAGGATTGGCTCTTCCTGGCATGCCCAAAGTACTTTAGATGAATTTCACCATCCTTGTGTCTAAGGAGCACCAAGGTACCCCTTCTTCTAAGACAGATTTGTTCATTCTTTTGACAATCTGGAGGATAGATGTGTATATGTATATGTATATGTGACTATAATAGGTATGCATAGCTGGTGATATAGTCCATAAAGAGTTGAACTGCTAATATAAAGACTGTATGTCTCTTGCAGTTTGAACTGGTCCGTAGCTCCTCAGAAGAAGGATGGCCATCTCCTCTTAAGTGTTTTACGGCCTCAGAAAATCTCCCCTTATGTGATTTACAGCCTCATAGGGTGGCCAGCTATGAGTAGATTTCAACTCTGTGGCAAAGAGATAGATATAAATATAAGTATAGATACAGATATAAAGAGCCATGAAAGCACTCTTTATTTCAATAATTTAACTTGTGGAAATTCAAAACTCATGGGAAAATCATGTGAATATTGTTTCTTATTATAACAATGTTCAAAGATTACAATGTAAGATGAAACACAACTGCACAGCAATATTGAATTGTTGTTGTTATGTGCCATTGAATTGCTTGCCACTCATAGCGACCCTATGTTCAACAGCCCTAAACCCTGCTCTATCCTGTGCCAATCTCACTGCCTCTGACACACTCATCCCGATGACCCCAGTCACTGAATCAATCCACCTCATAGAGGGCCTTCCCCTTCTGTGCCGTCCCTCCACCCACCCAAGCATGATGTCCCTCTCCAAGGACCTCTCCCTCCTTAAATGTCCAAAGTATGTCAGACACAGCCTCAGAATCCTTGCTTCCAAGGAGCAGCATGGTTTAACCCTCTCCTGGATGAATCTGTTTATTTTCTTGGCAGTCCATGGTACATTCAATACTCTCCTCCAGCACCACAGCTTAAAGGCATCAGTTCTCCGTCTATCCTCCTTAGTCATTGTCCAACTCTTTGATGCATAACAAGTGATTGCAAAGACCATAGCTTGTATCAGACACACCTTAGTCTCCAGAGTGACACCATTGCTCTTCAGTACTTTGGCGAGTTCCCTAACACCAGACTTTCCCATTGCAAAACATTTTTTTATTTCCTGGCTGCTAGTGCCAAGAGTGTTGACCGTGGAGCCAAGCAGACTAAAGTTGTTAACAATCTCAATCTCTTCACCATCCATCCTGATGCTTCCAACTGGTCCAGTGGTGAGAATCTTTGTCTTCTTAACATTGAGCTTCAGTCCATACTGAAGGCTGCAGTCCTTGACCCTCTGCAGCAAGCACTTCAGGTCATACTCAGTTTCATCAAGCAGGGTTGTGTCATCTGCATAACGCAGATTGTTAATAGATCTTCCACCAATCCTGACGCCACATTTCTCCTCATAGAGCCCATAGAGGTTGAAAAGGTATGGAGCTAGGACACATCCCTGGCGTACGCCTTTCGCAATTTTGAACCATGCGGAAGAAATAGATGATTTCTACCAAGTCTTACAGTCGGAGATGGAGATATTGAACTGGTCAAAGAAATTATAATGGCTTCATTTGAAAGGCTATCTATTAAGACCCATAATGTGGAAAGAATTTATCATATGATCCATTGAGCATAAACACTTACTGATTACCTTCTCTGATATGGGCCACGTTCTGGGATTATGCCAATAATCCATATTATCTTTCAAAATAACTCGTTTTATTGACACAATTTATTATAAGAATTCATAAAAACGTTATCCTAACAGATCTGTTATTCACAGCAAATACCATACTTGCTATAGGACATCTTCTAAAATTGCTAAGAATAAAGTAACCAAACCCCTCAGGCAGGACCTGTTGGCCATCATAAATATGTTTCTGAATTGGGAATTAAGCACTCGATAAAGGAAGGGCACCATTTAATGAAAATATATTTCCTTTAGGAAAGTCTTCATACTAAATCTGCCAATGACTTGCGTATCCCCCTTGCAACCACCTTGCATATGGTGGAACATATGGACAATTTAACGAAAATTATTTCCTTTAGGAAATTCTTCATACCTAACCTGCCAATGATTTGTGTATCCCCCTTGCAACCCCCTTGCAGGTGGTGGAACATACGGACAGGGACAAGACTAGAGACAAACCATTTAGATTACATTCCACCTTTCAGTTAGCAGTTGGAGTGCTTAATCATTGTGCTACCAGGGGTCTGGAACCCAGCACTAGAACACCAATACAGGTCTATCTTTTGTTACTTACCAAGATAATAACAGCCACCGGCCCCATGAAGCTCCAGATAAAGCCTTTATCAAACTTCAGCCAGCAACTGTTAAAAGAGAACAAAAAAAATCATTAGGGGTCTATTTCTCAAGGAGAGAAAGTGGCAAGGTCCTAGTTGTCCTTGAGTGGACTCCCTATGGGCCCAGGTGTCAAATCACACTTTCTCTTCCACCTGCTAGGTAGACCAGTGAGCCACCCTTTGGTGTCATTGCTGTGTAGATTGTACAAGCTGTGTAGTGATTGCGTCTCATAAAAGTAAAACGATTTGTTGATAGGAGTTGCTAAATAGGCTAAAGAGACTGATGCTAAATAGGTGCTCAAATTGTCTTGACTCACAGTGACTGTTTGTAGAATGGAATGAAATGTTGCCCAGTCTTGTCCTTTCTTTTTATTTTTCCAAATCACACACTTTACTAGAAGCTCTGAGGTGAGAAGCCCATTTATATTCACATAAAATCAAATGCATTAAAGGCATTTAAAATATTAACAATCAGTCAATCAAGTATTAATATCCAAGCAATTATATCTAGCTACTAATTACTCATAGACAGTATTCCAACAAGCAAAACATTCACCACAGCTGACTGTTGGTGGCGAAATTCGGCAAGAGGCTGTAGAGAGTGAAGAGATGTCAGATATCAAGATCATCTCTGTCAAGATCTCTAGGTTACAATCCAGGGTCAGGTTTTTATGCATTATTCCATTCAGGGAGTAATTTCAATACAGGTCTCCCAGAGCCAGGGTTTCACCAATCAGAATTGAGATTATTCGTCTTCATATAAGCATCTGCTGTCCTGAAGCATCCCCCTCCTGAAATGTAGCCAATCAGAATTGGACTATTTCTTCTCCTAATACACACAAGTACTCAAGAGCAACGGTGTCTCTTTGGAGACGAAGGTGCGCCTAATACAGGCCATGGTCTTTGCAATCACTTGTTATGCATCAGAGAGCTGGACAATGACTAGGGAGGACAGAAGGAGAATTGATGCCTTTGAGCTGTGGTGCTGGAGAAGAGTATTGAATGTACCATGGACTGCCAAGAAAACAAACAGATTCGTCCTAGAGAGAGTTAAACCAGGCTACTCCTTGGAGGCAAAGATTCTGGGGCTTTAAGGGGAGACAGGTTTTTGGAGAGGGACATCATGCTGGGTAGAGTAGAGGGACAGCACAGGAGGGGAAGACCCTCTATGAGGTGGATAGATTCAGTGACTGGGGTAATCGGGATGGGTGTGTCAGAGGCAATGTGATTGGCACAGGATAGAGCATGGTTTAGGGCTGTTGTACATAGGGTCGCTATGAGTCGCAAACGACTCGATGGCACATAACAACAACAACAATACACACTTTGGCCTCTGGACTTAAAACAGCTTTTCTGATTGACACATTCAAATAAAGCATCTTTTGATCAGGAAAGCGAGAGGGCATTCCACATTCTCTCCTTTCAGCTTTATCTATCTGACACATTTGCTTGCTAATTTTTAACATTCTAAACTTTTGCTTACAAGCTACATTTTAGACTTCTGACAATATACTTTTAACACTGAAACACGTTTGTCTCCCAATTTTTTGTTTGTTTTTTTATTTTATTAATTTTAATGAACATGTACAGAGATTTTGGATTTCCATTCATTCATTGTTGCACTCAGTCTTGTCCATTCGAACAGGCATTGCTTTGCTTAGCCCATTGTTGCCACCACGGTGCCAGTCCATCTTACTGAGTATCTTCCTTTGTTTTGTCGACCCTCTATTTCACCAAGTATGGTGTAATTCTCCAGGGACTGGTCTTACCAGCTATCATGTCCAAGTATGTGACATGAAGTTTTAACACACTCACTTGTTATTAGCATTTTGCTACACTTCTATCAAGGCTGATTTTCTTATTCTTGTGGTAGTTACAGTACAATCAGTAATGTTCACCAATATCACAATTCAAAAGAAATGTTGTGACTTTGCAAACTAAGGGGAGCCTGACAAAAGTCATGGTTTTTCAATTGCTTCATATGTATGTTCTAAAAATCAAAGAATGTGGTGTGGATTGCATCTCAGTGTCAAGAAAACAAAGATTCTTACCATTGGAACAATAGGCAACATCATGATGAATGGAGAAGAGATTGAAACTGTCAACACCTTATCTAACTTGGATACACAATTAACATCCTTGGTACCAGCAGTCAGAAAATAAGGATACACATTGCACTGGGAAAATCTGCACTTAGGGACCTCTCTAAATTATTGAGGAATAATGATTTCACACTGAGGACTCAGGCGCAACTGATTTAACCTTGGTCTTTCCAATCACTTGCTATGCATCTAAGAGCCAGACAATGAATAAAGATGACAGAAATAGAATTGATGCCTTTGAGCTGTGATGTTGGAGAAGAGCACTGAATATCCCATGGACTGCCAAAAGAACAAACAAATATGTCTTGGAGAGGGTGCAGCTAGAGTGCTCACATACTTTGAGTCTGTTGCTAGGAGGGGCTATTAGTTGGAGATGGTCATGATGAAGGATGGAGGGTCAGTGAAGGAGAAGACCCTCATCCAGGTAGAATGACACGGTGACTGCTGTAATGGGCTCCAGTTTGTCAGAAAGTGTGAGGATGGCACAGGATAGGAAAGGATAGGATAGGATAGGATAGGATAGGATAGGATAGGATAGGGATCATATCTGTTCTTCAAAGGGTCACACTATAAGTAGTCCTCGACTCGAAATCACCTAAAAACAGTACATATGCATATGCAAACTAATAAAAAGAAAAGTGTGAAAATAGTGCCAAGCACTAGTTATAATTAGGTATTATAACTTCTTACACTTTATCACCATTGTTGTTGTTGCTGTTGGTATGGGCCATCGAGTCAAGTACAATACAATGCACAGCAACCATATGAACAGCCTATCCGGCATCATCTTCATTAACTGTGTCATGCTCAAGGCCACTGTGGTACTCTCTGTGTCAATCCATCCTGTTAAAGATCGTCCTCTCTTTCACAGACCGTCTATCTTTTCCCGCAGAATTCACTCTCCAAAGACTGGTCCATCCTCAAACTATGATCCAAAAAAGTGGAACGGAGTTTCACCATCTTTGTCTCTAAGAAATAGTCTAGTTGGACTTCCTTCAAAACAGATTTGTTTCTTAATTTGGCAGTCTATAACATATTTATTACTTTTGTCCAATACCCCATTTCATCAAGTCTCCTGTAATTATTACTACTATCATTCTTTACATTTTGGAAGTTAACCTCTGCCTTTTCAACTATTTCAGAATCATATAGAACATGTAACCCAATGTGGAACACAGATTTGTCTTACTTATCCATTAGAATATGCATTTATTAAGTTACTAAAAATCTGCTGTTAAGGACCTCTCCAGAATACTTAGAATCAATGATGTCAGTTTGGAAACTAAAGTGCACCTGATCTAAACCATGGCCTTTGCAATTGCTTGCTATGCATCAGAGAGCTGGACAATGACTAAGGATGACGGAAGAAGAATCAATTTCTTTGAGCTGTAGTTCTGGAGAAGAGTTTTGAACAGGCTATGGATTGCTAGGAAAAGAAATATTTCACATTTCACTTTGGGCATGTGGCCCGGTCCTTGGAGAAGGGCATCATGCTTGGAAGGGTGGAGGGACAGCCCAAGAGAGGAAGACCCCTGATAAAATGGATTAATATAGAAGCTGGGGCAATGGGGCTAGGTATGTCAGAGTCAGGACAGGGCAGGGTTCAGAGCTATTGTACATAGGGTTGCTATGAGTTGCAGGTGACTCAATGCCACATAACAACAACAATGTTACCCGTCTACAACAGTTCAAGTTTCCTTCTGTTAATATTTACAGCCTCTCACAGCAAACTCCTGTAGCACAGGAAGGATCTTGAGTGCCCTCCCCCTAAAAGTGGGCATAAATATAATAAAACCAAGTAAAAACAAAACAAAACAAAACAAAACATTTACAGCCTCAGAAACCAAAGGAAAGATCACTATGAGTTGGAATCAACTAGATGTCAGTACACTGTTTTAAAGGCATAAAAGGTCTATCTGAATCCACTTTGTTGTGTTTGAAAAAGTGGAGAGTCAGCAATAACAAAGGAAGTGCCCCTGTGGGAAGAATTTATATGGCTACTTCACATAAAAGTGTACCATAGAGGGTTAGTGTGCTGCAGGACCAGGCAGGGTGTTGTTTTATTGTATTCAGAGTTGTGAACAACACCTAACAGCAGCTTAGCTGTGGAAGAAAGTCCTGAAGACCTGTTTTAGAAATGTTGTTCTTGTTGTTTGCTATGGAGTTAATTCCAGCTGCCAATGATATACAGGAACAGAATCAAATCACAGTGTTTCTAGATTGTGATGAAAACAACAGTGAATGTTTATAATACTTTCAGGTTGTAATATTTTCAGAAGCAGATCATGAGGTCAATCTGTCAACCATTGGTTGAGTTTGATCCACCAACAATTGAGTTAGTAACCAGATGCATAACAGGTACACCACCAGGGCTCCTTTCTGTAGAAATCATAACTGAAACCCTGTGGTGTAACTCTACTCACAGCACTGGTTTTTCACTATGAGTCACAGCGACTTGATGGCAATGGGTCTAGTTTTGGATTATTGCTATGGGCACCACTCCCACCCACAAATGCACGCATCAAGCTTACTGGCTGCTTGTTCCATAATTTTTGTATCCAGTGCTTGCAGACACAGCCACAATGATCGCTGGGATCCCGTAGCCAAAAGGGAACATGAACCTCTTCTTGAATCTCGCTGCACTGGTGTAGTTGGCCACCTTGAGGTTCCTGACGGTGAGGAACAGGTGTAGCCCTTCCAGGAGCATCCAGGTGAAGGAGGCCAGGTAGAGGTAGTGCAGGGCACCTGCGATGATGGAGCACAGCACCTGGAGGGGGAGGAGAGCGGAGAGGTTGGATCAGACACTAAATGTTTAATTACTCACTCAGCTCCTTGGCCATCTTCACATGACATCTACCTTCCTATATTTGGGCTTGTTTGTCTCTGTGTTTAAATTGCTCTTTGTATCACTCAGAAATGTAAAATTATATTAAGTTTAATTCTACTCTGGAAATGTGACATCATGCATTGGAAAACTTGTTGACAACTAACAACAACTACCTTTATATGTTCTAATTAATATAACAAACTCCCAAATGGGATTTCAACAATAGACAAAGGGCAAACAAACAAGCAAACAAACAAACAAAAACCCAAAACCAAAAACAATAGACAAAGGGTTTAGGATTTTAACACAAATTTTTGTGAGGACAGTTGGATTATTAACACACTTGGGTCTTTCCTCGTCTCTAGGGTCTTCTTTCCAATGGTCTATTGACTATCTCCACTCACTTGTCTGATAAGAACATTCAGTTTAACAAATTTAAAGTTGAAGTCACCGTCTCTTCTACCCTAAGCCCTTTGTTACTTCTCTAGCTCAATCCTTGACATCACCTCTCTATCCTCATGTTTACTCAGAGGAAGATGGAGGTATTTGCTTAAGACAAGAAAGCAATTCAAACTTCCTACCTTGATCTCAGTTTTGTCAATCCCCGTGAGGAAGAGCAGGTGGGCCAGGAAGAGGCAGATGGAGAGCTGCAGGTGCAGCGAGGTGCTGGTGTTCTGGATGGGCCGGCACAGCAGGAAGGTGAGGGCCGCCAGGAGGAGGCACAGCAGGGAGAGGCTCAGCCCCACGTGGGTGATAATAGTCAGCATTAGGTCTGCCTGTGAGCCGTGAAGGAAGGAATCTTATAGTTCTCAGTTCAGCAGTTGTGTCCCTATTGGTGAGAAAGATGGTCTTCCTAGCTCAAACACCCCTCAAGCAAGTTACTTAAACCTTTCAGAAAATTGCTTATTCTATCTGAAGAACATAAGGGGACTCACTGGTTAAATATTTGGTTACTATCACAATTGTTGTTGTTGTTGTTAAGTGCTGTTGAATAATAGATGACCCATAGTGACCCTATGAAGGAAAGACTGAACACTTGCATAATTTCCATCATTTCTCCAAGTTCATAGAATTTCCAGAGGCACCTGTTTCCAAGCTTGTTTTAATCAGCGAGCTCCACCAAACACTACACCATGGGTAACCATTATTGCATATGACATTGTCCCAGAGTTCAGTATCACTGCAACCACGAGTTACCTCTCTACAGCAAATTGACAGACTAGTACTATACCACTTAGAAGAATATTTGACCAAAAACAATTAAAATCAGGCCTGAGGGCCCAAATGCATTTTTAAATAGGAGGCCGGATACAATGAACTCACAGCCAATGGCCAGTAAACATTGCACCCAAACTCTTACCAGAAGCAGAGATCAGACCTCTGTAGAGTCAGGCTGTTTCAAAATACTCAACACCTGGATTCTAGCCCCATTCTGGTGACCAAATGCTTTTTTAAATAGCAGGCCAAATACAAGCATAATGGTTAGTGGTTGTAAACAAGTGACTTTGAGAGTGAAAGGTGTAGAGATCTCTTCCTGTAACCATCACATCCGTTTAGAAAAACCCTTTGGGACAGTTCTCATCTGTCATTATGAGTCAAAATCTACTCAAGAAGACTTAAGAACCAGATGAGGTTATTAGAAAATGAAACTACTAGTCCAGAACTATGTAATATAAATATCATGTTATACATTTTCCAATACAGTAACACATAATCTAAAAAGCAATGGGTAAAATAAATGTCATTGTGTATTTTATTTGGCATAGGCATAGCCCTACATCTCTCTGCAGTTCAAATGTACCAGTGCCTCCTTAGAAAAGATGAGAAGTCTCCTCCCATGTGATTGACAACCCCTTGAAAACCCATTGGACATTCAGCTCTGATACTATTCTAACTCAATGACAAGGAGTTTTGTTGAGAATATGTTAAAATTATCTTTCATTCTAACTTGGACACCAATGTTCAAGGTAGAACTAATGACAATTGGCAACAGGTGGAGGTAATCTAAATGTCCATCAACAGGTGAATGGATAAACCTAATTGGTTCAACCCTAAAACAGAATATTATTGTGACTATGTCTTCTGAGTTCATTACAATCCATTGTAAGTTTAAGCACAAAAGAAGAAAAGTTCCCCAGGTTTTTGCCATCCTCACAATCTTTCTGCAATGCTATTTACTAAATTTTTATTATTCCCACAACCCAACGCTGTGAAAACACAGGTAAACATCTTCTGAGTTTTCTGCTTTTAGCTACGATATCTGACATCTGCGAAGATAATCCTTTTTTCTTGGTCCTTTACTAAATACAGCTTGGATGTATGGCTATTCTCCATCAATGCACCATTGCAGTATTTTCAATTCACCTTCAGTGGAATTTATTTCTCATCCTTAAAATGCGATGAAGTCCTGATGCGGTGTGTATCATACCATTGATGAATCTTGAAACATCAGTTACAGACAGACAAGTACTGTATGATCTCACTTATATATAATGCGTAAATACATACTGTGTTGCGGCTAGATGTTGCTGCATTTGTAATTCTATGTACCTGGGGTGTGTGAGCCATGAGGACAGCAAAGCTGGAGAGATGGAAACATTGGCATTTGGTGTAAGAATCATCGCTTTCCACGTAAGAGCAGCCCTCCGTCGACCAGCTGCCCCCTGCCTTCGATCCATCCCAGTAGACACAGAAATGTTTTGCTCTCGCACCAGCAGGCTGGAAAAAGAATACAATAGAAGTTCTTCTCTTTACGGTTTATTATTTGAATTTTATAGATTAATCAAAGACACGATGCAGTGGAGATTGGATTAAACAAATTCTACTGTCTTGAGTACATGTGGGGAAGAGTTTCACACCATAAACTGTTCTGTGGAGTCTATTAATTTTCTGCACTCATCTCAGTGACCTGGAGATTGACCTTCATGAAAGGCTTCAATAGGCTCCTTGGTGGCTGCTTTGGTTTCCAAAATGTTATAAAAAAGACTTTGGTAAGAAGTTACTGGGGAAGAGAAGACAGATTTCAGGTTTTCTTTTCACACAAATTCGTTTTTTCTTAAAATAGTGTCTTGGGGTAATGTTGTGCTCAGTGCCATCTGCATTTCATATACCAGCAGGGTCATCCATGGTGGATAAATTTCAGGGGGGCTTCCAGGCTAAGGTAGACTCTGGAAATATATTTCTTTGGAAGCAGAAATGGCATCCACTTCTTAAATAACATGCCTCTGGAAACACGATGAACTTAGATAAATGTCAATATTTGTAGTGGCTCTTCAGGCCTTTTGTTCATAGAGTCACTAGGAGTCATGCTCGACTTGAAGGCAATCAACAGCAATACATTTCTGAAAACTGTTGTTAGCCATAGAAGTGACCCCGTAGTAACAGAAAAACATTGCAGAATCTTGAGTAATCTTCACAATATTGGCAATGTTTGGGTCTCTCTCTCTCACTCTGTGTGTGTGTGAGAGAGAGTCTCTGTGAGCATTTTCATTAGTCAATGAGTCACAAAATATTGTGTAGGACTTTGAATCACTTACAATGGATGTGAAATAAAGAAAAACTATTTACAAAAAAAAAAAAAAGGAGGAGGAGACCTGATGTTTGCTTAAATGAATGTCCAGCAAAGATGGAAAAAAAAGCCTCAAAAAGATGCACAGACACGGTGCTCACAACATTGAATTCACACAAACCAAAGATCATGAATAGAAGCGAATTCAATGTCAACTAACTTTTCTATTCTCATCCGAACAAGCTCTCTTTCATTCTTCTGTCCTCCCTGGTGTTAACAATTCTAATTTCAGAGTTGTCCCTATAGGTTAAAATATGATCATGACTCCCCATTGTAGCAGTCTTTGGGAAGTCATAGGATGGAAGACTCATCTGCCTTTGTCAGTTCTCCTGAGTCCGAATCATCAGGATTGATTCATCAGTTTCCTACCAGAACTCTGCTAACACTCTCCATTCTTTCAAAGGCTCCTGGGGTAAAGAGTGTGGAGGTATGAACAGTTAATGTGCTGAGCATCTGACAGGTGAGAGGACCAAGTACACCCATGGTACCTTGAAGTAACAGATCGATGATCTACTTGCTAAAACAAAGTCAGTTCTACTTTGACACGTGTGAGGTCACTGACTCAGAGTTGATTCAATGGCAACTGGTATAGTTTTTGTTGTGCTTACTTCCTTATTTGATAGTCTTTGGTTTTGCTTACCTGAGTGTGTTTAAAGGATAGGAACACAGGTGTGGTCAAATAAACAGTTTTCTTTGAACCAAAAGTGCCACTCACAATGTGAGAGTTTATTTTAACTTCCTGTAATCTTTTCCTGTCATGAAAGAAGGATCCGTTGAGAAAATTTCCAAGAGTTCGGTAATTGATAAATGCAACAGCACTCTGACCTACAACTAGAGAACAGAAATAATTTCATTGAGTTTCCATAGTTTGGAGAGTTCACCCTAGTATGATGGCAAGAGTCATAAGGAAACCTTCTACATGATTAAAATGGACATCGGAAATGCATTAAATGTCACATATAATATACCACACATAGTTTTTTTAAAAAAATATTTCTTTTTCATTTGAAGACTTACAAATCATATTGTTTTTTCATACATTCATAGGCATTGCATTTTATAACATTAGTTAGCATTGATTAATTTCATTAAACGAATTCATTACAATGTCTGGTCAACTTTTCTCTTTTGTCTAAGAGAAGAAGATCCTAGACAAGATAGATTGACTCAGTCACTCGGGTAATGGGGGTAGGTGTGTTAGAGACAATGAAATTGGCTCACAATAGAGCAGAGTTGTACACAGGGTCACTATGAGTCCCAAATGACTCAAAAGCACACAACAACAACAACCATGACCCTTTATTGTGTATTATTGCCTTTTCCTTCACCCAATTTGTTGATTTATTAACTTTTACTCCCCTTACCCTCCTTTCTACTAATTTATTTACAAAATTCAAATACATTGTTTTCAAGAACAAATTCTTCCAAATTCTCTCACCCTCCACCCATCAAATTGTACAGCCTCATGATTAGTTCCCACTGCCCCTGCAAAGCCTCATCCCTCCGCTTCCTACCTCTCCCACCCCTCTGGGATCCTTATACTCACTCTACAATAACGGTTTTATCCCATAGTCATCCTTGTGGAACTGAGTTTGTTCACTCAGCATAATGCTCTCCAGGATGTATAGTTTTGAGCAAAGAGGTTTTGTATTAAAACACATTTTATGATTATTTAATATATAAGAGACACCTGTGCAAAACAGGCAAAGAAATGTGCTGGGAAAATATCTTTGAGTCCTTAAACATTAAGTCAGGATCAGGAGGCAAGCATTTAGCCCTCAGAGAGGCAAGTGGACCTCAAATGGGACAAAGAAAAGACATGTTCTCACCTTCCATTTCAAGTTCACTCTGAGACTCCAGTTGCCTGGAAAAGCATGAAGGTTATTCCATTCCACTGTGCCTTTGAATGCTGATCCACCATCCTTTTACAACTCAGATTTCCTTAACTGCATCCCTGTCTCTAAGACCTCCATTGTTTCTCATTCATCACTATCTTCTTGAGAATCTCTCTATTTTTCTTTAAGATCTTGATTTTCTTTTCTTCATCTCTTGCTCCTTAAAGTTGACCTTGATCTTCTGTCTTTTGCCACTAGGATACTTTCTCTTTCTCTCACCTTCACCCCTCCCCCTTTTCCATTCTCTCTCTCCTCCCTAACATATCTACTTCTCTTCCTCTTTTTTCATGCAAATAGAATTTATTCATACATGTGTATGCATCCTATAGAATAAGACAGTGCTTCATAAACGAGCATTATTTATGTATCGCCCTCCCATTGTTATTATTTATATGTTCTTTTTAAGTCTTTTCCTGTCCACTATCATCCTCACGCTCACAGTTGAAGGCAAAGTTTAGTTAATAGCTAGGAATTTTCTGGAAGTACTCATTACACTCTCTCAAAGTAACCAGGTCTTTCTTTTTGAAATATCTTATGTTCACTCATTGTATCAAATATTTGTTAAACACCTAGTGTATGCAAGATAATTTTCTTGGAATGGCAAATAAAACAGTGAGCAAAATAAGGTTTCTGCCACCAAAGAAATGACATTGCACTGGTAGAAATGGACAAAAGGTAAGACAGTAGAAATGGAAGATATATTAGAAACGGAAGACAATGTAACATTACAATGTGGTAAGTACGGTACAAAGACTTAAATAAGGCAAAGAGGGATAGAAGGGAGTTTGCTTGAGGGCCAGCTACCTGTTTTTTAAATGATATTTTGTTGGAACATAGTCATGGTTACTCATTTATGTTACGGACAGTGTTTGGTGGAGCTCCCCGATTAAAACAAGCTTGGAAGCAGGAGTGGCATCCACTTCCAAAATAGTTTGCCTTCAGGAACCCTATGAACGTGGAGAAAGGATAAAAGTTATACAAGTGTTCAGGTCTTTCCTGCATATGGTCACTATGAGTAGTCAACGACTCAATGACACTTAACAACAACAATTCTGCTTTCACACCACAACAGAATGTCCAAGTCCTGTCAAAAGAGATTGTATAGTCTGAACACCAAAGAATATTTTCCCATCTGGGTCTGTAGAGACAAGAAGGGTCAACTTGTGGGAAAGAGGAAAAAGTGATAATAATATTCCTGAAGGATTTCATCCATGAAGAGAAATGAAGTCCTACTCCTTCTGATCACCATAGGGCAAATGAGAAAAAGAGAAATATTGTATGACTACACTTTACGGTTAGTGATGACCAGGGGTGGAGGGACATGAATAGGGGGAATGTTACTGCAAGGTCCTGAGCATCTGCATATGGTCGTAGAATCCTCTAGAAAAGGATAATGAGAAAGGGTGCATAGCACAGCTTTGGGTGGTAATAATGTCACTGAGCTGTGCACGTAGAATTTATTGAGTCCATATATGTTTTGTTATGTATATTATACCACAAAGATTTCTAAAACACTCAAGGCTTGAAGCCTTTCTATAACTATTGACTTTTATTAAAATTCTTACAGTTTCTGGAGGCATGTTGTTTAGGAATTGGATGCCCATAAGTATATAGATTAAAAGACAGTGACGTTTGGACAAAAATTTCTTTATAATATCCTTAGTAATAGCCTTGGAATCTTAAGATATTAGCTCCTATTATGCAAAAAAAAAACCTCAAAACAAACAAACAAAAAAACCACAAAAATCCAAGAGTCTGGAAAAGCCTCTAATTTGGTAGAGAATCAGTTAAAATTTTATTTAGGCTTCTAAAAACACACTTCTTATTTCCATGACAAAACTGCTTTTCCAAAGAAAAGGTGTTCATAAAAGCATCTAACACTGTGTCATATTGAGTTGGGTAGTTGCCATTTTAAAGCATCTCAAGGATATGGGAAATGAATCAACTAATTTCTTTAAAGGGAGATTGTCAAGAGGTCCCTGTTTGAATTTCGATGTGTCCCAAAGCACACACTTCTTATAAGAGTACTTCAACCATGATGTCTCATTATTAGCTTTTAATTTCACTGCAAAAAATTTGGGTTATCATTAGAAATTGGATTATGTTGTCCAAAAACATGTATTATAAATCCTAACCTCTAATCCTGTGGTATATAGATAGGGTTTAGGAAGGACTGTTGTTGTAGAGGTAGATGGCCCATCCTTCTTCATAGTTTGTCTTAATAAAGAGAAAAGTAGGTCTGTCCTGGAAAAGGGAAACCAGAGTGTTCCTTAGAGGCAAGATTGGTGAATATCCTTATCTCCCATATTTTTAGGCATAGATCTCACATGTTTTAGGGGTATTATTAGAAATAGCCACTGCTTGGAGAAGAACATCATGCCTGAAAAGGTTGTAGGTTAGTGTAAGATAGGAAGACCCACAAACAAGATAGACTGACATGGTGACTGTAGCATGAGTTCAAGGAGTTGGAGACGGTGATGATGGCACAGGTAGGAAGAAGGCTCAGATCTGTTCTTCATAAGGTCACTATGAATCTCAGTGGACATAGAGGCACTTTCAAACAACAACAGCATGTCTGTGGTTTTATTCTCATCTAGGAACAGGTGTTCTTCATTATGTTGACATATTATCCTGTGGGGTTTGGCTTAAGTCAATATCTTTTCAAATAGAAAAGAAATTAAGCAAAGGAGGAAGCAGAGATAATGGAAGAGAGCTATTACACACTGAAGGCACCAAGAGACAGAACCTTGACAGAGATAAGAATCCTCTCAAAGCTAACAGAGAGAGAAAACATCACCCTAGCTCTTATACCATGTATATTTGTTCCCATTCCAAAGAAGGGTGACCCAACTGAGTGTGGAAACTATAGAACAATCTCATTGATTTCACATGCAAGCAAGATTCTACCGAAGATTATCCAAAAACGACTGGAACAGCACATCAGCAGAGAACTGCCAGAAGTCCAGGCTGGGTTTAGAAGGGGTCGTGGTACTAGAGATATTGTAGCTGATGTTAGATGGATCTTAGCTGAAAGCAGGGACTACCAGAAGAATGTCTATCTGTGTTTCATTGATTATGCAAAGGCATTTGACTGTGTGGACCATAACAAACTGTGGCTGACTCTGAGAAGAATGGGAATCCCAGAACATTTAATCGTGCTCATGCGAAACCTATACTTGGACCAAGAGGCAATCATCAGAACAGAGCAAGGAAACAATGCATGGTTCAAAATTGGGAAAGGTGTATGCCAGGAATATGTTCTATCTCCATACCTTTTCAACTTGTATGCAGAACAGATTATCCAAGAGGCTGGGCTCTAGGAGGAGAAGTGTGGTGTCAGGATTGGTGGAAGATCTATTAACAATCTGCGTTATGCAGATGACACAACACTGCTTGCTGAAACTGAGGAGGACCTGAAGTGCTTGCTGCAGAGGGCCAAGGACTACAGCTTTCAATATGGATTGAGGCTCAATGTCAAGAAGACAAAGATTCTCACCACTGGAACAATTGGCAGCATCAGGATGGATGGTGAAGAGATTGAGATTGTTAACAACATTAGTCTGCTTGACTCCACGGTCAACACTCTTGGCACCAGTAGCCAAGAAATAAAAAAGCATATTGCAATGGGTAAGTCTGCTATTAGGGACATCTCTCAAGTACTCGAGAGCAATGGTGTCACTCTGGAGACTAAGGTGTGTCTGATACAGGCCGTGGTCTTTGCTATCACTTGTCACTTGTTGTGCATCAGAGTGTTGGATAATGACTAGGGAGGATAGAAGGAGAACTGATGCCTTTGAGCTGTGGTGCTGGAGAAAAGTATTGAATGTACCATGGACTGCCAAGAAAACAAACAGATTCATCCTGGAGAGGGTTAAACCAGGCCGCTCCGTGGAGGCAAGGATTCTGGGGCTTTGTCTGACATACTTTGGACATGTTGTAAGGAGGGAGAGGTCCTTGGAGAGAGACATCATGCTTTTGAGGGTGGAGGGATGGCACAAGAGGGAAGACCCTCTATGAGGTGGATTGATTCAGTGACTGGGGTAATTGGGATGGATGTGTCAGAGGCAGTGCGATTGGACCAGAATAGGGCAGGGTTTAGGGCTGCTGTACATAGGGTCGCTATGAATTGCAAGTGACTTGACGGTACATAACAACAACACCACCAACAACAGATCCTATACCTTGAATTTGGACTTAGAGATTCTTAATCTGTGAGAAAACACATTTCTGTTTCTTAAAGTCCCCACTTGTAACATGTATATTTAAACAATATGACACTCTTTCATCCCTGGGCCTAGCCACCTACAAATGAGACATTTTATCTAGAATTTAGAGGTTAAGAGAGCCCATTTTAAAACTCATCTTTAACATTACCTTCTGTGGTTTCTTTGAAATAATGGTTACAGTCAATATCCATTGTGTTATTTCCAGCTTCCAGCACTGTTCTTTTGCTTGTCGCATTGCACCTCTTGGTTTCATAATCTGGAAACATAAAGAAAGGGAGTCCTACTTTGTTTTCCTCTCTCATGTCTAAGACTTGCTGATGAACTACTTTCTTTGGGATATCCAGTATTGGCCATTTCATCTCTTCCATAGACTAGATGGCCCTCCTTGTTTCACTGACACCTTCCATAACCCAAGCCACACTGAAACCAAGAAAAGGAGACGGCCATGGTTTCCAGAGTTGACACTAGAGTAGATAAGTTAATCTTTTACTGCAGGGATCTTAAAGGGCAGGGGGAGAAAAAAAAGAACATATGATGGAATGTCCAGTGAGGAGGGAAATGAGTTATTTTAAGCTAATCATGCACCAGCAGCCAGGAAATAAAAAAAAAAAAAGTATTGCGATGGGCAAGTCTGCTGTTAGGGACCTCTCTAAAGTACTCAAGAGCAACGGTGTCTCTCTGGAGACTAAGGTCCGCCTCATACAGGCCATGGTCTTTGCAATCACTTGTTATGCATCACAGAGCTGGACAATGACTAGGGAGGACAGAAGGAGAATTGATGCCTTTGAGCTGTGGTGCTGGAGAAGAGTATTGAATGTACCATGGACTGCCAGG
>NW_006399935.1:1947893-1949016 GCF_000299155.1 Elephantulus edwardii
GAGATTTACTGGTAAAACTGAAAACTATAAAGGTCATCACAGTAAAAATAAGAACAAATATAGAAGCCCTCCCTAATACATGGCATGAGTAGATTCTCAAACATAAAAGCACAACAGAGAAAAACCAAGCACAACAGAGAGAATAACTTTGATTAATGTTGTTTTTGTTGTTATTACGTGCCATAGAGTTGAGTGACCCTATGAACAAGAGATCTGAACTCTATACTGAACCACCCTCACACGTCCTGATACACAAGAGCCCACTGAAGCAGTCACCATGTCAATCCACCCGATGGGAGGTCTTGCTCTCCTTTGCCAACTGTCCACCTTTCCCAGCCTTCTCCAAGGAAAAGCACCTCCTGGCAACATGCTCAGTGCATGTAAGGTGAAGCCTCTTCATTCTTGTATTCAAAGAGCACTCCAGCTGCACCCTCTCAAAGACCTATCTGCTTGTTCTTTTGGTCATCCATGGAATATTAAGTGCTCTTCTCCAACACCACAGCTCAATGGCATCAATTCTTTTTCCGTCCTCTTTATTCATTGTCCAGCTCTCAGATGTATAGCAAGTAATTGGAAAGACTATGATCTGAATGAGAGGCACCTTAGTCCTCAAAGTGACATTGTTTTTCCTTAATTATTTGGAGAGGTCCATAACTACAGATTTTTCCAGCGCAATGCATCTTGTTATTTCCTGACTGCTGGGATCACGCGTGTTAATTGTGGATCCAAGCAAGATAAAGCTATTGACGCTTTCAATCTCCTCCCTCCTTTATGATGCTGCCTATCAGTCTAGGGGTAAGAATCTTTGTCTTCCTAACATTAACATGAAATCCATACCAAAGGCTGCATTCTTTCATCTTCTGTATCTCTTGATCTTCTTCTTCAAGTGCTTCAAGTCCTCACTTTCAGCAAGCAAGGTTGTATCGTTTTCATGATGCAGGTTATTGATGAGTTTCCCTCTGATCCAGATGCCGCCCTCCTCCTCATAGAGTTCAGCCTCTTCGATAACTTGTTCAGCATACAGATTGAATAGGTATGGAGAGAGACGACAACCCTGGCACATTGCCTTACCAACTCCAAACCATGTAGTACTCTGTTCCCACAACAGCTTCCTGGTCCATGT
>NW_006399935.1:1950127-1952326 GCF_000299155.1 Elephantulus edwardii
TTCCACAGATGTAATCGATCTGATTCCTATGCATATCACCAGGTGAAATCCATGTGTATAGCCTACATTTGTGTTTCTTATAAAATGTATTTGCAATGAATAAGTCATTGACTGTGTAAAATTCTATCATTCTATCTCTGGCTTCATTTCTGTCACCATGTCCCTGGTTTTCAACTGCTGATCCTTCTTCTCTAGTTCCAATTTTTGCTTTGCAGTCACCCATTATTATTAAAGCATCTTGATTGCATGTTCAATGTCTGACAGCAAAAGTTGGTCGAAATCTTCTATTTCCTCCCCTTTGGCTCTGGTTGTTGGTGCATATATTTGAATGATGGTGGTATTGACTGGGCTTTCTTATATGCATATGGATATTATCCTGTCACAACATTGTATTTCAAGACAGATCTAAAAATGACTTTTTTAAACTATGAAATCAAGCCCATTTTTCTTCACCTTTTTGTCACCAGGTAGATCATATAATCCTCTGACTCCAAATGTCCCATGCCAGTCCAAGGATACAACTCTGGTGATACATCTTTCCTGATTTTAATCATACAATATCTGCTGTTCTCTTTAAATGACTGTTTATGAGTTCCACAAGTGCACAATTAATGGTTTCAGAATTCCCATTCTTCAACATGTTACCCATAATTTATTATGATACCCACAGTCTAATGCTCTTACACAGTAAAGCCCAAGTAAATGTTGTTCTTCTATTCTCTTTCAGTCAGTTCTCATAACAGCAATAGTAATCATTTGTTCCCTGATGTCTTCTGAATCTTGCAGGTCTCTACAATTTTTAGTGGCATCCACTTCCATAATAGCTTGCCTCCAGAAACCCTATGAACCTGGAGAGAGGATGAAAGGCACCCAAGCATCGAGGACTCTCATTCATAGGGTCGCTATGAGTCGCCTGCAACTCGACGGCACTTAACAACAACAACATTTTAAGCAAGGTTACTTGAAGGAGTGGCATTCACTTCTGAAACAACATACCTCTGGAAACTCTATGAACTTTGGTAACTGTCAATAGTTATAGAAAGGAGGCAGACCTTTTGTTCATAGGGTCGCTATGAGTCATGCTGGACTCACTCAATGGCAATCAACAACACAAGCAAGATTTCAGGTGTGTGTGGTATTGATTATACGTTTTAATAACTTCTTGAGCCTGATCGATCACTCTTTTTTTTTTTTTAATGGCACTCCCGTACTTTTACAGGACGGACAAAGGAAAATTAATGAAGCCATAAATGGATTCTTTGCTCTACTTAACATATATGGTGACTAACAAGAGTCCTGAAAAAGGAAGAGAATTAGAGCTAGCTCTTCACTTCCCTTTTTGAGGTTTCAAGTTATTTGAACCATTTGGTGGATAGGGGTGATCTTCACACCAATTTTCTCCATTAAAAGGATGTTAGGCATTCTAGTGGAGGAAAGGGGGTTTTAGACCAGTGATCAAATAGCTGCCACTGGGATAGGATTGTCCTAGTACCATACTCGGCTAAATCTAAGGGATATTTTTAATCCAGCCATAAATCATGGTTGTTGTCTATTGTTGTTGTTAAGTGCCGTCAAGTTGCAGGCGCCTCATAGCAACCCTATGAAGGAGAGTCCTCGACGCTTGTGCGCCTTTCATCCTCTCTCCAGGTTCATAGGGTTTCCGGAGGCAAGTTATTACGGAAGTGGATGCCACTCCTCATTCCAATGAATCTTGGTAGATATATTCTTAAGTACTTTCCAGCACATTTAGAGAAGTTAGAGAAGAAAAGAACTAGCTTATTCTCTTGTATTTAACGTTTGAAAGCAGAGCTCTACTCATACAGAACATCAGTGTGGAAAAATCTAGATGTAGTCATTCACAGACCCTCAGCTCACGGAACCCCGGCTGTGTCACCAGCACCCAGTTCCCTTTAGGGGCCATTTGAGCAGTCTGTTTCATGTTTATTACCTATACCCAAAGCAAGATCTTCATGTTTTCCTGGCGAAGTAAAACTCGATTTCCATATGGCCAATTCCAACTTCTGAATTTTTTGAGTAACCTCTTGTGCAAAGTGTTCTTTGGTTTTGTTGGTCTTTAAGTCATCCTTTAGGAAAAAAAAAGTTCATTAGATAGTCACTCAAATGAAAGAAAGTAAAATCATGGGTAAGTGTGGTTAGGTGATGTTGTGTATAGTCAAATAAAAACTGAATCATGGCAGA
>NW_006399935.1:1952516-1968514 GCF_000299155.1 Elephantulus edwardii
TTCCTTCCTTCCATCAAGTAGATTTGACTGATACAGGAAGAGATTGCCCCTCCGTCTCCAACAGAGCATCTGGGGGATTTGAACCGTGTACCTTTGGGATTGCAGTGCAGCTTCTTGCCACTAGGCCACCAGAGGTCTCTTCTAAAAGGTTTTCAAAGGCAATTAATCACACAGAAGGAGATCACCCACCTTTCTCCCATGGAACAGCTGATGAATTCAAACCACATGACTTTGGCTTGGCAGCACAACTCCTTACCACTAAGCCACCAGGGCTTCCTTTGACATGTTATGAGCAGCATTTTATTTATGAGACCATGGAATTTTCTGGACCCTACAAGGAGTGCTCAATGGAGGAAAAATAGGGGAAGGGAGGTGGAGGAAGATGAAGCTCTAAGTATTTGATGCAGGTCTTTAAGTGACATATGAGTTATTTTAACCCCCTTCAGGGTTTCTGAATCTCAACTGTATTGGTCTTGAAATTGGATGTTAGTTGAGAATAGAGGCATAGGTGTCTTGGGCATTGTAAGATGTTGAACAGCATCTCTGGCTTCAAAGCACCAGATATATATAGCATATGCACACACACACACACACACACACACAGTAATAGTCAAATATACACAGTAGCAGTCAAAACCAAACATGGCTCCAGATACACGCAAAAGCTCCCTTTTGGTTGTTAGTTGGTGCCATCAATTAGACTATGACTCACTGCTCCATGAATAGCATATCTGAACTTTGCCCTATCCTGCACCATCCTCGTGTTCTCTTTTTAAAAAATAATTAATTTTTTCTTTTTTAAGAGGTGACCATCAGTAGGTGTATTAGGGAGAGGAGAGGTGGTGGCACTATCATTGGGGCCTCCCATGGACAGCAGCCTTTGCAGACTGCTAAGGGATGAGAAGAACTTGGGAATTTAGGGGCCTCCCCCGGCAAAGATGAGCTCCAGGGCCACCTGATGTCCCCTCCAGTGGCCTGCAGGGCCCGCAGGCTCAGCTTGTCACCATGGACACCCATATCACGTAGCTGCTGCAGCTGGGGCTGCCGCTGGCTCTGGAGGCTGGCTGTCCAGAGGCCTGCAGAGCATGCTACAGGGCTTGGCTGAAGAGATCACTGGTGATGTGTATTCCCGACTGGACGCTGGAGGAAATCGGCGACGTTCCTGAGGAATGGCCCTGGGTGCCTGGAGTCGGGGTGTGAGAACTGCTCTCTGTAGTGCTAGCCAAGAGCAGGGCGGTGGCCAGCTCCCTCTGGGTAATGGGTCAGAGGCCAGCAGCTCCACTACACCCCAAGGAGGCTGGACGGGAGCTGGGTGTGCTGCCGGATGGTGTAGACCTGGCGCTGGGATGAACGTCATCCTCATCATCTGAGAGCCCTTCAAACAGGAAGCCACCTGGCATGTCCCGGTATGAACTGGAGGGTATGCTCTGGGAAGAGGCGTCAGCGCCTGGCAGTGGGGTGCTGCCTGCCACCAAGTGTCAAAACCAGCATGGTGGCATTGACCAGGGCTGGGTGGGTAGGCACCAACGTATGCTGGGATCAGCGAAAACAGAAAACAGGTCCTTGTCTTGAAGAACTCCAAGAGCAATGGGGTCACTGCTGAGGCCTGGAGAGGCCACGATGATCTGGTCCAATGACTCCTTGTTGCTGAGCATCTTAAAGACTGCCTCTCTGTATGATGGGCTGCTGTGCAAGGCGGTGTGCAGCACCCGGAACTCCCTCATGGCAGCCACTCTGTCCACAGGTTCTGGGTTCTGATCAGGCTCAGGCCACGACTTGCGCAGAACACGGACTGTGGACCCAGGTTGAATGCCATAGAAGTCAAGGGTTTGGTCATCTTTCAGCTTCCGGCCACAGTAGATCAGATCAATCAGCTCAGGGTCTGGACAGATTGCTGGAGTTTGGCAGCAATGAGCTGCTTCAGAAATGAAATACGATAGGTTCCCAGAAATACGATAGTCACCCAGCTCTGCCCCTGGTAACCGAAGAATAGACTTTAGAGCAAGAGGCTGGTCAGCCAGCTTCACCGCCGGGTGCCAGTCTGAGAGAGACATCCTCTCTCTTTCACGCTCTTTCTCCCTCGTGTCTCTCCTTCATCAAATACTCATTTAAAACATAGACTTGATCAAGTCACTCTTCTTAGAACTTTTCCAGTGGCTCCTCTTTGTGGCAGCCCCACCGCTTCCGAGGCCCATCTAAGCAGAGGACACAGGATGAGGACCCGCACCCCTGAGCCCAGCGCCCTCACCCGTCCCGTGGGAGGAAACCGGCCGCCTTAAAGGAATTAATTTTGTTATTAATCTTAATGAATATTTACAGAGATTTTGGACTTCCATTCATTCATTATTGCACTTTTCTCCCTGCCCACCTCTCCCCATCATGGTGTCTTACGCCATGCTCAAGTCAATTGTGGTAGTTACCACGCCAAACTATCTGGCTGAGGGTTTTACAGTCTCTCTTTGACTCTCTCCCTTTCCCAGCGTGATTTCTTTCACCAAAGATTGCTTACTTCTGTTGTAGTTGTTGTACACCCTCGAGTCAGAAATGACCCATTGCAGACCCTTTGGTGGGTTCTCAGAGGCGGTAAACCACATGGGAGTTGATTGCTCATCTTTCTCTCAATTGGCAAATAGTGGATTCGAATCATGCACCATTGTGTTGGCAGCACAATTCCTTCTCACTAAGCCATCACAGTAAGTGAGTTAAAGTTTTACCACCTGAGTCTTTAAGAATTACTCAGGTTGGACTTCCTTCAAGACTAATTTGTTCTTTTTTTATTATTTGTTTGTTCTTTAACAAGTCCATGTTATACTCAATATCATTTGCCAACATCATAATTCAAGGGCATTGATTCTTCTTTGATCTTCCTTATTCACTGTCAAACTTCCAGAAACCTAAGAAATGATTGGAAATGCCATGGCTTGGATCAAGCTCATATTAATCTTTTAAATGATGTCCTTGTCCTTTAGAACTTTGGATAGGCCCTTAACAGCAGATTCTCGCAGTGGAACAAGTCTGGATTTCTCAGCTCCACAATCAACACTCTTGGCACTAGCAATCAGGAAATCAAAAGATAAATAGCATTGGGGAAATCAGCTGTCAGGGACCTCTCCAGAGTACTGAGAAGCAACGAGGTCAGTCTAGAGACTAAGGTGTGCACCTGATCCAAGCCATGGTCTTTGCAATTACTTGTTATACATCAGAAATCTGGACAATGAATAAGGATGATGGAAGAAAAATTGATGCCTTCAAGTTGTGGTGCTGGAGAAGAATCTTGAACATACCATGCACTGCCAAGAAAACAAATAGGTCTGCCCTAAAGAGGGTGAAACCAAAATTCTTTTGGAGGCCAGGATTTTGAAGCTTCATTTCACATATTTTGGGCATGTAGCCAGGAGGGACCGGTGCTTGGAGAAGGACATTATGCTCGGATGAGATGGATTGATACAGTAATTAGGGCAATGGAGGCAGATGTGTTGGGGTCAGTGAGACTGGCTCAAGACGGGGTAGACTTTATAGATGTTGTACACAGGGTCACTATGAGTCACAGGCAACTCCACAGCACAAAATAACAACAAGTACTACGAGTATTCAATAGTCTGCCCATAGTATCCCTAAGTATTGCAACTTGAGACTTGAATGTGTTCTTCAGTCCTTTCAGTTTAAGAAATGACAAGTCCATCCCTTTTGGTTTTTCAACTCTAACTCTTTGCACATTTCATCGTAATACTTTGCTTTGTCTTTCCTAACCACTCTTTGAAAACTTCTACTCAGCTCCTTAATGTCTTGATTTCTTCTCTTTGCTTTAGTTTCTTGGCACTCTAGTGCAATATTCAGGATCTCTTCTGACATCCATCTTGGTCTTTCCTTTTTCCTTTCTTTGTAGTGAACTTTTGTATTCTTCATGGATGATATTCTTTATATGCGACCATAGATCATCTAGTTTTCATTCATTAGTGTTCAAGGCCTCAAACCTGCTCCTGAGAGAGTTTTTAAATGCAGGAGGGATAGACTCAAAGACTAAAATTTTGGTTCTTGTGGACTTGTTTTAATTATGTTTAGCTTCAGTTTGAATTTACATATGAGTAGTTGGTCATTTAATCAATCCACAGTTGGGACCAAGACTAGTTTTCACAGCTCATTTTGAGCTTCTCCAATGATTCTTTCCACGATATAATCAATTGATTCCTACGTAGACCACCAGGTGAAGTCCATGTGTATAATTATAATTTGTGTTGCTTAACCATGATATGAATAAAAGGTATGTATAAAAATAAATTCATAAATCCTTGTTTGCGTAAAATTTTATCATTCTATTCAAGCCTTGAGTTTCAATACTTAAGGATGCTATGGGTAGAATATTGAATAATCTAGGAAGCATCAAAACAATGAAATGTGCAGACCAATTCCATTCTTCAACAAGATAAAGGCAATTTCCAATTTTATCTACAATGAAAAGAGACCCCCAAATAAGCAAAACACTACTGAAAAAGAGAAAAAAGGAGGCATCATATTCCCTGATCCCATAGTGGTCAAGATAGCATGGCCCTGGTACAGCAACCAACTAATAGATGAATAGAATAGAAATAAAAACCCAGAAATCAGCTCATCTACCTATGGTCAGCAGATCTTTGACAAGGAGACAAAATCAGCTAAGTGGGGAAATGACAGTCTCTTTAACAAGTGGTATTGGCAGAATTGAAAAGCCATCCACAAAAAAACAAGACCCATACTTCACACTGTACACAAAAACCAACTCGAGGTGGATCAAGTACCTAGAAGTAAAACCAAAGACTATAACATTCATCAAAGAAAATCTAAAAAGAACTCTAGAATCCCTAATTCACTGCATGAACAGTCGTCCAAACATAATGAAAAACCTACAAGCAGGAGAGAATAAAATAGATGAACAGGACTTTCTAAGAATCAAGTCTTATGCACATAAAAAATTTTTCCAATAGGGTAAGAAAGTAAACAACGGACTGAGAAAAATATTTGGCAATGACATAGCTGATAAGGGAGATATATATCTAAAATTTATAGAATACCCCAGCACCTCAGCAGGAAAAAGATAAGCAACTTGATCAAAAAATGGGCACAGGATCTGAATATACACTTCACCATAGAAGACATTCAGATGGCAAACAAACACATTAAGAAATGTTAAATGCATCAGAGTTGCACAATGACTAGGGAAGACAGAGGAGAATTGACGCCTTTGAGCTGTGGTGTTAGAGAAAAGTATTGAATGTACCCTGGACTGCCAAGAAAACAAACAGATTCATCCTGGAGAGGGTTAAACCAGGCTACTCCTTGGAGACAAGGATTCTGGGGCTTCGTCTGACATACTTTGGACATGTTGTAAGGAGAGACAGATCCTTGGAGAGGGACATCACACTTGGTAGGGTAGAGGGACAGCGCAGGAGGGGAAGACCCTCTGTGAGGTGAATTGATTCAGTGACTGGGGTAATCGGGATGAGTATGTCAGAGGCGATGCGATTGGCACAGGATAGAGCAGGGTTTAGGGCTATGAGTTGCAAAGAACTTGACGGCACATAACAACAACAACAACAACAACATAAGAGAAATGCAAATCAAAATAACTAGGATATATTATCTCACTCCAGCAACAATAGCAAAGTTCAACAGGACACCAAACAACAAATGCTGGTGAGATTGTGGAGAGATTGGAACTCGTAATCACTGAGAAAAGGAACATAAAAATGGTACAACCACTATGGAAGTCAGTCAGCCACTGTCCCAGAAAGTTGGAAATTGAAATACCATTTGACAAAGCAATTCCACTACTGGGAATATACCTTAAAAAAAACACAGAGCCATGACTCAAACAGATGTATGCACCCTCATGTTTGTTGCTGCATTATTCACAATAGCAAAGGATGGAAGCAACTCAAGTGCCCATCAACAAATGAATGGATGGAAAAACTACTATATATGCATACAATGGAATACTATGCAGAACCGAAAAACAATGAACTGATAAAATCTTTTATAACACGAGGGAGCCAGGAAGACATTGTTATTTTTAGGTGCCATCAAGTTGAGTACAACTTACAGTAACCCTATAAAAAACAGATCTGAACTTTGCCCTATCCTGTGCCATCTTCAGATTCCTTGACACACTAGAGCTCATCCCAGTAGTGACCATGTCACTCTATCTGGTCAAGGGTCTTCTCCCTCACTGACTTTCCACCCTTCCAAGCATCATGTCCCTGTCCAAGGAACAATACCTCCTAGAAACATGCCCAAAGTGTTTGAGGTGAAGCCTCATCATTCTTGCCTCCTAAGAGCTGTCTGGCAGAACCACCAAGACATATTTGTTCTTGACATATGAGTCTTTGAGGACATTATGCTGAGTGAATTATTTCAGTCACAAAGGTTCAAATACTGCATAATAGTACTGTTATAAAATAGAATAGACATCAGGGTTGGGGAGAGAGTAGGGTAAGAGTGGATCGATAATGAGCACTGCATTAGAACAGATGAGGGAAAGAACTGTTTAAAAGGAATATGTGATTTTGCATTGTAGTATGTATAAGAACACTGGGGAACAAGGGTTTCATTGCAGGGTAGGCTGAGGGGAAGGGGGGAGAAAAATATGCAACAGTGAATTAAAAAACCCAAACACCCCAAACCCACAACAATATAGAAGAAGTACACAGAGTTACTGTACTAAATAGAAATGGCTGGCACAGAAGAATTTCAAGAAACAACAGAAGATTAAGAGCTTATGGTGTTGAAGGAGGAAGTTCAGGATGCTCTGAAGATATTGGTATAAAAGCAATGTCCCAGGAATTGATAGAATACCAATTGATATATTTCAACAACAGATGCAGCCTTGAACATGCTCACCAAGTTGTTCCAAGAACTCTGGAAGACAACTACCTGGCCAACTGACTAGAAGCTATCCATGTTTATTTCCATAAAAAAAAAAGGTGATCTGAAAGAGTGTGGAAATTATTGAACAATATCACTAATAACACACAGAAACAAAATCCTGCTGAAGATTATACAGCAACAACTGAAATAATACATCAACAGAGAACTACCAGAAATAAAGGCTGGGTTTAGAAGAGGTTGTGGCTTTAAGGACATCATAACTAATGTCAGATGGATCATAGATGAAAGCAGAGAATACCAGAGAAATGTCTATCTGTGTCTCATTGATTATTCGAAGGCATTTGACTGTGTGGATCACAATACACGTGTAAAAGAATGGAAATAACCTTGAGAAGAATGGGAATCTCAGAACACCTGATTTTGCTCATGTAAAACCTATATTTGGACCAAGAAGCAGTCATCAGAACAGATCAAGGAAACACTGTATGGTCCAAAAATAGGAAAGGAGTGTGTCAGGGATGCATCCTGTCTCCATACTTTTCCAATCTAAATATGAAACAGATCATTCTGGAAGCTGGACTTTATGAAGAGAAATGTGGCATCAGGATTGGAGGAAGATTCATCAACAACCTGCATTATGCAGATGACACAATCTTGCTTGCCAAAACTGTGGGAGACCTGAAACATTTGCTGCAGAAGGTCAAGGACTGTAGTCTTCAATATGGATTGATGTTCAACATTAAGAAAAGAAAGATTCTTACCACTACGCCAGTTGGCAACAACATGACAGTTGGAGAAGAGATTGAGATTGTTAACATCCCTCCCTGTGTCCGTTCACTAATCTCTGCCCTCTTAGTAATTTCCATCCCCAACTTTGTGGTAAGGTGTTTCACTGCCAACCCAAAGTCTCATGATCTAAATTCAAGAACTGTTCTGAGCTTGAAGATACTGCATAAGACCACTACTGTGACAATAGCTGCAATCTCCTCCTACGGGATTTACTGCCTCCAAAATCCCACTGCAGGGTCAGATATGAGCTGCTTCCAACTGCTTCTTTTGCGCATCCCTTCTGTCTTTTTCACTCCCCTTTTCAAAGAGTACGCATATCCTTTTCCTATTTGCACTTGCAATAGCCAAACATCAATCCTGCTCAAGTTAATCCTTCCTTGTCCTGGTCCCTTACAGCGTTGATTAACTGTGCATTCTATTTCTACTCTTCCAATTCCCCCCCTACAATTCCCTCCATTACCCTACTTTTTTCATAGTCGTGGTCTCATGCAGTATTTTCCCATTTATGACTGAATTATTTCCCTCACCACTGTGTCCTCTAGACAGAGCCATGTTACCTAGTATTCTACTAATTCTTCATTGTTCTTTAGTGTTGCATAGTATTCCATTGTGTGAATGTAATGCACCATGATTTCTCTATCCATTCATTTTTTGTTTTTATGGACATTTGGGTTGTTTCCATCTTTTGGCTCTTGTAAATAACACTGTTGTACCAGGAATTTAAAAGGTGCATTGCCATGGGAAAGTCTGCTGTTAGGGACCTCTCCAGAGTACTGAAGAGCAATGGTGTCTCCCTGGAGACTAAAGGGCGTTTGATACAGGCCATGGTCTTCGCAATCACTTGTTATGCATCAGAGAGTTGGACAATGACCAAGGAGGATAGAAGGAGAATTGATGCCTTTGAGCTGGGGTGCTGGAGAAGAGTACTGAAATTATCATGGACTGCTAGGAGAACAAACAGATTGATCCTGGAAAGGGTTAAACTGGGTGGCTCCTTGGAGGCAAGGATTCTGAGGCTCCATCTAACATACTTTGGACATGTTGTGAGGACAGACCAGTACTTGGAGAAGGACATCATGCTTGGTAGGGTGGAGGGACAGTGCAGGAGGGGAAGGCCCTCTATGAGCTGGATTGATTCAGTGACTGGGATAATGGGGTTGGGAGTGTCAGAAACAGTGCGATTGGCACAGGACAGAGCAGAGTTTAGGGCTGTTGTACATAGGGTCGCTATGAGTCGCAGGGACTTGACGGCACATAACAACAACAAAAACAACGAATAACACTGCTAAGAACATAGGTGTACATATCTCCATTCTTGTCTCAGCTCTGCTTTCCTTGACGTGTATCCCTAACAGTGAAATAGCTAGATCATATGACATTTTTATTCTTACATTTTTGAGGAAATGTCAGTCTGTCTCCAAAAGTATTTGCAGCATTTTATAATCCCACCAGCAGTGCATGAGAATTCTAATCTCTCCATATCTTTGCTTTTGTTTACTGTTTTCTGTCCTGTTAAACTTTGCTATTGTTGGTAACGTGAGATAGTATTTCATTGTTGGGTTTTTCTTAATTAACTGTGATTTTAATGAAGGTGGTAGAATAATTAGGTTTAAATTCATTCATTGTTAGACATTTTCCTTTCCTCCCCCTCCTCAAGTCCACTGTTGTTTTGATATACACCTCTGATTTCCAGCTATTTTGAACATTTCCTCATGTATATGTTGGCCATATGAATAGCCTCCTTGGTGAAGAATCTTTTGCTCATTTTGTAATTGGATTATCAGTCTTTTTCTTGTGGAGGTACTGTGTTGTTGTTACGTGCCATTAAGTCACCTCTGTTCATATTCAGAGTGATTTTTCAACAGGCCAGGTTTTTTGTTGTTGCTGCCATTATGCGGAGTTCACTTTTTTCTTATTGTTACTGGTTATTTTAGTATATCTATTATTTTTTTTTGCTATATTTGTGTAAAATTCTTGCTTCAATATTTATTGTTGGTTTTGTTTCCATAAATTCATTAAGTTCCTGCTTTTCTGTGATGACCAGATTTTTTCTTTATATTTGATCGACAGTTTCACTGGACACATGATTGTTGGTTGTCAGTTATTTTCTTTCAGTATTTTGTGCATGTCATCCTTTGGTCTTTTAGCTCACGTGCTTTCTCACATGGTAAGACGTCAGAGCTTGATCTAATTGGCTGTCCTTAATAGTTAACTCTTCATTTTATTGGAGCTTCTTTTAGAATTCTATCCATGTCTTTACGTTTAGAGAATTTTACTATGGTATGTTTTAATGCTTTTTCTTTGTGGGTCTAATCTGTTTGAGATTCTTTGAACTTCTTGAATGTATAATTTCTTGTTTTTCATGATACCTAGAACATTTATTCTAGCATCTCTTTCAGAATTTTCTCAGTGCTTTCTCCCTTCACTCCTGTTCTGGGAATAAAAGCATGCATGAATTGTTTTGTTTAATGTTAAACATACGAACCTTATGTTTTCTTCATTTTCTATCTTATCTCTGCTGATTCTTCTAGGAGGTTCTCACTGAGGGTCTTGTCTTCTGTCTTACACTCCATTCCATTTCTTCCGTCCTATTATTTTGTTTCCACTTAGATGTTGAAAACTACTGCGATGTCAGCCTTATTTTTCTGGATAGCATTTTCATGCTTTTCTATTGTTTCTAGTATTTTTTTTTGGTTGTATCCTCTTTGCCCTTTACTGAATTCTTTAATTCTTGCACCTGTATACTTGTGTTTTCCATTCATTCTTCCATAATTTGTAATTTCATGAGTATTAATTCTTGGAATTCCATAGTGGTATATTTTCCCATATTTCCAGTCCCTGAGGTATTCATTGGGTCCATGATCTGCTCTGTTTTTTGTTGCTTTGTTTGTTTTTAGAAAAAGGTTTGTTTTGCTTTCTCACTTAGTTGAAGCCCAACTGCTGCTTCCTTGATCTTGTGTGGGGTTCTGTGAGGCAGTTTCTGTTGTGTCTGTATAGGTAGCTAGCTGTCTGATCCTTTTCTTTATGGAATTACTGATGTTATTTGTTGTTATGTGCTATTGAGTCGCTTGTGACTCATAGTGACCCTATGGACAACAGCCCTAAACCCTACTCTGTACTGTGCCAATCTCACTGTCTCTAACACACCTACCCCTGATACCCCAGTCATTGAATCAATCCACCTCATAGAGGGTCTTCCCCTCTTGAGCCATCCTTCCAAGCATGAGGTCCTTCTGCAAGGACCAGTCCCTCCTTGCAATATGTCCAAAGTATGTCAGACGAAGTCTCAGAATCCTTGCCTTCAAGGAGCAGCCTGGTTCAACCCTCTCTAGGATGAACCTGTTTGCTTTTTAGCAGTCCATGGCACATTCAATACTCTTCTCCAGCACCACAGCTCAAAAGCATCAATTCTCCTTGTATCCTCCCTAGTCAGTGTCCAGCTCTCTGATGCATAGCAAGTGATTGCAAAGATCATGGCCTGTGTCAGGTGCACCTTAGTACCTTAAAACCTTCTGTATTACTGATAGAGTTGCAAATTCTAAGTGTTGCAATCTGGGTTTGATAGAGTTTTCAATTTTCAAGGTGATGGTTGTAATTATGTGCCCGTGGAGTTGACTACAATTTATAGTGATCCTATGAACAGCAGCTCTGAACTTTGCCATATTCTGTGCCAACCTCACTGTCTCTGGCATGTCTGACCCCATTGCCACAGTCACTGTGTTAATCTATCTCATCCAAAGTTTTCTTCTCCTGTGTTGACCCTCAATCTTTCTAAGTATGATTTTCTTCTCCAAGGACTGATACCTCCTGGCAACATGCCCAAAGTATGTCAGACTGAGCTTCAGAATCCCTGCCTCCAAGAAGTAGCATGGTTTCACCCTCTCCAGGACAGACTTGTTTGTTCTCTTAGCAGTCCATGGTATGTTTAACACTGTTCTCCAGAAGCACAACTTGAAGTTAATTCTTCCTCTGTCATCCTTACTTCTTGTCCAACTCTCAGATGCATAAGAAGCAATCGAGAAGACCATGGCCTGGATCAGGCACACCTTAGTCTCCAGACTGAAATCATTGCTCTTTATTACTCTGGAGAGGTCCTTGAAAACAGATTTTTCTCAATGTAATTCGTCTTTTGATCTTCTGACTACAGGTGCTAAGGTTTGTGGATTCAAGTAAGATGAAATCATTAACATCATCAATCTGTCCTTCCATTTATCCTGATGTTGCCTATTGGCTTGGTGGTGAGTATCTTTGCTTTCTTGATGTTGAGAGGTAATTCACATTGAAGGTTACAGTCTTTGACCTTCTGCAGTAAACACTTCAAAGCCTCTTCAGTTTTGGTTAAACTCAGACTAAGGTGTTGTAATGGTTTTACCATGTGGCTGTCCAGATTAGCAGGTTTGATATCCAATGTTGACAATAGTAGCCACATTGTTGGGAATGTTGAGGTGGGTGTGGTTAGTTGTTGTCTGGTGTGTTTATGCTTTGTGGCACTTTCTGCTTGATTTAAGGATCGTTTATTCAGTTGTGACAACACACTCTCTGGTTGTCTGTGAAAAGCAGAAAAATGAGATCCCCCCTCTGCTTGGCTGTGGCCCAGCAGTGGTGGGCCAGTTCCCTATAGGTCTGCTGAAGTAAAAGTTAAAGGTCTCTCAGCAGGAGACTTCCCCAGTCGGGAGAGCTGACCCCCCGCCCCGGGTGAGATTCTCTCATAAAAGAATGCTTCCCACCTGTGGAAGCAGGATCAGGCTTCCCATAGGGGTGGGGGCTGGGTTCTACTGTATGTCAGTGGGCGTTCTTGGGTCCAACACTTCCACACATCAATAGGAATGCTTGGTTCATAACCTACTGCATGTTACTGGGGTGGCTTTGGTCCTAACATATATATGTGGGGTGGTTTGCATTCTTCTGTACAACATCAACGAGGTGGATTGGGTCCTTCCAGAAGAGTCCAGTTTCTTGGATTATTTTCTCAGCATACATATTCCAAAAGTATGAAGGAAGGACACAACCATGATGTACACTTTTCCTGATTTTAAACCATGCAGTGTCCCCTTGTTCTGTTCAGACAATCACTTTTCATCTATATTAGGTTACACCTAAACACAATTAACTTCTAAGGTAGAAGACACATTCAATTCTAATTGAGAACTATGCCATGAAATCAGACAAAAATTTACCCCTGAGAACTGTTTTGTATTGAAGTGATATGGAACATGATAGCACCGGAGCACAAAAATGACCTGATAGGAAGCTCTGGTGGCCTAGTGGCAAGACGCTGCACTACAATCCCAGAGGTACACGGTTCAAATCCACCAGATGCTCTGCTGGAGAAGGAGGGGGCAATCTCTTCCTGTACCAGTCAGATCTGATTTGATGATACACGTAAAAATAATACAATAAAATTTTTTTTAAAAATGACCTGATAATATGGATTAATGTTTCCCAAGTCAAGACTCAACTTCCACTCACCCAAAAGTCCTTGGATGGTTGGGTGTTTTTTGGAGTGTCCACTGGAGGGGAGAAAAAGAGTAGGCGTTAGAATGCAATATGGGAGAGAACACACAACCACTCTCAGCTTTCCTTGCAATCACCTCCATTCGTTGATGTGTTCACCAACGTCATCACCATGGAGCCCCCATATGTGCCATGACGGGACTTAGTAACATAGTTTTCCAGGCCTTTATTCCAAGGTGTCTTTTGGACTCAAACCCCAGCCTTTCAGGGAGCAGCTAGAAAGGTCAACTGTCAGCGTCACGCATCACCCAGGAATTCCAATGCATCACAGCTTAGCCTAACACCCCTTGAAAAGAAAGAAAACCATTGCTATGATTATTCTCATTTGTGTTTGATTACTAACTGAAAGTTTGGCAGTTCAAACCCACTCTAACATCACAGAAAAAAAGACCTAGTGGTCTGCTTCCAAAAATATTATAACCAAGGAAACATATTGGATCCGTTTCATCCTGTAATACCTGGGACAATCATAAGTCACAATTCATTTGAAGGAAACGCGTTAGAGAGGATGCAGAGAGAAGTCAGCTGATATGCGGTAGAGTCAGGACATAAATCCAACTCTCTGGGGCTCAAAGTGTGAAATAAAGATGAATTAGGATATTAAAAAAAGAGGTAAATATGGTGTAGATACCAAGAGATAGGTCTCTCACTGTTGGAAAAAGAAATTACAAATAATAAGAAAAGCTAGGATGAATCTTCAGGAAAACCTGGGAGGTACAAATAGCTATATGTATGTCTACCAAAGATTAGTTGTTTGAATCTACTCAAAGATATGTTGTTGTTGTTTTGTGTGCCATCGAGTCACTTGCGACTCATAGCAACCCTATGTACAAGAGTCCTAAATGCTATTCTATTCTGTGCCAATCTCTCTGTCTCAAACACACTCATTCCCACCACTCCACTCACAGAATCGATCCATCTCATTGAGGGTCTTCCTCTCTTGTGCTGTCCCTCCACTCTCCCAAAAATGATGTCCCTCTCTAAGGAACAGTCCCTCCTTGCAACATGCCCAAAGTATGTCAGACAAAGCTTCAGAATCCTTGACTCCAAGGAGTGTTCTGGCTTCACCTTCTCCAGGACAAACCTGTCTGTTCTCCTAGCAGTCCATGGTATATTCAACACTCTTCTCCAGCACCACAGCTCAAGGGCATCAATTCTCCTATCATCCCTATTCACTGTTCAACTCTCTGATGTATAGCACATAATTGTGAAGACTGTAGGCTGGATCAGGCACACTCAAAGATATATCAGACATAAAACTTGGAAATCAGTTTCTGAAAGGTAACAAGCATTCAAAGTCTGTGTAGGAAGGTACTATTCTGCACACATGGGGTTGCCATGAGTTGGGATTGGCTCAGCAGTAATCAATGGCTAGAAAAATGAACACTGGTCAATTCAGAATCAAAGAGTATAGGTAGATAATATTTTTTTTTTCTCTGTGACGGAGTGACATCCATTTCCTAAACCACATGCCTCTGGAAACTCTATGAACTTTGGTAAATGATGATAGGAAAAGGCTCCAGGGCTTTTGTTCATAGGGTTGCTATGAGTTGTGCTCGACTCAATGGCAATCAACAACAACATATGATGCATATAATCTATCAGTAACCCACTTGAAGGTGTGTGTGGTTGTGTGTCACGGAGTGGATTGTGACTTGTAGCAGACTACAGGACAGAGTAGAACTGCCTCGTAGAATTTCCTAGGCTGTGTAGTACATTATTTGTCAGATTGTACATTTTTTGAGAAGGAGAAGATGTATGGTATCAAGAAGCTGCGCTGCAATACCAAAGGCACATAGTTCAAGGCTACAGGTTGCTGGGGAGATGGATGGGCAATCTCCTCCCATATAATTAACTGCCTCTGAAAACCCACCAGCAGGTCAGCTATGGATCAGTTCTGGTCAGTTATGGGTTAATTCCAACTCTACGACATACATACATACATAGAGTTTTCAGAGGCCTGCTATTTCAGAAGTGGATGGCCAATCTTTCTTCTTAGTCTGTCTTAATCTTTAGAGAGGTATCAGACAGACCAGCATTTTACAGAAAAAGTGAAGTATATATACCTTATCGTGGAGTTAACGATTAGTATCAGTGTTGTCCCTGCCTTTGGCACACGTGTCTTTACCCACTTATTCCCCTGCTCCACCATCCACCAGGACACCCATCTACTTCTACCCACTCCCTTCAGCATCTATCTCCCATTGTCCAGTCCTTGATCTGATAACCTATATCTGAAGGTTCCTTGGCTTCTGTGATTCCAAACACATCAGCTGCTGATAGCTTCTTATGCTGTGACCAGTGTGTCTGAAGTTTAATGGTAATGTTTCCCGAGCGAAGGTCCTGTAGCACCTCGGGCCCAAACAGATCCCACGCAGTCTTGGGGACTTCACGGTTACCTTTGAAGCGGGTGGAGGGTTTTAAGGTCCCTTGCGCTGTCTCACTTTTCTGCCTGTGAAGATTTTTTTCTGCCCCCTCTCCGCTACCTGAAAAAGGATCCCACGTGGTCTTGGGGACTTCATGGTTACCTGTGAAGTGGGCGGAGGGTTTTAAGGAATCCCAGAACTCTTGACTGTGCTAATGAGAAGCCTATACTTGGACCAAGAGGCAGTCGTCCATCAGAACAGAGCAAGGAAGCACTGCACGGTTCAAAATTGGGAAGGGCACACACCAGGGATGTGTCCTGTCTCCATACCTTTTCAACCTGTATGCAGAACAGATTATCCGGGAGGCTGGGCTCTATGAGGAGAAGTGTGGGGTCAGGATTGGTGGAAGATCTATCAACAATCTGCATTATGCAGATGACACAACCCTGCTTGCTGAAACTGAGGAGG
>NW_006399935.1:1969204-1970361 GCF_000299155.1 Elephantulus edwardii
GATATACAACAATAGCAACAACTGAAAGTTCAGCAGTTGGAATCTACTCACTGGCTCTCCCATAAATATTTATAGATTCAAAAACCTCCCGGAGAGTCACAGGAATGGAGAGCTGCCATAACCTTAATGGGAGTAGATTGCCAGGACTTTCCTCCTGCAGAGGTTCTGGGAGAGTTTGACCTCTCCACCTTTCAGATAGCAATTGAGTGGTTAACCATTTTGCCCCTGGGCTCACTCACTTAAAGACAGTAGACACAGAAATGAAATTTAAAATGAATGAGAGATAATGAAGCAGAGATGTCCTGTTTGAAAACTGAGAAAGAGAGCTAGACTTTAGACTAGATATCTGCATCAAAGTTTTGGTATAGATTTAGATGAAGTCTCTTAGATTAGCAACATCAAAGACAATAAAGAGGTGAAGAAGAAGGGGCAAGATAGAGATCCACTTTCTTACCTGGAAGATTATAACATTCTTCATTACTGATATCAAAGATCTTTGCCACAATATTAGAAAGCAAATTCTTTCCAAAACAGTTACAGCGGTAGCTTCCAACTGTATTTTGACAATAGGCCACCTGGATGCAGTATGCCTTGCCGGTCTGACACTCATCAATATCTGTGAATCAAGAGAAACTCTTTTATTCTCATACAATTAAACTTCCCCCCACCCCTTACCCATGGGCTCCACCCTCATCAATACTGCTCATAAATTCATTCGCCCAAAATCTATTGTTCCTGAATAGGACAATTCAATTTTATAATGAGGACAGTTCACGCTAAGCGAATAAATTCATTCAAAATACAAACATTCACCAACTATGATATGGAGCTAAATCAGGTGATAGTTTCATGTAAGAATAGTCGGAGAAAGTAAAGGTGGGCACTGTCTTTATCAGATATTAAATATACCGTAGGGAACCCTGGTGACACAATGGTTAAGTGCTTAAATTATAACCTTTGGCAGTTCAAAATTACCCAGCAGCGCCACAGGAGAAAGGACTGGTGACCTGATAAAGATCACATATTAGAAAACCCTATAGGGCTATAGGGAATTAAAAGGTGCATTGCCATGAAAGTCTGCTGTTAGGGACCTCTCCAAAGTACTGAAGAGCAATGGTGTCTCTCTGGAGACTAAGGTGCATCTGATACAGGCCATG
>NW_006399935.1:1970682-1971215 GCF_000299155.1 Elephantulus edwardii
GGCTGCTGTTGACAAGAGTGTTGATTGTGGAGCCAGAAAACTACATATTGTTGTGGCTGTTAAGTGTTGTCCAATTATTATGACTCAGGACAACCCGATCCTGTGCCATCGTCATAATCTCTACCACATTAGAGACTATTATTACAGTTATTGTTATCATTCATCTTGTTGAGAGTCTTCCCCACCTTCGCTGAACCTCCACTTCTCAGGGCATAATGTTCTTTGCCAAGGAATGGCCCTTCCTAACAATAAATGCAAAGTATGTGAAATAAAGTGTCGCCACTCTTCCTTTTAATGAGCACTCTGGCTGTACTCTTTCCAAGACAGATAGATTTGTTTGTCTCTTTAAAGCCTGTGGAATATTTAGTACTCTTACTCATCATTATAACTCAAAGGCATTAATTCTTCTCTATCATCTTCACTCACTAACTCTCAGATGCATTGCAAGTAATTGAAAGGACTATGGCTTGGCCATCAGACACACCTTAGTCTTTAAACTGACATCCTTGCTTTTTAGCAGTTTTGAGAAGTCT
>NW_006399935.1:1972380-1977696 GCF_000299155.1 Elephantulus edwardii
TTAGGGCTGTTGTACATAAGGTCACTATGGGTTGCAGGTGACTCGATGGCACATAACAACAACAATAATAATACGCTGTATGAATTTTCACCTTAAACACAATAAAATATTCTTTTTTAACCAACAATATTTGACAAACTAGAGAAATATACTTTCGACATACATCACAGCAAAGGACTAATAGTCCATGTAAAGAACTCTTAAAAACCAGAGAGAAAAAACCAGATGGTCTTACCCTCACATATCTCATAGGACTTAGTGAAAAACGTCTTCCCAGACTTGGCCTGGAATCCAGTTTCACAAACGCAGTGGGTCTTGTTGTGAAATCGGGAATTGTAAGGGCAGCAAAGACAGAGAGCTGCAGGGAACAGAGGGCCCATTCACTCATTTCAGGATTGCATATTGAGTACCTGCAGTGTTCCAAGTGCTGTAACCCAAAAGATATCCTCATGGGAACTCTTAACACCTTTTTTCCACGTTTTTTTCGGCTGTTGAGCAAAGCAGCTGCTGATATTCCACCCGTACATAGTCCACCCCACATTATCTTCCAACATCTGTGTTGCTCTGATGCTGGAAACTATACTACTGCTATTTCAAATACAACAGTGTCATTCACAACCAGACTTTAGACAAAGACTAGGAATCAGAACTCAACAAACTAGGAATACAAGGGAATTTCTTCAATGTAGTTAAAAATAGACATGTAAAACCAAGAGTCAGCTTTTAATTCTAAGGAACATTCTGGCTGCCTTTCATTCCAGGCAGATTTGTTTGTTCTTTTAGGGGGTGCATGGTATAGTCATCACTTGTCACCAGTATTATTATTCAAAGATAAGAATTATTCAGTCTTCTTTATAAAACAACCAAAAGTCATCCGGTGAAAACCTAATGGTTCACACCAGCACATGGTCTGGATCAGTCGTTTGGGGTACGTCCCTGGGAAGCAGCAAGTCCTGGAGGAGGACATCAAGCCTGATGAGACACACATCCACCAAGACTGAGGAAATCCCTGGATGAGATGGACTTCACAACAGCAACAGAGACAGATGGTAATTGTGAGGAAGGAGCCGCATTGGTGGTGGCTTCTTCTTTTATACCAAACATCACTATGAAGACCGCCAACACCACTGGCACTCGCTATCATATTCCAACTACTCTGCCTGTGGGCTCCTTTGTTCACCTGAGTCCTCTTTTCTCACCATCTGTCAGGTAGAAATGGTTTCCTCCCAGGAAGGGGGCAGCCTTTCTGCCAGTGACAACCAGGTTGTTGTAATCTGCCTTTGAGTGGGCGACAACTCACAGAAACTCTGTGAACAACAGCTCTGAGCCCTGCCCTATCCTGTGCCATCTTCACCATCAGACACACTTGAGCTCATTATAGTTCCTGAGCTAATCCATCTCATTGAAGATCTTTCTTTCTTGTGTTGATCCTCCAACTTTCCAAGCATGTTCTCCCTTTCCAAGGATATTTGTTTTTGTGACATTGAGATGTATCCCATATTGGAGGCTGCAGTCCTTGACCTTCTGCAACAAACATTCCGAGTCCTTCTCAGTTTCAGTGAACAAGGCTGTACCATCTGTATAATGAAGGCTGTTGATGGAGTTTAAAATCCAATCCTGAGGCCATTCTTCTCCATATAATTCAGTCTCTCAAATGATCTGCTCAGCAGGTAGATAGAAAAGATATGGAGAAAGGATCCATCCCTGACACATTCAGTTCTTGATTTTGAACCATGTGGTCTTCCCTTGCTCTGTTCGAACAATAGCTTCTTGGTCTATCTACAGGTTTTGCATGAGCACAATCAAGTGTTCTAGGATTCTCATTCTTCTCAATGTTAACCATAATTTGTTGTGATCCACACAGTCAAGTGCCTTTTCATAGTCAATAAAATACAAATATATATCTCTTTGGTGCCCTCTGCTTTCAGCCAAGATCCATGTAACACCAGCGATGATATCCCTAGAACCACGAACTCTTCTAAACCCAACTTGTATTTCTGGCAGTTCTCTGCCAATGCTCTCTTCTGGTTGGTTTTGGATAATCACCAGCAAGATTTTTCTTGCATGACATTAGTGATATTGTTCATAATTTCCACACTCTGTTCAGTCACCTTTCTTGGAACGGGAATAAGTAAGAATCTTTTCCAGTCAGTTGGCCTGGCTGCTGTCCTCCAGATTTTCTTGGCACAACCTATTGAGCACATTCAGGGCTGCATATATTTGTTGAAATATGTCAATTTATATTCCATCAATTTCTGGGGCTTTATTTTTTTGTCAATTTCTTCAGAGTAACTTGAATTTCCTCCTTTATTGTCTTTGGTTCTTGGTCATATTCTACTTTCTAAAATGGTTATGTATCAAGCAATTCTTTTGATACTGACTCAGGTATCTCTTCAATCTTCTTCTTTTTATCTTGAAATGCTCTTTCTTACTATGAATACACCACTATTCTTCCTGCATTTGTTACTCTCAGCATAGTAGATGCTGTGACTTTCTAATTCAAAATAGCCAGTACAAGTCCATCTCATCTTCTTTTGATGTTTCCTTGATCTTTCCGTTTTCGCACATAGCACCTTTACCCATTACAGTTTGAGGATTGAGTTTGTTCTTCACTCCCTTCAGCTTCATAAGTGTTGAATGATTTCGTCCCTTTTCATTTTCTGTCTCCATTTCTTTCCATATTTCATAATGATACTTTGTCTTCTCGAGTTGCTCTTTGAAATCTTCTGTTCAAGTCTTTAATTTCATTACTTCTTCCCTTGTTTTGGCTTCTCAGTGTTCTAATGCAATATTTAGAGTATCCACTTTAATGTTTTCTGTCTCCTCTGTTTTTGTTATGATCTTATGTTTCTTTACAGATGATATCCATGGTATCTTCCCATAGCTCATCTGGTTTTCATTCACTAGTGTTTAATGCTTTAAACTTATTCTTCAGATAGTTTTAAAATTCAGGTTGGGTAGACGCACAGACATACTCTGGTTCTTGTGGATTTGTTTTCATTTTCTTTAGCTTCAATTTGAACTTGCACATGAGTAGTTGATGATCTGTTTTGCATTCAACACCCGGCCTGGTTTTTACAGTTGATATTGACCTTCTCTAATGATTTTTTTTTCCATAGAAATAATCAATCTGATTTCTGTGTAGTCCATTAGGTGATGTCAATCATTTATGGTTTTTTCATACTAAATAGTTGATTTATTCATTTAACAGTTTTCTTAACAGTACACTGAGGCACCAGGGCTTCTTCCATGAAGAAGACAACCTTATGAGACTGAGTTACTTTATTTCAATAGTGCTCTTTAGACTCTTCTATGTTACATATTATTTTATGAAATTGTTGCTTCTTAGCACTGTATAATATTCCATTGTCTGAAGGACATTTGTGTTGTTTACATATTCTTGCTATTGTGAGTCTAAGGATAGCTACTAAGATATGTATAAATATCCTACAGGAGAAAGGGAAATGGGGAATAGTCTGGAAAACGGGGAATGGAGAAAATCATTAGGAATAGAGTTTAGTGGACAGATACAGTGATATGAAGTAATAGAAAAGATTCAATGGTGACTTAAAAAGATGGAGTAGTAGTTGGCATAGATCAAGAGCAGTTAATTTTATAAAATACAATGTAAATGGAAGATTGTATGAAACACAATGTACATGAAATATTGTATGCAAACCAATAAAAAGGAATAAATTGTACCTGACCAAAGCTAAAAAAGGAAAACAAAACAAAACAAAAATCTACCACAATGGTAGCCAAGGGAGCCCTGTGGGTCACAGTCCTAGGGTGTAACATAAGTGTTATACACTATAACACAGTGGGGATTTTGTAATGCACTTAGCATCCAGACTGATGCAATGTAAAAGCTAAATAAATTGAGTTTTGGATGTGATAATGGAGAAGAGGGAATCAGTGCAGGAACTAAGAGGAATGAGAAGAACAGGACAGGGACTCCCTTATTGTCCTGGAGGAAACATCAAGATACCAAATATTTTATTCTTGGCCTTGGGTTGTGAGTAGACTTACGGAATGACAGAGCCAGCAGGACACAGAGACCTGGAAGAGAGAAGAGTGACACTTGAGAGGGGGTAAGTGCCCAAGGCTCTACCACTTCTCTTTCTCTTACCGCACAAATCTCCTCCCTTGCTTTCCACTATGAGTGGTCCCAGGTAAGATGCAAACACAGCATCTTCCATCATAGAGCACTGTACATGAGTGGATCAAATGGCTGCAACTTTGCGTCCCAGTCTCTGACATTCAAGCAGCTATATTTAATCACATATCTGTCACTGACCTTTACCACAGATACCTGGGAGAGCAACAGTTAAATGCTTTGCTGCTGATCAACAACAGTACTTATGGTTAAACATCTCTTGTAGTTCTACATGGAAAAAGAACTGGAGATCTATCCTACAAAGATGACAATCAAGAAAATCGACTCCATCACATTGGAGTCAGAATTGACTTGATCGCACCCAACAACATCTTTATCAGTCTGGACCTCTAACCTACAATTTTTCCTTAAGAAATATAACGTGATGCTCAGATACATCATGGATAAACCTTATTCTGAGTAAAACTAGTCATGTAAGGATAGATAGTGTATGATTATACCTGCAATCTATATTGTTGTTGCTTTTTGCCTTCAACTCAACTACCACCTCATGGCAACTTAATGCCTAAAAGGACCATATCTTTGAGGATCTGTAGAGGTTCCATTGGGTAATTTCTTGATTCATAGAAAAGACTTTCTTCCTAGTCCTTCTTAGTCTGGACACACTGCTGAAACCTGTTCATCATACTATTAGCAGTACACAAGAATGAACTGGCAGACAAGTGGTGGTGGAGCATGAAAATCTTGAGTGGAAAATTGAACTTAGATCTTCTATTAGGTGTCATCAGAATAATGCGGATCCAGAGAAACCTTATATTCAATAGATTGGAGCCCTGACTGATCCTACGCCACCCTCAGACAATCTTGTCTGTGCTTAAGCCCATAGTTGCAGTCATTAAGTCAATCCATATTGTTGAGGGTTTTTCTGCCCTTCATTGATCCTACATTTCTCCAAACATGATGTCTTCTCGAAGGTTGGTTCCTCTTGTTAACACTTCTGAAGTGTGTGAGATGAAGATTCACTATCCTTGCTTCTGTGGTGTATTCTTACACCACATTTTCCAAGAGAGATTTCTTTGTTCTTTTGGTATTCCTTGGTATAGTCAACACTTTTTAGCCAACACTACAAGTCAAAACCATGAACTCTTCTGTTATTGTTGTTATAGCTGTGTAACATAGAATCAGAGCCAACTCATAAT
>NW_006399935.1:1978276-1979701 GCF_000299155.1 Elephantulus edwardii
TGTATATCAGCTCTAAACACTGCTCTATCCTGAGTCAACCTTATCATCTCTGATATACATACCCCCAATACCCCAGTCACTGAGTTCAATCCATCTCATTAAGTGTCTTAGTCTCTTGCACTCTCTCTCCACCCTCCCAAGCATGATGTCCTTCTCCAAGAACTGGTTTATGTTTTGAATATGCCCTAAGTATGTCAAACGAAGCTTTGAAATCCTGACCTCAAAAGAGCAGTCTGGTTTTACCCTCTCCAGGACAAACCTTTTTATTCTCCATTGTATATTAATACTCTTCTCCAGCACCGTAGCTCAAAGGCTTCAATTCTCTTTCTATCATCCCTAGTCATTGTCCAGCTTTCTGATGCATAATAAGTAATTGCAAGGACCATGGCCTGTATCAGGTGCATCTTAGTCTCTAGAATTTGTTGCTCTTCAGTACTCTGGAGAGGTCCCTGACAGCAGATTTCAGCAATGCAATTTATCTTTTGATTCCCTGGCTGCTGGTGCCAAGAGTAGTGATTGTAGAGCCCAGCAAATTGAAGCTGTTAACAATCTCAATCTCTTCGCCATATATCATGATGCTGTCAATCGGATCAGTGGTGAAAGAAAGTCTTTGTTTTCTTGATGTTGAGTTCCAACTCATATTTAAGGCGACAGTCCTTGACCTTCTGCAGCAAGCACTTCAGGTCCTCCTCTATTTCAACAAGCAAGGTTGTGTCATCCACATAACACAAGTTGTTGAGGAGTCTTCCTCCAATCCTGATGCCACATTCCTCACATTTCTTGGTTACATGTCCAAAATATGTGAGGTGACCATCTTTACCTCTGAGGAATACTTCGGTTGCATTTCCTTCAAGATGGATTTGTTTGTCCTTTTGATAGTCCCTGATTTATTCAGTACTCTTGCCAACACCACAATTCAAAGACATACATTCTTCTTTAGTATTTTTTTTCTTTTTCAACATTCATGTGCCTATGAAGCAGTTGAAAATATCATGGCTTGGATCAAACATAACTTTGCCTTAAAAAAAGGATGTTAACATCCTTGACTCTCAAAACTTTAAAAGGTGTTCTTGACAACAGAACTTCCTATTGAAATATGTCTTTTGGTTTATTGTCTGCTGTTATCATGAGTGTTGATTGTAGAACCAAGTAAAATGACATTATTGACTTCAATCTTTTTTGCCTATACATTGAAGTTGTCACTGGTCCAGTTATGAGGATTTTTGTAAACTATATGGGGAGCAACGGTGTCTCTCTGGAGACTAAGGTGTGCCTGATACAGGCCATGGTCTTTGCAATCACTTGTTATGCATCAGAGAGTTGGACAATGACTGGGGAGGACAGAAGGAGAATTGACGCCTTTGAACTGTGGTGCTGGAGAAGAGTATTGAATGTACCACGGACTGCCAAGAACACAAACAGATT
>NW_006399935.1:1979876-1985093 GCF_000299155.1 Elephantulus edwardii
GGTTTAGGGCTGTTGTACATAGGGTCGCTATGCGTCGCAAGTGACTTGACGGCACATAACAACAACAGCAACACATGGGAATCAAGAATTCTACTGCTGAGACTTCTCTGTATGTTTCCTCCTGAGCACATCCTTAGTGAAGGTGTCTTATCTATTTCCTGCCTCACCTGGACATCCAAGGATCGTCACTCACATAAACTGATTACGTACACCAGATCCTGGCCTCAAAGTCCTCTCTGAGGAGCCCAAACTGAGACTCCTCCTGTCAGATACTAACAGGACAGTTATTTGCTGAGAAAGTGCCTAGTTTAAGGGAGCAAACAAAGTTGAATTTCCAGGGGAGGGAAATTCTTACACTCACCTGAGAGGAGAAGCTGGAGCCTTTTGCCCATGGCTCTGAGATCCAGATGGCAACAATCTGCGAGAATAAGGAAAATGTTGTCATGTGATTACTGTAGTTGTTGTATGATTTTTAATCAATCCCAAGTCAGAGTAACTTCATTGCACAGAGCCAAACTGTCACGTAGAAATGATAGATTTGCAGATAGAAATTAGGCTGGAGCATGAATGACTGGATTTTGTCATTTAATGAGTTTTAATTTTTTTTTAAATAAACCCAGACAATGACAATGTACATGGACTTCACCTTGTGGACTACATAAGAATCAGACTAACTGTATATGCAGAAAGAATAATCGGAGTAGCTTAATTTCCACAGTCAAAACAAGAGCAGTACTGACTGCAGAACAGACCATCAAACACTCATTAGCAAGTTAATTTCAAATCTGAAAAAAATGAAAAAAGTCAACAAGAACTAAAATATAACCTTTAGATTCTCCCATCTGATTAAAAAATAATCTCAGGTATAGGTTTGAGGCATTGAACACTAATGATAGAAGAGCCGATGTATAGTGGGATGACAAAAAAATATCATTCATAAAGAGAGCAAAAAGTCAATACAAAGACAGAAGAGGAAGACAAGGAAAAAAAGAACTCTGAAAATGGCACTAGATAATCAAGAAGCCAAAACAGAGAATAGATGCCAAAGTAAAACAGATACACAGATTACAAAGGGCAGCTCCAGAAGACAAAGAAAAGTATTATAATGGAATCTGCAAAGAGCTGGAGTTGGGGAATATAAAGGGAAACCCTCACTCATCATTTCTCATATTGAAAGTATTGAAAAACATTCAAGCTACGAATTGCAATTTTGAGAGATACTGTGGGCAAAATCTTGAATGATTCAGGAAGTATTAAAAGAAGATGGAGGGAAAACAAAGAGTTACTGTACCAAAAAAGAATTGTTGGACATTGAAATATTTGAGGAAGTAGCAGCCACTTCCTAATCAACATGCCTCTAGAAACTCTATGACCTTTGATAAATGTTGATAACTGATTGCAGAAGGGCTTCAGGTCTTTTGTTCATAGGGTCACAATAAGTTGTGCTCTACTCGAAGGCAATCAACAGCAACAGCATATGATAAAGAGCCAATTGTGAATGTCCAGGGATAGGATGGCTTTATGGTCAGCATTTCTCTTTCTCCCACACTCATAGGAAAGGGCTAAAAGCTAAGATTCTTAGCCAATATAGGAAGGGAAAGCAAAGCCAGTTGTACCAACGTAATAGTACTTTTGGTAGAAGCCCAAAAGGAGGTTGCATCGGAGGAACCTTCCCCATCAAGAATGCAGGGGGTCAGCATTTTCTCAGAAAGCCGAATATAGACATTCCAGATGACCCAGCTATTCCACTGCTTGGAATACACCCTGAGAAAATAAGAACCGAGGTACAAATGGAGACTTGTCCACCAATATTCATAGCAGCATTATTTACCATTGCAAGAACATTGAAACAGCCCAGATGGCTAATCACAGTCAAACAGATTGAGATATCATGGTCCATTCACATGATGGAATACTACGCAGCATGTAGGAGCAGTGATTTTGAAAACCACTACGTAACTTGGAAGGGACTGGAGAGCATTATGCTAAGTGAACTCAGTCCCATAAGAACAAATACGATACAAGACAATTATTGTAGAAATAGATAACGAGTAAAATGAGTATGAGAATCTAAGGGGGGAGAGGTGGGAGTAGAGGGTGAGTCTAGGGGGTGGTGAACATATGATCACAGAATTTGATGGGTGGAGAGAAAGATGGGGTAAGGAAATGGGAAAGACCCAGTGTGAAAAACAATGTATACAAACCTTGTTAAGTAAACCAGTATACAATAAAAATTTTAAAAGTATTTCTAAAAAAAAATGCAGGAAATCAAAACCACAACCAATCTCACCAGTCCCTCGGCAAGGTTAGGCTATGACTGCTCTCACTAGACTGGGAACCAGTAAAAGCTGTGCCTAGCTCAAGGTCACTCTCTTTGTCTACTGAGAGCATTCCAGAAGGTCTGGTTTTACCTTTGACTTTCTAGGTTGGGTTGGGGTTTTTTCCCCCCCTCACCACTTTTCTTTGTTTTTCTCATAACTTTTTTGCATGATCTAACTCTATCTTTTCACTAGCCATACCTCTGTTACATTATTTCAATAAACTTTTTAACTTGTTTTGCTAACTTGCCACTCTGTGTGTGTGTGTGTGTATGTTCACTTATTTACAGTCATCTCAACTCACCCTTTCATGAGAAATACTACCAGTGGTGAAGAGATAAAGGGAACTCTAGTTTTAGCACATTTCAGTGAAAAAAAGAAGTTGAAGCTGCAGTGAAGGCATTGATAAAAAAATAAGTTTCCAGGAATAAATAGAAAATCAATTGACATGTTTAATCTACCACACAATACCAGTGGTGAAGAGATAAAGGGGACTCTAGTTTTAGCACATTTCAGTGGAAAAAAAAAATCCAAGCTGCAATGAAGGCATTGGTGGTAAAAAAAAAAAAGTTTCCAGGAATAAATAGAAGATCAATTGACACATTTTATCTGCCACACATAGTCCTGGACATGTTATCCAGTCTGTCCCAGGAAATTTGGAAAACAATTACCTGGACCACTAACGAGAAGAAATTGCACTAAGAAATTGATATTTGTTCCTATTTGCAAGAAAGGTGATCCAACAGAATGTGAAAATTATTGAACAATATCACTAATGTTGCATGAACGTGAAATATTGCTGAAGATCATCCAAAACCCAACTAGAATAGTATATTGACAGAGAGCTGACAGACGCTCAAGCTGCGTTCAGAAGAAACCATGGCACCAGGGATATCATTAATGAGGTCTGATGAATCCTAACTGAAAGCAGAGAATATGAGAAGAATGCCTGTGGGATTTTTTTTGGGTTTTTTTTTATTATATTGGTTTGCATACGAAAGTCATATACTTTATATTTTGTTATATACATTGTACTTCACACATTCCTATATTCACATTGTGTGTTTTATAAAATTAACCTCCATTAAGCCACGAGATTAATTTCCATGAGAATGCCTATGCTTTATTGACTATCCAAAGGCATTTGACTACGGATTATAACAAACTATAGGGAGGATAGAAGGAGAATTGATGCCTTTGAGCTGTGGTGCTGGAGAAGAGTACTGAATGTACCATGGACTGCCAAGAAAACAAATAGATTCTTCCCAGAGAGGGTTAAACCAGGCTGCTCCTTGGAGGCAAGGATTCTGGGGCTTCACCTGACACACTTTGGACATGTTGTAAGGAGAGACAGGTCTTTGGAGAGGGACATCATGCTGGGCAGAGTGGAGGGACAGCGCAGGAGGGGAAGGCCCTCTATGAGGTGGATTGATTCAGTGACTGGGGTAATCGGGATGGGTGTGTCAGAGGCAATGAGATTGGCACAGGATAGAGCAGGGTTTAGGGCTGTTGTACATAGGGTCGCTATGAGTCGCAAACAACTCGATGGCACATAGCAACAACAACAACAACAACACAAACATTGAGAAGAATGGGAATTAAAGAATAATTATGCTTATATGAAATCTACACCAGATCCGGAAGTTGTTGTCCAAACACAACAAGGGAACACTGAGTAGTTTAAAATTAAGAAAAGTGTATATTAGTAATGTATCCTTTCTCCATAACAATTCAAGCTGTATGCTAAGAAAATCATTGAAGAAGCTGGATTAATGAAGAAGAATGTGACATCAGGATTGGAGGAAGACCCATCGACAACCTCCATTATGCAGGTGACACCTTATTTTTTGAAAGTAAAAAGAACTTGAGACACTTACTATGGAAGATCAAGGTCTACATCTTTCAACATGGATTACCTCACAACATCAAGAAAACAAAAATTGTCACTATCAGGCCAATAGGTAACATCATTACAGATGGAGAAAAGATTCAAATGGCCAACAATTTCATCTAACTTGGATCCACAATCAATACCTTTGGTTCCTGCAATCTGGTATGATCTCCTAATCAGGAGACATTCAGCACTGGGAAAGTTTGCTGTCAAATCCAACATCATTGCCATCAAGTCACAACCAACTCACACATGACCCTTGCACAGGTTATCACAGGCCATAAATAGCACAGGAGGAGATTGCCCATCTTTCACCCATGTGGCTGCTGGTAGATTAAAATTGCTGGCCTTATCCACTAGGCCACCAGAGCGCCTTTTGAAAACCCTAGCGAGTACAATTCTCTCTGACCATCTTGGGGTCTCAATGAGTTGGAATAAACTTGACGGCAGCTGTCTTTTATATATATGTATAGCAAACAGTGTTGTATTTATACATATTATATACTTTATATATGTGTGTATATGTTTGAGGTCTGGTATCCTACTGGGTAAGAAGTTTCACTGCCAACTAAAAGCCAGGTACTTCTAATCCACCAACTGCTCTGAAAGGAGAAAGAAGACCAATCTCCTCCATGTGATTTACAGCCTCTGAACACTTGCTGGAACATTAGCTATGAGTTGATTCTGATTAATCATTTTAGCACTTCTCCTGATGGCAATAAGTTGGAATTGGAGATATGGATATATAGATAGATATATATAGATATCCATGTATATGCATATATTCATCTATATACATATATTCATGTATATACATATATTCATGTATATATACATATATTCATGTATATATATTCATGTATATATATTCATGTATATATATGTTTTAGATGTACATGTGCATTTATAATGTAAATAACATATATGAAATATGTGTACCTGTATAGAACATATATAACATGTACATAAAACACAAACACACATATATACATATATATAGGATTTTTT
>NW_006399935.1:1986033-1987453 GCF_000299155.1 Elephantulus edwardii
AAGCCCCAGAATCCTTGCCTCCAAGGATGATGAAAAACAAGCAACAATCCAACAGAGCAAGAGCAATCCACTCCTATCAGTCAATTTCAATTCGTAGTGATTCTCTATTGAGTTTCAAAACTATTTCTCTTTATGAGAGGAGACTTCCCATCTTTCTTCATTGAAGCAGCTGGTGAGTTTGAACCACTGACACTTTGGTTATCAAGAAAACATGTAGTGCGCCATGCCACCAGAACTCCTTAGAGTGGGAAAAGGAACATGAACTCATTACAAGATTTTGCTCACCCCCCTGGTGTCTTGTTTTCCACATATTTAGTAATAAAGGCAGTTATGTTCTCAGATTGTTCAATCTCTGAGCTTTAAAGTTGGCTCACATTAAACCAACTAATTCACAATTCACCATCTTCACCACCATGGCATTGGTAGAGCATACCGAACATCCCATGGAATGTCAGAAGAACGAACACATTTGTCCTGCAAGACATACATCCAAAATGCTCCTTAAAAGAGAGAACACTGATAAGACTCCATTTCAGGTACTTTGGATCAAGAGGGATCAGGTCCTTGCTAAGATAAAGGTGTATGGTGACAATGATGATGATATTGGCATCAATGGTGATGACAGGATTGAGGATGATGATGGACATGGCAGAAATGGTAATGCCGGTGGTGAATGCTGCAGGAAGATGTCAAGCTGCTTCAGTATATCCCATTCTATCATATGACTTCCCACAGAAGCAGAAGTGGGAAAATGAAAGAAAGAGAGAGATGCCCACACGTCAGATTTCAAGAATGAATTGAACTGGACCTATAATGAAGACTCTTAGATAAGTCCAGAAGCAAGACATTTTTAGCCCCAAGTTCACAGTAAATCCTTTTCAATTTTCTATCAGAAGAGAGTCAACGAGGTCCTACTTACCCACAGAGATGAAAAGACCGGACTTCTCACCCAGTCTGGTGGCTTCTCATTGTGTCTGGCGGCTTTTCACAGTTAATAAAAAAGGAAGTAGGTCTCTTATCTTGAGTTCTAGTTTTTCAGGGAGCCTAGTGGGTGCGTGCAACAGCTAGAGTGTGTTGGCTACAAAGTATGAATAATGCAAGGACCTTTAGTTCTCTTTTCTAAAGATCTCTTTATCTACTATGTTAGGATGCCATTCTAAAGTGCGACAGAGAAGGAATTTGTTAATAGGGATGGTACCTACCTGAGGGAATGAACAGTGGACCCTGGTGCCTACTCCCAGCCAAGTGAAAAAATGAATCCAATTTTGAAGAGACTGCTTTGCATTGTGAACTTCATGATTTAAGAGTTAGTATGACTGCCGTACTGGTAAAGACAGCATGGTACTGGTACAATGACAGACACATAGATCAATGGAATCGAATTGAGAATCCAGAGATCAACCCATCTATCTATGGTCAA
>NW_006399935.1:1988978-1992805 GCF_000299155.1 Elephantulus edwardii
TCAGGGAGGAGTGATAGGGAATGGCAAAGGACACACTGACAAAGAAGATTAATCAGAACTGGCTTTGACAAGCACTGTGGCATTTGGACAAGTACAAACTGGGAGGAGGGTAGAGAGAATAGTGTAACAATGAATGAATGGAAACCCAAAATCTCTGTAAATGTTTATGAAAATTAATAAAATATAGAAAAAAAAAGAGTTAGTATGAAAAGAAAACAGCAGATCTGTGTATTTCCCAGTTCCCAATCACCAAGTTATTTTCCTAAACTCTTGGTCTTTGGGACAGCACCATATACACTATTTTACTTACTTGGCTGGTAATGACTCCTGAATGCACAATGATTAGAAACACATAGCTTTCAAAAGAAAGTTTGGGAGTTCAAATCCTCCCCTTGGTTCATGAAAGAAAGATCTGTTGTTCCATTTCAGATCACAGGAAAGACGAGCCTATGGGTAAGTTCTTCTCGGGCATGTGCTGTTGTTGGTAGAAACCATCGGGTTTACTAGGACTCATAACTCCTTTACGAACAAGAAGTTGAAACCTTGTCCTTTTCCCATGTCACCCTCACCGTCTCTGCCATGCCCAAGTCTCCTGCAGTCACTGTGTCCATCTATGCCACTGAGAGTCTTCTCTATTTCTGAACTCCTCCTTTACCCGGGGAGCTCTTGTGGTTTAGTGGTAAGGAGTGGCTTCTCCAACCTTAATGTCAAGGGGTAAAATTGCTACCTGGTCAGTCTTGTGCACTCTCACTCTCTCCCATAGGATGCATCAAGGTGAAGAAGTTCTTCCTTAGAAATGCAGGGAATCTAAACCTCAACTAATCCCTTAGGCCCCTAGGCAGGGCTATGCACTGACTGATCTCATGAGGCTGAGAGCCAATAAAAGCAATGGCCACTTGAAGCTTCCTTCTCTCTTTCTGCTGCCTACTTGCCAAAAGATTTGGGTCCACTCCTGACTTTACAGGGGTGTCCCTCATCTTTTTCTTTCCTTTTCTTTTTAAAATTTTCTTATGGCCTACTTCTGTCTTTTCACCAGCCATGCCCCTTTGCATTACTTCAATAAATCCTTTTCTCTCGTTTTGCTAAATTGCCAATGTGTGTATCAGTTCACTTATTTACAGTCACTTCAACTCATTCTCTCATGGGGAAATAATAGTGAGTGGTGACAAGAAAAAAAAAAGAACTCTAGATTCAGCACATTTCACTTAAGTCTTGCGATTTGAGTTCAGCATCTGCTCCATGGGAGAAAGATGGGCAATCTCTTCCTGTGTTATTTACCTGTTCTGAAAATCCCACGTTGGATCAGCCAGGAGTTGACTCTGACTCAATGGCACATAACAAGCAGCTACTTTATCTAGAATAATTCCCCCCCCCCCAAGTACTGGCACCTCCTACAACAGTGCTAAAGTACGTAAGATGAAATGTCACCATCCTTGACTCTAAGGAGTAACATGATTATACTTCGTCAAGGACAGATTTCTTCTTTTGGCAGCTGACAATCTATTCAACACCTTTTAACAAACCACCATCAAAACCACAAATTATTGTCCTATTGTCCAACTTTTATATGCATACAATAGAAAGTATCACAGTTTAAGTCATGTGAATTTACGTTCTTAAACGAATGTATTTTATTTTTAGTGAAGGGACAGCAGAAACCCCATTTTTTATAAAACCCCATTAATGCTAGAGGTAGAAGCGGGCCATAAAAATTTCTTATCTTAGGGCAAACACGAGTGCCCCGGGTAAAGCCTGGTCTGTCCTTGAAAAGTAAAGAATTAACTAGTGTCTATGTGACACAAAAGAAGTAAAGGCGGGCAAAGTGGCCAGCCCGTCAAAAGTCAACCCAAATAACTAATTCCCCAGCCTACCAACCATGATCGCAATCCCCCTACCCTAACAGGGACACTCAAAAGAGCTATAAAAGCAAGTGGGAGGGGAAACTCAGGGCTTTTTTCCTTCACCATCTTCCCGAGGAGGGAAAAAGTCTCCATGCGTGGAAATAATATAATAAATGCTCTTGAAATTTCAGATGTGTTTTTAGATTTCTTTGAGGGGCATTTCGTGGGCAGAACAGTTAGTACTTTAAAAAGATTCTTGAGAGTACATGTTTCCAATTCAACAAATTTGATTCTTTGACTGCTGGTATCATGAGTATTGATTGTGGATCCAAGAAAATTCTTGACAATATTAATATATCATGTTAAGGCTGTTGTGTGAAAGAGCAAGGGAAGACTACATGGTTTAAAATTAAGAAGGGAATGTGTCAGGGTTGCATTCGCTCTCTATACCTATTCAATCTGTATGGTGAGAAAATTGTTCAAGAAGGTGGATTCTATGAAAAGGAATGTGGCATCATGATCAGAGAGGACTCATTAATAACCTGCATTATCAACAACCTTGTTTGCTGAAAGTGAAGAGTACTTGAAGCACTTGCTGCAGAAGATGAAAAAAAAAATACAGCCTTCACTATGGATTGCATCTTAATGTTAAGAAAAGTAAGATTCTTATCACTTGACTGGTCGGAAACACCATGATACACAGAGAAAAGATTAAGACTGTTTATGACTTCATCTTACTTGCCTCCAAAGAGCAGCTTGGTTTTACTCTCTCTAGGACAATTCTACTTGTTTTCTTGGCAGGCCATGATATGTTCAATATTCTTCTCCAGCACCACAATTCAAGGGTATCAGTTCTTCTTCTGTAATCCTTAATAATTCTCCAGCTTTCTGATGCAAAGAAAGTAGTGAAGACCATGGAATGGACCATATAAATGTCTTTAAATAATATATTAGGATAGGATTATGGGTGAGGTTAGGATCAATGTTAGAATTGTGGTAAAGGCTAAGGTAGGTTAGGATTAATGTTAGGGTAAAAGCTAAACTAGGAATAGAATTGATGCTAGAGGTAAGGTTAGGGTAAGAGCTAGGATGGAGTTACTACTGAGATTGGGCTTAGAGTAATGGCCAGGAGAAAGTTACTATAAATGTTAGAGTTAGGGTGAAGGATAGGATAGGGTTATGATTAGGGCTAGGGTTTGAAGTAAGAGTAGGGATAATATTAACTGATACACTGCTCAAATTGAGCTGGAAGTAGTCCTTTGTGGCTGTGTTGTCAGATATAATGCCATGTGATTTTTACTTCTCAACTACAGTTGACAAGACCAATGATTTGTCTAAACACCAATCACCAACCTATGATCTATCCAAGCAGAGTAAGTAGTCTGCTTTATAGAATAAGATCTCTGAAATTTGCAACCTGTGTAATGTGGAGCCTCTCAGAGAAGGAAAATGTCACATGTTTTTCCTCAATACAACAGAAACGTGCCAAGTGTTCACATTGTCAGAAAACTTGCAAAAATATAAAGAAATATTAAGAAAACAAATCAGTCCCATCCAGTTGTAGCACTCAAAATAGCAGTTGACAGGATGTTGACTGACTAATCCACTGAGCTTTTGTGAATCTTCCACAGTTTGCAAGCAAAAGTCCAACAAGCATTAGAATGAACTTGTGACAAAGAACTAACAAAGAAAATAAGAGAACATCAGATAGGAGAAGCTGATGATGACTCTCTTCTCTAGTCCCTGCTTTGGGTGTGCAACCTAGTCTTGGTAGAACAAATACTGTTGTTGCATTCTACTGTGTCCGTTCTGATTCATAGTGATACAATGTGACAGAGAGAAAGTCCCTATAGTCTTTTAAGCTAAAACTTTTACAACTTTCATGGGATCATATTAATTTCTTTCGCTCACGGAGCCATGAACTTTAGGTTGTTGTTATGTGCCATCGAGTCGTTTCCGACTCATAGCGACCCTATGCACAACAGC
>NW_006399935.1:1996620-2004375 GCF_000299155.1 Elephantulus edwardii
AAAAAAAAAAGAGCAAATGAGTAACCCAAAAAATAGCTTCCATTAAATCAATTTTACCTCAAGGTTCCACCAATATCAGTAGAATTATGTCTCATAGGATTTTCAAAGATATAACTAATGCTAAGGATGAAGGAATTTGAAGTTTTTTATTAAATTCTACAGTCTAACAATGATAAAAGAGGAAGCCAAGATATCTTCATAATTATTAGTAACTGAAATGTAAGAGTTAAAACATAAATGGACACTATACACATAGACCTTGACAGATGTGTTACACAAGATTAAGATACTGTGAGCAATATATTGCTACAAAACATCAAAACAAAATTGAGGGAATACACAGAATCACTATACAAAAAGAATAGACCACTGCTCAATCATTTCAGAAAGTAGCATCTGATGAAGAGCAGATGGTTATCGGTTCTTGAAGAAGCCTAAAGAAGCACTGAAAGCAACGGTCAAAAATAAGACTTTAAAAATTGATGAAATATTTTCAACAAAGAGATTTAAAACTTAAAGAGCTCAATCTTCTTTGCTAAGAAATTTGGAAGACCATTACCTGGTCACCCAACTGAAAGAGAGCCGTATCTGTGTCTATTCCAAAGAAAGATGATGCAACAGAACATGGAAATTATAGGATAATATAATTAATATTTACATGCAAGTAAAATTTCACTAAAGATATTTTAAGAATTATTGTTGTTATATGTCTTTGAGTACCCTGTGACTCATAGCAACACTGTGTACAACAGCCTTAAACTCTGCTCTCTGACACACCTACTCCCATTACTACCCCGTTATTACCCCAGTCAATGAATCAGTGCCTCCACTTGAGGGTCTTCCTCTTTTGCACTGTCCCTCCACCCTTCAAAGCATGTTGTCCCTCCCCAAGGATTGGTCTTCTCTTGCAACATGTCCACAGTATATCAGACAGAGCTTCAGAATCCTCCAAGGAGCTGCCTGGTTTCACCCTCTCAATGACAAACCTGTTTGTTCTCCATGGTATATTCAATACTCTTCTCCAGCACCACAACTCAAAGACATCAATTCTACTTCTATCATCCCTAGTCATTGTTCAGCTATCTGACGCAGAGCAAGTAATTGCAGAGACCAGGGCCTGGATCAGATGCTTCTTAGTCTCCAGAATGACATCGTTGCTCTTCAGTACTCTGACAAGGTCCCTGGCAGCAGACTTTCACAATTCAATTAATCTTTTGTTTCTTGACTGCTGGTACCAAGACTGTTGATTGTGGAGCTAAGCAAACTGGAGCTGTTAGCAATCTCAATTCCTCCAGTATTTCAATAGGAAACAGACAGAAACTCAAGCTGGATTCGGAAGAGGATGTAGAGCTGGGGGTATTATTGTTGATGCAATATGAATCTTTGCTGATATTAGAAAATATTAGAAAATTCTAGGAAGATGCTTGCATGTGCTTTATTGACTATAAAAAACAAAGGCATTGGATTGTGTGGATCATAACAAATTATAATTAATATTGAAAAGAATGAGAATTCCAGCACACTTCATTAAACTCAGTAGAAGCTATACTCAGACCAAGAAGCCGTGGTTTAAGTACAACAGAGGATAATGCACATTTTAAAATGAGGAAATATGTATGTCAGAGTTGCATCCCTTTACCATATTTATCAAAGCTGTATGCTGAGAAATTAATTTTTAAAATCTACATTATATGAAAAAGAATGCAGAACCAGTTATGAAGGAAGAATCATTTAACAATCTGTTATATGTAGAAAGTAAAGATTTGCTTGCTGGAAATGAAGATTTGAAGGGCTTATGGATGAAAATTAAGTGCTATAACTTTCTGTATGTAGTACACCTCAACATTTAAAAAAACTTCAAAACTGGTCCAATAAGCAACATCACAAAGAACAGTGAGATCAAAGTGTCAAGTATTTCATTGACTCCAACTTCATTTTAATCATGGAAATGGTATTCAAAAAGTCAAATAAGATATTACACTGGGTAAATTTGTTGGAAAAGACTGCTTAAAAGTATTACAAAGCAAAGACGTCACTTTGAAAACCAAACTCCACCTGCCTCAATCATTATTATTTTCAAATTACATATGCACAAGAAAGTGGGACACTGATCAAGGAAGACTGAAGAAGAATCGGTGGTTTTGAATTATGGTGGTGGTAAAGAATGCTAAATACAACATAACTTTCAGAAAGATGAACACATCTGTCTTGGTATAAGCACTGCCAGAATATTTCTTACACTTGTGGATGGTGAGATTTTGTCTACCACATTTTGGATATTGTCTAGAGGGACTTGGATAAAGACGTCATGATTGGGAAAGTTGAAAATCTGCAAAAAAATAATGAAGACGTCCAAGAAGATGAACTGATTCAGTGGTTGACTCAAGGACAACAAAGACGATGAGGATGGGTCAAGGCTAAGCGTGATTTTCTTCTGTTACAAATAGGTTGCTATTAGTCAACCGAAGAATGACAGAATAAGAACAGGTTTTTGTGAGCTGTGACGCTGGAAAGAGCACTGAATATTCCACGGGCTCTAAAAAACAAACAAAAAGAAGTCTGTCTTGGAGGAAGAGGAAATGTAACGAAACTTCATCTCTCATACTTTGGGCATGTTGTTGATTGTTGTTGTTGATTGCCTTCAAGTCGAGCACAACTCATAGTGACCGTAGGAACAAAAAGCCTGGAGCCCCTCTGTAACTATCAATGTTTATCAAAGCTCTTAGAGTTTCTGGAGGCATGGTCTTTAGGAAGTGGATGCCACTCCTCCTTAGGAGGGGCCAATTGTTGGGAAAAGAGGGGCTGAGAAAGAGTGGAAGACTCTCAACAAGATGGATTAATATAGTGACTGTAACAATGGGCTTGAGTATAACAGAGATTATGAGGATGGCACAGGATAGGACAAAGTTCAAATCTGTTGTTCAGAGATTGCTATTAGTTATTGTTCACTTGATAGCATCTAACAACAACAACAACAACAACAACAACAGCAGCATTGAATCATGAATGACTTGATGGGACCTAACATCGGTAGCAATCTTTTAGAAGTAGATCGAAGGTCTTTTTTCTCATGTCTATTCATATCAACAATTTTTCTTTTAGCATTAAGAGCTTAACTTTTTTTGCAGTCGCAAGGATTCAAACACTAACTGACATATAATGATTAACTGTGAAGTTTGTCAACAGATTTGTTCTTTGTCTTTCACCAACTTACTCTATGCACTAGAAGGAGTGAGAGATTGGAATCTATGGAGAGCCTCAACAGGTCATTTTGCCTTTTCCCTTAAAGTTGGTTTTGGCCCATGGTAGCTTAGAAGGAGAGAGAAAAGCAAGAGCAAGTTCAAGAGCAAGGATGAGTGACAGGTCTAGGGATTTATTTCCTCAGCTTCCCCTCTGTTCTGTGCAAAGTCTAAACATCTGTGTAGTACCCAGATTTTCCTAGAAGACAGACAAAAGGACACATGTTCAAAGGGAACCCTTTCTGGTTTCCAATACTGCTTCCTTTCCTAGTTCCTCCAAGCCAAGGAAAGATATATTAGATGCCATTATGTAGACTCCAACTCATAAACAACCATATGAAAACAGATTCAAACTTTTTCTTGTCCTTCATTATGCTCAAGATTCCTACCATGTTCAAAGCCATTGTTGTTCTCAATTATTGCTAGTCCCAAGGTGAACCAACATCCTTTATTGAATTCACTGAGTCCAGTCAACACCTGTACGAGGAAGGATGATCCCTTCGCTGAATTGTTCTTTTTTTTTTTTTGGAGAAAATATTGAAATTTTTATTCCCCTAGTAGATTTCAGATTGTGTTTTACAAAGATGTTACCATGAAGGAAAAATCTAAACGAACCCATTCCTTAAGACCAACAGCTGACTACAGCCATCTCAGTACTTTCTGATAACTTGGTCTTTATTTTATCTTGCTTGCATGCAAACATCTTCATTTGCTCAAGCAAGGACATCTCAGGGTTTTTGAAAGCATTTCCAATGTCATGCATGCTATGTGAGTTCCAATAGGACCATGTCTTGATGACAAGATTCGCTTAAGTTCCAATATCTCCCTTTCTTTCATTCCTCTATTTCTTTCACCATATTCGGTAACTTGTGATCTAAAGACCTGTCTTTGTAAGTCTGAAGTACAATAAACTTAAACTTTCAAGGATATCCAAACTTGTTGTTGTTGCAATCACAATTTAAGCTCAACAAACAACTTCAGATTTACTATTGTGGTCCTTACCAACCCCACCTGAATGTTTCCCTTCACATTCACCCTGGACTGGGGACTGGATTTCTTCCTGGCCCGAAATGAACCGCATGTTGTGATCATCATTCCTGGAGTGAATTGTTCTTTAACTGACTTGCTTAAGTTGTCTTCTTCCTGACAGATCACCAGTCATTCTAGCAAGACATCAAACCTTTTTTTCTTCCTTTTAAAGTAAGCAGTCAAGAAAGAGGAAACTACATTTCAAGAAAAGACAAAACCAACATTCTTTACCAACATGTGAAACCCCAGACCCAAAACTACTTCCTCCTCTGTTGATCTTTAAAAAGACTTGTTTCTTAGGAACTTTATGGTTTTGGGATTTACTCCCAGGTCTCTGGTCCACATTGAGCTGATTTTTGTGCATGGTGTGAGACTTAGATCTGTTTTAGCTTTCTTCAGGTAGCAGTCTAATTTGGATTATTGTTGTTGTTATTATTATTATTATGATGATGATGATTTTAATGAAAGTTTACAGAAATATTGGATTTTCTTTCATTCATTGTTGCATGTTTTCCTCCATGTTATCACTTCAGTTCACTTAAAAAACCAAACCATACATTGTTGTATAACTTCCTCTCTCCCCTTAACACTCCCCCAGTCCACTTTGCTATGCACCTTTTGTCTGTTGTCATACAAATAATACCTAATTATATATTCCTTTAAAAACGTTTTTTCCTTCATCTGTTCCAATGCAGTATTTACTATTTATCCACTCTTAGTTTCCCCTCAACTCCATGTCAGTCCTGTTTTATAACCAGTCTTAGGCAGTATTTGTCCTTTTGTGACTGAGACATTTTACTCAGCATAATGTCCTCTATGGTCACCCATGTTGTATAATATTTTACGAGTTCCTTGGTTTTTTGGTGCTGTGTAATATTCCATTGTGTGAATATATAATTTTTTTTTCTATCCAGTTATTTTTTTGATGGGCATTTGGGTTGCTTCTATCTCTTTGCTATTGCAAATAATGCAGCAATAAACAGGTGTGTGTGTCTGTGTTTTGAGTGGCAGCTCTGGTTTCTTTAGAATATATTCTTAGTAGTGGAATTGCTGGGTCAAATTATATTTTTATTTCCAAATTTTTGAGAAAGCGTCAAACCACCTTCTACAGTGGTTGCACCATTTTACGCACCCATCAGCAGTGAATGAGGGTTTCAGTTTCTCCACAAGCTTACAAGGATTTGTTGTTTGCTCCTCTGTTGAGTTTTGCTATTGTTACTGGGGTAAGATGGTATCTCAGGGTTGTTTTGATTTGCATCTCTCAGAGAACTAGGGATTTTGAACATTTCTTCATGTGTTTTTTGCCACCTGAATGTCTTCTTTGGTGAAGTGTCTATTCATATCGTCTGCCTAATTTGCAATTGGGTCGTTGACCTTATTCTTGTTGGGATACTGGCTATTGTTGTTGTTGCTAGGTGCTGTTGAGTCAAGTACCAAATCTGTGGGTTTCCTTTTTATCTTGTTGGAGAACATTTTTTATGTGCATCAGGATTTGATTCTTAGAAGGTCCTATTCATCTATTTTATTCTCTCCTGGTTGTAGGTTTTTCATGATGTTTGGAAGACTGTTTATATTGTACATTAGCACTTATAGAGTTCTTCCAAGTTTTTATCTGATGAATTTTACAGTCCTTGGTTTTACTCCTAGATCTTGATCCACTTTGAGTTGGTTTTTGTGTGAAATATGGGTCTTACTTGAGTTTTCTACAGATAGTTTTCCAATTGTGCCAATACCATTTGTTAAAGAGGCTTTCGTTTCCCCACTTATTTCATCTCCTTGTAAAAAATCAGTTGACCGTAGGTAGATGAGTTGATTTCTGGGTTCTCCACTCTATTCCATTGATCTATGTGTCTCTGTCACTGTACCAGCATCATGCTCTCTTGACCACCACGGCTGGGCAGTAGGATTTGAGATCAGGAAGTGAGATGCCTCCTACTTTGTTTCACTATCTCAGGAGTGCTTTTATTCAGGGTCTCTTTCCATTCCAGATGAAATTGGAAATTACCTTTTCCATCTCATTGAAGAATAGAATTGGTATTTGTACTGGAGTTGCAATGAATTTGTAGATTACACTTACAATATTTCACATTGCCCCTTTCATCTGTTATTCAGCTTATTTGTGGTTTTTCTTTCTTTTCTTGGTAGTTTTGTCAGTGGTTTGTCGATTTTATTGTCCTTTTTGAAGAATTAACTCCTGGTCTTGTTGATAGTTTCAATTGTTCTCCTGCTTTATGTTTCATTTATTTCTGCCCTAATTTACATAATTTCATTTTTTAGAGGGTCTCAGGTTTTCTTGCTGTTCTTTTTCAACTTGTTGGAGATGTTTGGTTAAACAATCAGTACTTCTAATGCTTTGGCTGTCCCAGAGGTTTGGTAAGTTATGTTTTGTCATTTGTTTCAAAACAATTTTTTTTATTTCACTTTTTATTTCCTCTATTACCCACTCATGTTCAAGCAAGGTGTTGTTCCACTTTCATATGTATGGTTTATTCTCCTTTATCCTTTGTTAATAATTTCCAGTTTTGTAGGATTGCAGTGTGAGAAAAATGCTTTGTATTATATCTTTGCTTTTCAGTATATTGATTTTTACTTTGTGACCCCAAGATATGATCTATTCTGGATAATGTACCATGCACATTGAAGTAGAAGGTTAACTGAAGTTTTTTTCTGTGGCGCTTTAGCCTATATATATCTATGAGATCAGGTTGGATTATAGTGTGGTTTAATTCTTCAGCATCTCGGTTGAGTTTCTTTATGGTATTTCTACTTTTTCCCTTGAGAGGTGTGTATTGATGTCTCCAACTACCCTATGAACTTTGAGAAATGACAATAGTTATTGAAAGGCTTCAAGTCTTTTGTTCATAGGGCGGCTAAGAGTTGTGCTTGACTCTATGGTAAGCAACAACAACAACTACTACTATTACTGTGGTGTTATCCATTTATTTTTTCAGTTCTATTAAAGTTAGATTTGTATATTTTGCAGCTCTCAACAGAGAACTACCAGAAGTGCAGGCTGGATATAGATAGGGTCGTGGTACTAGGGATATTGTAGCTAATGTCAGATGGATCTTGGCTGAAAGCAAGGAGCACCGGAAGAAGGTCTATCTTTGTTTCATTGATGACCCAAAGGCATTTGACTGTGTGGATCACAACAAACTGTGGCTGACTCTGAGAAGAATGGGAATCCCAGAACACTTGATTGTGCTAATGCGAAACCTATACTTGGATCAGGAGGCAGTCATCAGGAAACAGAGCAGGGTAACACTGCATGGTTCATAATTGGGAAGGGTGTGCGTCAGTCAGGGCTGTATCCTGTCTTCATACCTTTTCAATCTTTATGAAGAAGAGATTATCTGGGAGGCTAGGCTCTATGAGGAGAAATGTGGCATCAGGATTGGAGGAAAAATCATCAACAATCTGCATTATGCAGATGACACAACCCTGCTTGCTGAAACTGAGGAGGACCTGAAGCACTTGCTGCAGAAGG
>NW_006399935.1:2009030-2010496 GCF_000299155.1 Elephantulus edwardii
ATCCTTTTCTCCCTGTTCCCAACTTTTGCATTCCAGTCACCCATTATTATTAATGCATCTAATTACATGTTTGATTGATTTCTGACTGCAAAAATTGGTAGAAATCTTCTATTTCTTCTTCTTTGACTCTGGTTGTAGGTGCATATATTTGAATGATAGTAGTATTCACTGGATTTCCTCGTATGCATGTGTATATTGTCCTGTCACTCACCACATTGTATTTCAAGATGAATCTTGGAATTAGATTTTAATTATGAAAGCAACCCCAGTTTTTCCTCACCTTTTCATTCCTGGCATAGTGATCATCTGATTCAAAATGTCCCATGCCAAGCCATCTCACTTTGCCAATACCATACCTAGTATGTCAATATTTAAAGTGTTCCTGCATTCCAGTGTCTAAATGCAGCCTAGACTAGGTGCACAAAGCAGTGGTTCAGTCTAGCAGTTGATACAAATGTTCTTTCTTACCTGACTTACTTGAAGTCAACCAAATCTTGCCTTTAGCATTTACTATTATTACCATATTAGGTGAAACAATGTGCTCAAACATACTCGTGATATTAAGATGGTGAAGAACTGGATAAATTTCTATATCAGCCTGTCAGAAATTGGCATCAACTCAAAGGCAATGATCAATTACACTTCTACTGAGTCTTAAAAATATGCAATACATTTTTCTATAAACTTTGCTTACATTAACTCATTTATGCCTTACAATTATCATCAACTCATTTCACATATAAGGAAACAGAAGCACAGAAAGGCTGAATGCCTTGTTCAAAGTTAAGAAATGCTGAGTGGCGGAGAAGGGATGTAAATATTTGCTCCAATTCTCTTTTCCTTTTCATATAAACATTCCTCAACAGAATAATCAAGTCCTGCTGCATATACCCTCTCATATTCTATTCTCTCTACAAATCCACCCTAATCAATGTTCAACCTTTCATTCCCTTCCCTTTCTCCCAACTTTCCTTGTTATTGTTGTTATTAGGTGCTAATGAATCAAGTGCGATGAATAGCGATCCTATGAACCACGTATCTATACCCTGTCTTAGCCTATGCCATTCTTAGCAATTCTGAGATACTTAAGACCATTGCTGTAGTCACTGTGTCAACCCACCTGGTTGATCCGTTTCCTTTCTTTTGGTGATCTTTCATCTTTCCAAGTGTGATGTCATTTTCCCAAGGACTAGCCTCTCCTAACAACATGCCCATCGTACGTGAGATGACGCTTCATCTTCCCTTCCCCAAGGAGTACTCTGTCTGCATTTTTTCCAAGACTTAATCTGTCTGTTCTTTTTTCAAACCGTGAGATTTTCTGTAATTTCCGCCCACACCACAACTCAAAGGCAATCATACTCAGATTTCATTATTTGTCCTGGAAAGGGTTAAACCGGGTGGCTCCTTGGAGGCAAGGATTCTGAGGCTCTGTCTAACATACTTTGGACATGTAGTGAGGAGAGACC
>NW_006399935.1:2011718-2016878 GCF_000299155.1 Elephantulus edwardii
CAGACTTGCCCAGTGCAATATAACTCCTAATCTCCTGACTGCTGCTACCAAGGGTGTTGATTGTGGGTCTAAATAAGACTTAAGAGTTGACATTTTCAACCTTTTCGCTATCCATAATTATATTGCATATCAGTCCAGTGGTGAGGATTTTTGTCTTCTAGATATTGAGGGACAATCAATATTAAAGTCTGTAGACCTCCATTATCGCTGCAGAGGTAGACTCTCCACTATAGCCTTTGAGACTCTGGGCCTTGTGCTAAGCACTAGCACCAAAGATATAGCAATCCACTATCAGTGCCATCGTATCTCTCCCCACCCAAGACCTCATCCTGCACACTGCCACATGCTTTAGCTGGAATCAGAAAAGGCCATTTTGCTTCCTGATATTAGTATGCCTTTGTTACTAGAACGGTTTGCTATTAGAGCTACAACACCTATCTCTCCAGTCATAGTAGTTGGGGAATGATTTGCTTGTTGCAAATTACTTTATAATCATCTGCAAGCAAAATACTGCTAAAGATATTTTTAAAAATGACCAGAACAGCCAAAAGTTCAAACAGAATTTAGAAGAGGCCATGGCAGGGATATCACTGCTGATATCAGATGGATTCTGGCTGAAAGTAAAAATGAAGAAGACATAAAGAATTTTCTGTGCAAGATCAAATAATATAGCCTTCAGTAAGGGTTACATCTGTACATCAAGAAAGCAAAAGAAATTCTCCTCACCATACCAATATGAAAGATGCATGTTAAACAAAGAAAAGATTGAAGTTGTTCATTTACTTGGGATCCATAGTTAATACCATGGTGGTGGTGGTTGTTATGTGCTACTGAATGGACTATGACTCATAGCGACCCTATGAATCGTAGCTATGCTAAACCAACGTCATTGTCTCTAACACACCTGACTCCATCAACACAACCGCTGTGTCAATCCCTCTCACCCAGAGTCTCCCTCTTCTGCACCGATCCTCCACCCTTCCAGGCATGATGGTCTTCTCCAAGGACTGGTCCCTCCTGGCAACAGCTTGGTTTTGCCCTTTCCAAGGACAGACCTGTTAGTTCTTCAATACTCTTCTCCAGCACCAAGGATTTATTCACCTCCCCACACCTTACGAAGTATCCAACCAGAGGTATCTACTCTATACAATAAAATCTGTGAAAGCTTGTATCTGTGTATTGTGGAAATCTATAGATTAACTCAACCAGACTTGGGGATAGAAATGAGAGCTGGAGAGCAAAGAATTGACTTTTGAAGGTTCATTGACTTATTCAATATAGCAAATATTTCTCAAAAGACACAGAAAAGGCAACTCTTTACACATAACCTTTTCCTGATGGTCTGCACAGGAATCAGATTGACTACATCTGTGGAAAGAATCACTGAAAAAGCTCAATATAAGCAATATAAGTGCTGACTGTGGAATACACCATCGATTAGTCATGTGCGAGTTCAAACTGAAACTGAAGAAGATTAAAATAAATCCACAAGTGCCAAAATATGTCTTGAGGAAATTCCACCTGAATTTAAAAAGAATCATACGAAGAACAGAGTACTGATAATCAATGTTAGAAGACTAGAAGAGCTGTGGGATAAACTTAAGGCTATCATCTATGAGGAGAGGAAAAAAAAGTCATTATAAAGATAGAGGAAAAAATAAAAATGATGTCAGAAGGAAGTATGAAAATTGCACTAGAGCATCAAGGAGCTAAAAAGAATAGATACTGAAGCCGAAGAGCGAAACAGAAAATGGTAAAGGGCAGCTTAAGAAGACAAAGCAAAACACGGTAATGAAATGTGCAAAGAACGAGAGTCAGAGAATAAGAAACGAAAAATCTGCTCAGCATTTTTCAAGCTGGAAGAACTGAAGACCAAATTCCAGCCTCAAGTTGCAATATTTAAAGATGCCATGGGAAAAAAAAAAACATTGGATGATACAGAAAGAATCAGAAGAAAATGGGAAGAATACACAGAATCGCTGTACCAAAAAGAATTGGTGAACAACAATAAATTCAGGGTTCAGATCCGTTGTCCCGAGTGGCAGTATGGGTTGTAGTCAATGAGACTTAACAATAAGAACCATGTGAACAAGAGAGAATAATAACAAAGGAAGATGGTGAAGCTGCCCTGAAGGTATTGGTGAGAAAATAAGATGCCAGGAATAAGTAGGATACCAATTGAAGTGTGATCAACAAAATGATACAACCCTAAACTTATTACTCTCGGCCAGGACATTTGAATGGCAGCTACCTGGCCATCTGAGTCGAAGAGATCCATATTTGTTTCCATTCCCAAGAAAAGTAATCCACCAAAATGTGGAAATTCTAGAAAATACTAATAGTATCATATTCAAATAAAATATTACAGAAGGACATCCAAAATTGGCTGGAACACTGCATTGACAGGGAACAGCATCAACAGACAATTTTATTCTCTTTAATCCAATTTGTTTGGAGCAATTGCAAGGTACTATTTTACAGTGCCAACACTCCTGTATGCAAGATCCAAACGTATGGGCACTAACTTATTTCTGCTTCCTTTCCTGATTCTCTCAAGCTAAAGAAAGATAAGTTACGTGCCATCAAACGAACGACAACTCACACAATCAACCTGTGGACAATAGAGAGAAACTTTGCCCGATGCTGTACCATCCTCAGTTCTATGTTCTAACCCACTGTTGCTCTCAAATATTTCTCATCTTAGGGTGCCTCATCATCCTTTGTTGGTTTGCTTTAGTTCATCCAGCACTTACAGAAAGAATTCCTTTCCTGAACACTTCTTCAACTCACTTGACCCATTCTGTCTTCTACCTGTGAAATCTCCAACTAATACTCACCAGGACAACATTCTTGTCCCAACTCATTGTCTCAAGCAGCGCAAACCACTTCCCGTTTGTTTTTAATCAACTGTCAACAAAGAGAAAAGTTGTTGTTGTTGTTGTTATGTGCCATCGAGTTGCTTGCACCTCATAGCGACCCTATGTACCACAGCCTAAACTATTCTCTGTCTTGTGCCAATCACACTGTCTCCAATATACCCATCCCGATTACCCCAGTCACTGAATCAATCCACCTCACAAAGGGCCTTCCCCTCCTGCACCTGTCCTCCACCCTCCCAAGCATGATGTCCCTCTCCAAGGACTGGTCCCTCCTTACAACATGTCTGAACTATGTCAGACGAAGCCTCAGAATCCTTGCCTCCAAGGAGCAGCCTGATTTAACCCTCTCCAGGATGAATCTGTTTTCTTAGCAGTGCATGGTACCCTCAATACTCTTCTTCAGCACTACAGCTCAATGACATCAACTCTCCTTCTGTCCTCCCTAGCCATTGTCCAACTCTCTGATGCATAACAAGTGATTGCAAAGACTATGGCCTGTATCAGACACACCTTAGTCTCCAGAGAGACACCATTGTTCTTCAGTACCCCGGAGAGGTCCCTAACAGCAGATTTTCCCATGGCAATACACCTTTTTTTTTTTTTTTTTTGCAATACACCTTTTAATTTCCTGGCCACTGGTGCCGAGAGTGTTGACTGTGGAGCCAAGCAAACTAAAGCTGTGAACAATCTCAATCTCTTCACCATCCATCCTGATGCTGCCAATTGGTCCAGTGGTGAGAATCTTTGTCTTCTTGACATTGAGCCTCAATCCATATTGAAGGCTGCAGTCCTTGACCCTCTGCAGCAAGCGCTTCAGGTCCTCCTCAGTTTCAGCAAGCAGGGTTGTGTCATCTGCATAATGCAGATTGTTAATAGATCTTCCACCAATCCTGACCCCACATTTCTCCTCATAGCACCCAGGCTCCTGGATAATCTGTTCTGCATACAGGTTGAAAAGATACGGAGACAGGACACATCCCTGGCATACGCCCTTCCCAATTTGGAACCATGCAGTGTACTTTTCAAATAAAGACAAACAACATTCTTTATAAAAAACGTGAAACCCTAAACCAAAACACCACTTCCTCCTCTCTCTCTTTTAAAAATAACTGCTTCTCAACCACCTTCCCATGCTTTGACGTGGTGGTATTCAGTGTGTGGACTGACTGAATATATGGTGAAGTTGCTTCAACCAGAAAGATTAGAGTGAGAGAGTTGGGTAAAACTCAAAGTCTGTATTGTATCACAAAGACAATTAAAATGTCCTAGTCTAGCAGCTGATACAAATGTTCTGTCTTGCCTGAGTCCCTCAAAGTGAACATAATCTTGCCTAGCTTTGACGACTGATTCAAACAACCAACAATATATAGCTGGCACAGAACTGTGTAACGTTGTACATAAGGCTGCCAAATTGGGATCTACTCAAAGGCAATGAATAATTATATTTTGTTGCTGCTGTTGTTAGGCATCATCAAGTCAAGTACGACTCATAGCAACCCAATGAACAAAAGATCTGAACCCTGTTTAATCCTGTGCCTTCCTCACAGCTCTGGACACACAAGAGCCCATTGATGCAGTCACCATGTCAATCCACCTAGTTGAGAGTCTTCCCTTCTTTTGCTGACCCTCTATCCTTTTCAGCATCATGTCTTTCTCCAGGGAATAGCCCCTCCTAGCAATGTGCCCAAAGTATGTGAGGCAAAGCCTCATCATCTGTGCCTCCAAAGAGCACTCCCGCTGCACTCTCTCCAAGATAGATCTGTTTGTTCTTTTGGCCTTTCATGGGAAGTTCAGTGCTCTTCTCCAACACCACAGCTCAAAGGTGTCAATTCAATTCTTATTCTGTTCTCCTTATTCATTGTTCAGCTCTCAGATGCATAGCAAGTAATCAGAAAGACCATGGTCTGAATCAGATGCACAATAGTCCTCAAACTGACATCATTACCCCTTAATAATTTGCAGAGGTCTCCAGTTGCAGATTTTACTAGTGCAATGCATCTCCTTATTTCTTGACAGCTGGTACCAAGAGTGTTAATTGTGGGTCCAAGCAAGATGAAGCTGGTGACAGTTTCAACCTCCTCTTCATCCATCATCATGTTGTCAATTGGTTCAGTGGTAAGGATCCTTGCATTTTTGACATGGTGATGCTGTCCGCACTGAAGTCTGCATTCCTTGATCTTCTGCAACAAGTGCTTCAAGTCCCCCTCACTTTCAGCATGCAAGGTTGTGCCATTTGCTTAACACAGGTTATTGATGAGTCTCCCTCCAATTCTGATGCTAC